>NC_142495.1:1192580-1792580 GCF_965113065.1 Corylus avellana
TATCAAAAATCTACCCTCACTCTGGCCGTATTATGTGTGCACAGTTTAGTGCTTTCATGGGCATCCCATTTTCATTGGTCCTCCTTAAGACGATCCCCCAGTTAGTAAGCAGCTATTTCACCTTTGCTGCTACTCTCTTTCTAATGGGCATAACCATCAGCTGGAACGGCACTGCTGCAAATGGCCCCATGTTTGCTGAAGTCGTCCCTACCGAGCACCGGACCATGATTTATGCATTTGATCGTGCTTTTGAAGGATCCTTCTCTTCTTTTGCTGCTCCCTTGGTTGGAATTCTTGCAGAGAAGATATATGGGTATGATTCAAAATCTGTGGATCCAGTTTCAGGGTCTGCAAGGGAGGCTTTGGCATTGTCTAAGGGACTTCTCTCGATGATGGCTATTCCATTTGGTCTGTGTTGCTTGTTTTACACACCTTTGTATCATTTTTTTAGGCGGGATCGTGAACATGCTAGATTGGCCACTTTGAAAGACCAAGGGAGGACGTCAGAAGAATTTGTTTTGGCTGCAAAGTACTAATTCATGTGAATTGTGAGTAGTTTGTCATTTTCCTAAGCTTACGACTCCGCAGTTATACAAGATTGGGAAATTTTCTCAAGATTTGGGGTTCAGATTTTTTTTTTTTCTTAAAATGAACCGCACAAGAAGGAATTTGATCAAAATTCATTACTCAATGCTTACAAATTTTTAAGGAAATTCTGAATTAAGAAATGTTCCTTCTTTGCTTTGATGAGAAAACAGTATGTAACAAGGAAGTACTAAATTCAGGTTCTTGCAATTTCGTGAATCTCCTATGGTGACACTTCTCATCCAATGTTTGTCCAACTTGAACCATCTCTTATAGTTCTTTAGTCGGTTAGCATGCCAAAGATAATCATTTTTCTGATTCAATCTATTAAATTGACATGTTCAAAATGCATGCTTTGTTAAAAATGCACATGATTGGCATGTGATTCTCACATGCATTTAGGACACATGTTAGTTTAACCAATTGAGTTAGAAGAATTGTTAGTTTAATAGATTTTTTTTTTTTTTTTCTTTTTTCATCCATTCCAATAAACCTCCGCTTTGTGTTTCTGGAAGACAAGGTGCCGTTGTCGCATCTTTGTCAGGCAAAGGCGATTTGTTTGCGTAAGACGAGGTCACAAAGACATGTCTTTGTCATGCAAGGACGTAGACGATTCATCAGACAATGACGAACACAAAGACACTTCATCTTCATCACATGTTTGTCTTCGACAATGCTATTAGGAACCACCTTAAACTGGCAAATAATATATCTGAGTAGGAACTAATTGCTTGTGATGCCAAAGAATGGCACCTTGATGAATAATGAGCATCGAGCTATCACTTTTTCCCTCATTATTGTCCGGCATATCATCATCACACAAACAGCATCACAAAAGCTACAGTAACACACCACTTTGGGATTTAGTTGCTTGGTCTTTCAGGTATTAATGCCGTAGTTCCACCCAGAAAATTAAAAAGGACAACAGAAAATGTGATTTGCAAACAAATTTTACAATCCAATCAGTGCGCATTCAATCATTGATGAATGTTAAACATGGCATTCAGTGCTACCAAATCTACAAACACCGTTGAAAAAAGGTTTGCCCCACATACCCGCCGGCCATAGCCCTTCTCACGTTAGCTTCAAACATCTTTGGGTTATCTCTCAACACTGCAGCAGCATCATGATTAAGGGGATCCTCAGAATTTGGTTCCTGCACGCAGAATTGAAAGAAAAACATTCAGATATCAGATGGAAACAAATTAAAATAGATCTATAAACCAAAGCATCAAGTAATACCGTGAACAGATGATACAGTCCATAGATGATAGTGTTTATATTAAGGACAGGTTTCCAATCTTCCCGTAAGATGTTGAGGCAGACATTGCCTTCCAAGTCAATGTTCGGATGGTAGAGCTGCAAGTGGGACATTCTATCGATGAAGCCACCATACCATATGAACCAATAAAAATAACATAATAGAAATCAACAATACAGAACAGGACAAATAAACTACATAGAATGAGCAGGTCCACCTTGGTTTTGCACTTGACTTTTGGTGCCTCGTGTGGATAGATGGGAGAAACTTGGAAGGAGAACATAAATGTGCCACCTCTGTAACAACAGATGGAAGAGAATATTTGTCACAAAATCGAATTTTGCTTCAAAATAAATGCTCTTCTTTGAATAAATTCTGAAGACAACAGTTAGAAAAATTCCTTACAGATAATATCCGTCATCAGGTCGAATGGAAACCTCAAAGTTCATCAGGTCATCCTTGCCATTAGGAAATGACATGACACACGATTTTGGTAGATTCAGCTCAGAGATATCTGAAAGAGGTGAAATACCTAATGCGTCAGAAGAAACCCCTACGGTGAATAAGATGGCGAGGAAGACAAAAGTAATTCCCCATGAGAAGGATTTTGTAGAAACATAAGCCTCTAAAAGAAAAGAAAAATAAAAAGGGCCCATAAATTTATTGTGCCATACTTTCTAGTTTCTGAAACATAGGGTTCTAAAAGAAAGCCAGTCGTGGAAATTTAGGAAGCAACACCTTCTCCGTGAATTCAAAGCAAAATGATGAAAATGATACCACCAACAATAGAGAAAATATTCCTGTTGGCCACAACTATCAACCAAGGGCCATGCTTCAAACATGATTAAATTTGTCCTCTGCCCCTATAACCCACCTAATTAAACCATAATAGCACCAAGCAGCAACTTTTGCAATCAACAAGATTGAGAAATTCAATTGTCATTCCATCTCTCAAGACCCCGTCTTCAATCTCAAACTACCCTAACCTGATCTCCCCTTTATTCGATCTGGAGCTAACTTTAAAAATGATGACCTCATCAAGAAATCAGGAGCTGATCCACTCCATAAGGATGTCAGTCATAAATTTCAGCATTGCCACAAACAATTGTTATTTAAACACCACAGACATGAAAAGTGTGAACCCTCAATGGGCATAAATTGTGAGGTATCTTATTTGAAGATTTCAGCCCACTACGTACATCTAACCATGACACAATCCTAACAATTCTCAATGCCCTATCAATCTAGATGGTACTTCCGACTCAATATTTTCACATGATATTACATGAACAGATCCTTCAAAACCCTTCCCTAGAAGCTTAAAAGGATTCTAAGATAGTCTTGACCATTTAATATAACTGCCCATCAAGACAAACAAGAAGTAAATGGACTTTGGTTAAAAGTAATGATGTAAATTCTATTTGCAATCCAACACCTAGTATTAAAGAACAAAATGAAATAGAAAGGTCCTTAAATCTACTAATTTCCTAACCGCAACAGATAGCTCAATCAGTTGAAGAGCACACATTATGAAGCAGAGGTTACTAATTCGACTCTCTTCTTCACCCTCCCCTTGGGACAAGTACTTAAATTATATATATATATATATATATATATATATATTTTACCATTAAAAAATTAAAACCCTAAATTGTAAATCCGATTAGACATGTAATCTTATTTTCTTTTATTGCTATGTGTTTGTTTATGTAGATGAACTTTATTGGACTATAATATTATTTTGATTGTATATTACACTAAGAAGTTGGGTTGTGTTTATTAATTATGGTTATGGTTAATTGGATATTGATTGTCATAAATCTAATTGTGAATAAGTATAATTGATATAATTTATACTTAATAAGATATGAAATGGTGTTAATCAAGTCATACCAAGTCTTTGGATCAATTTAACTCATTTATATTAAACAGGTCAAAACGGGTTGAAATGGGTCATGTTTAGGTCAACCCAACATTATATGTTTATTAAACGAGTTGTGCTAGTCAAGTTGGGTCACCTGTTTATTTAAACAGTTCGTGTCAAGGTCGATGGGTTTGACCCGTTTAAGGAAATGAGTCGGGTTCAAGTTGACCCATATAGTAGTATACCTATAGCTTGACAAGACACGAACCCAACCCATGAACTCGAATTGCCACCCCTGCCTTCAAGTCTTCAACGAATTATATTAGTTAGAAAACCCAAATTTTGGTTTGACAAAATAGACTTCAACTCATAAAAATGGATGCACTTGCATACAACTTGTTATAACCAATTCTCAATAGCTATAAACTATTAAACTTCCCACTGAATCCTAATACAATTCAAACTTCCTTCACCCAAAAGAATAGCCGAAGTTACTGAAGAAACCGTCTAACTAATGCAATCCATCTCATTCCAGTTCTTCCTCCGCTCCCTGCATCTTAAAATCACTATATCTCCTCTTACCAAAGTGACTTATGTTGTTTCAAAAACTCTCCAAAAACCAAAAAGCTGATACATTAACAGTAGTTACAACAGAGTAAGAAATAGATTGACATAAGAAAACTGAGATTTAACAAAAAGAGGTACATCACTAAATAGAAGAAATAGGTTGATAAGAAAACTCAGATTTAACGAAAAAAGGTGCATCACTAAATAGAAGTGAGGAACCTTTATGAAGACGCAATTCTCCAGCAGTTTGCTTCTTTGTAGGTACTCCACCATTTGCATTTCCAGCAAGTTCTCTCTGCTTTTCCTTTACTTTAAATAACCTAATCATATTCCTACAAAAAAGTATTAAGATATCTTAACCTGCAATAAGTGTTACTGTACTTCACAAAAGATCGGATGCATCAACATCCTTGAAAAATATTAGTTGATGACAATTACATCCGTCACAAAGCAATGTAACAACAAGTTAACTCTCAAAATGCAAACATCAGTCCATATAAGATCCTTTTTAACCAGCCAATAAACAAAACTCTTCTCTAAATTTTCTGATGCAGCAATTCTTTCTCCAGTTAACCAAGAAGTGGACTGTCATCCATTAATTCAGCTGAAGAAGATTACATTGCAATAATGCTATGGCAGATTTCATATCAAACCCTTGTGAAACAAAACATAAGATCACATGAGAATAATAAAATGGGACCAAAGTGTGCAACAACAAGCATTTGACATCTAGCACGAGTACAGAAAAACCTAATTTTCATGCTTTCAACTATACATAAATAATTATTATCCCTTTCCAGCTTAGAAATTTACTCTCTTAATTTCTTTGTTCTAAAAATAAAAATAAATTCCTTCACCGTTTAGAACATCATAAACTTGTAGCAGGAACTATCTTTTTTTATTTGCAAAGATATTCTCAGTTTAGCTCTCCTGTCAATCATACAAGCAATAAGATACTTAAAACAACTTCATAACAGCTTAAGCACGTTCATTAGCACCCTAAAATACATGCACCCATTTCAGATTAGTACAAGAAACTATGAAAAAGAATTGTCTTTGTTTAGTAGATATAAGCTCTATGTAAATAGGTTTTAGAATTTTCGATAACCGTTTTATAGGTCCTGATGAAGTAGAAAACGGTTTTATAATGATGCGATCCACCCGTAAAATTGCACAATTTAAAATATAATCCAAGTCTAAACCAATAAATTTCTCTAGTTTCCTGTACCGGGATGGTAAGGACCAACTAATTCTAATACATGTAATGCCATAAATCAACGATGAACGAAGATTACGTGTTGCTACTTATCATGAATTCAAAAAGAATTTAGCAAAGAACCCCAGAAATGGTCCTGATAACACAAATTAGTTAAGCCTAATTCCCAATCAAGTAAACCTCGTATTTGCATAACTAGAAATATGAAGTCACGCCAAACCCCAGGTTTTTCTTTTCCCAAATAAGGTGAATAACCTGAAAAATCTGAATCGAGTTTGGTGGGAAATCTACAGTGAAATCGGATACAAAAAGGAAAGCGTTATTGCAAAATCACAGAATACCGAGGGTTCTATATGAAGCAAACCTGCTCGATGAAAAGCTGCAGAGAGAAAACACGGACTTATCTGATCGAGGCGCGAGAAAGGTCAGGATGGGTTGGCAACAGAGGACACCAGGTGGACCTTGCAATCAGAGTTGTAAGCGGCTCTGCCTGGTTTACTGGGATAGAATATAATGTATATAATGTACCCGCAACGTTGCTTCTTTTTTACGCCGAGGATTGGCATATGGAAAAACTGGTGTGGATAGGAAGGACATGGGGTCTGAGCCGAGTGGGCCTTTTGGGCTAGGCAGCGCTCTGTCAAGATTCGTGCTCATCATGGCTGTAGTGGTACCATTGTACAAAATGGGCCCACGTCTGCTATTCGCTATCCGCTGAATGAGAATGCACGGATTTTGGCCATAACCCTAGCCAGGTATATAATTGCGACTACAAAACCAACGTCGAAACAATATTTTTATTCTGCCTACCAACCATCTACTATATATATATATATATATTAACAACGTAATTATTTACCACCTAGCGACTGCCTACTATATATATATATATATATATATAAATAAAGGCACAAGGTTTGATTTTGATATTTTTCCTTCAATGCAAGCAAAATCATCACCGAAATAAACCCCTTTTTTCAAAAAATGAATTAATTACAAGGAAGAAAAAAGTTATTTTTTATGACTTATTGACACATGCCAGCAGTAATTGAAGTCTTGTCAACTACCAAAAAAAAATATGACATCCTTCAATCACATACTGAAACTAATAAGAAAATTGTAAAAATGTTGCTATAGGTGAGAATTACTCAATTAGAAGAAAACGGCTCGGATTCTTTTTCAATTCCAGACAAAAGGGAATAGAAATAAATATCAATTTATTATTATTATTTTTTTCATTCAAAATCGATATGATAGCAATATTGCTGTAATCAGATTCATTTCCATATTTTCTTAAATACTTCCAAACAAGGTGTATTAATTTTCCTTTCCTTTTCTCTTTACACATCCAAAGTAAACAATCCTTTCACCCCTCTTCATTTTGATTTCCCATCCATTGCCATTCTTTAATGAAATCCTAAATACATAGTGAGGCATTCAAGCTATTGCTTCAAAAGGTACATTATTTATTGCTGCCACTGATAATCATAAAAAAGTTAATAAGGTTGCCAAGTATATACATCATACAACCATCTGAAAGGCAGTAGATTCTACATGGATTACATAACCAGTAATCTCGTGCCAGACACATAACTAATACTCGAATAACAACTTGACAAGTAATTGGTAAAGATAATATTTTCTCTGTCCGAAGCTGATGGCAGACACCAGCAGCAACAGCTACTGCCACTCCCAAACCTGCAAGCACCAAGCAACTTTAGATGTCTGATCTCAACTCATTGAGAATCCAGAATACTTATTTCTATTGATATAATATTGTTAAACATTGTTGAAGAAATTCCACTCTAGCAGAGCAGTGATTGATCAACCCATCTATCATTCTCAATCAGACTGCCTCTTTATCATCTTTGTTTAAGTTCTACATCTTTGTAAAGAGAAATGCTAAATGCATTCCTAAGTCCACACTTCTAAGTACATATTCCCTGACTAGGCTGTAAGAATCACCATTGGAAACAAAATTCAATGGTAATTTTCATTGCCACGTTAGGGACTTTGCACTTGAAAGTGTAAACTTGGGAATGCATATAGCATTTCTCCTTTGTAAATGCTTATACCTCATTAATTAGCTCTTGAAATGGAGTGCATGGTGAAACTATTAAAGTATTCATTAAATGATTAAGTTTACATCTTTCTATTAGCTTAAGCTTTTGGAACAAGTGGTAATTTAATATGGTATCAAAGTCAAAGGTCCTATGTTCGAACCTTGACTCCATCATTGATTCCCTATTTCAATTAAGTATATATTCCACATATTAGGTCTCACCTATTAAATGAGAGTTTTCACACATTTTTCTTGATAAAAAGGAGTGTTAAAGTATTCATTAAATGATTAAATTTACCTCTTCTTATCGGCTTAAGCTAACCATGGGCTTTGGCAATTCTTCTGCAACCAAAATATAGAAGAGCCCCATGACTCCTGTATGCTGTTGGGTGCTACTGTAATTAGACTCCAGAATTAGAGTCTCCCCATCATTTATTTTGATAGAGCCTGGTCGAGGATAACAAGTGGACATTCCTACAATATAACCAGCCTCATTTCCTGCTTCCTTTCCTTTTCCATAGGTTGGTATTGAAGAACATATAACCCGTCCATCCTGAAACACCACACACAAACACATAAGCAAGAGAAGCTGTTATATATCAAACTCCTCATTCTATGATATTTGACATGAAGATATCTACATAATTTCAACAAATGTGTGGAGGAAAAAAAATTCTGAAAGGGAGAGGAACCATAAAACTTTGACAAAGAAGGGACAAAATACAAACCATGATGCAGTCCTTAGCCTAGCCTAGATACGAACACAAACATTCTGTCATCAAGCATATATATATATATATATATATATATATTTTACATTTGGTCTCCACAAAACTTTGGTAGTAATTTAACATAGTATTAGAGCAAAAGTTCTTGAGTTCAAACCTTGTCTCTGTAATTCACTTTCAAATTTAATTAAATATTTTACATGTTGGGTCTCACTTATTAAAGGAGAGTTGACCCTACATATGAAGAAAATTATTAAAATATTAATTAAATGATTAAATTTACCATTTCCTATCAGTTTAATCTTTTGGGATAAATGGCGATTTAACATGTATGTTCTACAATATGCCACAACAGATTGTGATTGACATAGCAGATAGCAGAGGAAATAATCAATGTTGAACGCATATACTACAAACAGAAGAAGTACTGCGAAAATCACCTCTCCATAAAGAGCTGAACCAATACCCCCTGAATGTTGATGGGCAACACCATAGATGACAGAACCACCAGTTGGCATAGTGAGGATTGTCCTTTTCGTGTCAGTGCACCCATTACCAGCCATACCAGATGCACTACAAGATTCAACTCGGTATTCAACCTGAACCAAAGAAATGGACTGAATTAACAAAAAAATGCCAACAATGCAACAGAATATGGCTGTTTGGAATTTAAATTTCACATTTGTAACAGTTTTTGTTTCTTGCAACTTATGATACTCTTAAGATTTACCGATTGCTACTACATAAATAATTGAGCACTAAACATTACCTGGCTCCAAAAAAATAAAAACCAGAGTTTCTTGGACAAGCAAATCAGCCTTTACACAGAAGCACTAGTACGAGATTTTCAAAAACAGAAGACCGGTGGACATGCAGCTATAAGTAAAATCTTTTCATAAGCACACAAGTAAACCTCACCCAGAAGAAAGTATAGGCAAAAGAAAAGAGGACAAGATTTTTTTTTTTTTGGTGGGGGGGGGGAAACATCACCCATACAAGTCTATAAGCTTCTCTTGCTCCATCACGCAGAATATTGTTCTTAACACAGAAATCTAAAAATATATACAGGAAATAAGTTTTATCCAATAGGACTTAGACCTATTCCAGGGGTTTAAAAGACCTCATCACAACCCATCAGACAAGGATTCTTTTAATTCCAAGTTTTTAAATCTCATTTCCACTTTCATATCTATTGTTTGGAAATGTGTGTGTGCTGTGTGCATCTGAGACAGAGAGATCAGTAATTAAGAGTCAATTTTATATCGATGAATTAGTAGACTATTATATAATCCTAGAAAGTTCACTTACATGGCATTCATGTTCTGCATTTTGTCCTGTTGAATTCTCCAATCTTTTCCAAGTATCAGTGACATCAAGTATATAAATCTTAACAGGCACTATAAAATCATCCCAATCAAGCCACTTCATTGTATATCTCATGTAAAGGCTTCTCTTGGCACCCTCGAAGCCTTCTCTCACTCTGCAATGTGTATCATCATAGCAACATGACAAACCTCCTATATAGTCCGGCCTCAATGGCTGGCCACGCTGATCCTTTGTAACATTATATAGATCACACCTGCATTCAGTGCATCCCAACCTATCTTCCACCCCCCGTGTATCAATTGCATGGACATTAAGCATCCACCTCTCCTCATACCCAGCAGGAATATCTGCAGGATTGCCAACCTCTATTCCAAAAGGATCTGGAACATCTGTTAGTGTTCCTCGTGTTTCAGATCCAAGGCCATAATACTGTCCAAGAGCATTCTTCTGACAGATTCCGCTGTTCCTCACAACAATATGATCATGTTCTGGATTCGTTGTATCTGTACGTTGATAATACCTTGCAAGGACCCAGTGATGGAGATAAGTTTCATGAAGAGGGACAGAGCGCCCTGCTTCATCAACCACTTCGGCGTTGAAACCCTTGAGAGCAATATGACCTGTTGGCCAGTCAATATTGTAGTAATATTTGTCCACCACAGATCCTGGCCCCAGCACAAACTTAGGGGATAGAAAAGCAGCAGATTTCATTTTAGGATATCCATTTTTCCGGATAGCTTGTGAACAAGGTATGCTTAATGCCACCAGTAGGATTACAAATGGAACTCGAAAAGAGTGTAGCATTTTTTCTGCCAAAACCATTGAATTCTCAGTCAAGCTCAATAATAATTTCTATAAAGGAGTGAAACCCACACATGTAAAACAAAAACTAGACACAAGCTTAACAATTTGAAAGAGAGAGCATAAAGGACTAAAACAACTTGCTTGCGTTTGACTTGGCAATAAACGTGTCCTCCTTACAGTGTTTCGAGACATGTTATGTGCAATTTTGTAATTCGCAGCACATTCACAAGCAAAATATGAACATAGAAGAAGAAGAGGATACACAATCTTACCAAAAAGGTATTAGGATTTCTAATCCTAAAACTACTGGGATTCCAACATATTTGAACATAAATTTTGGGGAAACTCCAAGACAGAAGGAAATTACAGAGATATAAGAAAGGGTAAGGGAAGAAACTATCAATATTGGAAGAGATGACAAAGAAATGAGCACGAAATTGCTTGGTTAGCTCACAAGGCCATAGAGAGAACTAAACTGAAAAATTGAAATGGGCAATCCGTAAATGAATGTTATCATGCTAAAAAAAGTGAAATCTTGATACCAAAATTACATAATACACATGGGTAATTTTGAAATCCATAAAAAACCCAAAAAGTGGAATCAAGATGTGAAGTCTTTCCTCTCTCTCTCTCTCTCTCTTGATTTTTGTTTTGAAATTGACAAAACTACAAACTGGAATTCGTTCACAGGAAAAAAAAGCAAAAGAACAGTTGAGATAAAGCACAAGAAAAGGCTATCCCTTTGTTTTGAACCAATTCCCGCTCTTAAAATAAATAAATAAACTACACAAGATTGAACAGAGAATCAGAAAGTGGTCCTTATTACAGGAAAACCAAAACTTTAACCGGATTGGATAGGCGCACCATCCCATCTGATGTTGGCTGCGTACTCATCAAATAATAGAACACCATATATAATTAACAGTGTCTACTTTTACAGGCAAAAACAGAGAAAAACAGTTTTCATCTTGAAAAAGATAGCAGACAATTAACAGATAAAAAGAAAAGGGCAAAAGAGAAAGAATACCAAAAGTGGGCGAGGAACTGCTGGTCACAGCGGGACGAGAACTTAATTTGATGAGTATGGAGAACGTATGGAGCTGCGAAGTTCAAGTTTTGAAGACAAGTATATAGTATGGCTTTATGGGGCTATGGCTGTGGATGACACAGGCGTGTTTGACATTTGTATAATTGAATTTGGATGTAGTAATTGATGAGGCCACTGCTTACGTCAAATGGAGTAATTGCCTAAGCTATGACGCGTACCTTTCGTGAAACTTACTAAAAAAAAAAAGATTATGATATAAAAGAGGTAACTTTCGACTTTCGACAAAACAAAACTCACCCTTTTAGCAAGTTAGACCCCCCAAAAAAAACTTATAAAAGGATTGATTTGGAAACGTATTAAAACCCTAAACAATTTTTGTTTTCTCTTTACAAGCATAACTTTAGGAATAGGAATATAGGATGCCAAATAACTCAAATCAGTTTGACGGTGACTTGCATACAATTGATCACAAGTCGTTGTTGAAATAGTAAGCGTACGTGGAAGCGCATTTTCCTCGAGGGGACAAACGAAATTAAACAACCCCATAAGGATTAGGCTACCACGTGTTAATCACTGCCGACACCGGAACAGACGAGTCAGCTAAATCGACGACACATTTTGGCCGAAAGTAAATGAATGTTCGGACCATATTGTTGTTTTTTATTAGGTTCTCACGCTCTCTATTCTCCATCGTAACCCTTTTGTAAATTCAATTAAAAACGTTTGAAGCACAATACTTATTATATAGAAACATAAATGAGTATTGTATCTTATATATTTATAATCTATATATATTAATATATTTTTATTATGTTGCGATTTTATTGGCTTGACATGGCACGCTACCGAATTTTTTAAGTTAATGGATGAAATTTGATTATACAAAATAAATTGTTTTTTTTTATAACACGGAAACATTTGAGTTCATTTTAATACCATCAATAACTAATTGTAAATCATGTAAAGGGTTAAATACCAAATACCCCATTCGGGTTTGGTAACTTTATTTTTACCCCCCTGGGGTTTCATTTTTATCACAGGATCCCCCTGGGTTTTGATAAAAGACCAAATTAGTCCATCCGTTAGTTGACCGTTAGCTGACCGTTAGGACTGACACGTGGACCAATTAGATGTTGACACGTGGCACCTATTTATTTTTTTTTAATTTTTTTTAATTAAAAAAAAAAAAAAAAAAACCCACCCCCTGGGCACCAGGGGGTGGCCGAAGCCACTCCCTTTACCCACTGGGGGTGGCCGAGCCACCCCCATGGAGCCTTGGGGGTGGCCGAAACCACCCCCATGGAGCCTTGGGGGTGGTTTCGGCCACCCCTAGGGCTCCATGAGCCACCCCCAGTGGGTAAAGGGGGTGGCTTCGGCCACCCCCTTGGAGCGGCCACCCCCATCCGGCCAGATGGGGGTGGCCTGGCCACCCCCATGGCCAAAGGGGGTGGCTCGGCCACCCCCAAATGGCCAAGAGCCACCCCCAATGTTTTCCGTTTTTTTTTTAAAAAAAAAATACTTTTTTAAAAAAAATTTAAAAAAATATATATTTTTTAAAAAAAAAAAATTAATATATGTGCCACGTGTTGACGTCTGATTGGTCCACGTGTCAGTTCTAACGGTCAACTAACGGATGGACTAATTTGGTCATTTATCAAAACCACAGGGACCTCCTGTGATAAAAATGAAACCCTAGGGGGGGAAAAATAAAGTTGAAAAACCCTAAAGGGTTTGGAGTATTTAACCCTCATGTAAAACACTTTCCAACTTAATGATTTTTCTTTTCCATAAAAAAAAAAAAAAAATGATTATAATGTTATTAAAAATATTATTTTAATAAAGTAAGTAAATAAAGTTTTAGAGAGCGAGATGGATGAGATTTTTAAAAAGTGGGAAGTTAAAATAGATAAATTAAATTTTTAGCTAAAATTATGAGAAACTTTATCTAGTGAGATGTAAGGATACATTTGAACGATTCTTCAACTATAATTTGGGTAATTTTTTATGGTTATTTGGTCAAAATCTAAATTTATATAATATTTTTATTTAATAATTATAATAATTATATAAAAGTTATGGAACCCCAAGAGAAAAAAAAAAATCGAATGATGATTTTCATATTAGAAAAAATGCATTTACTTCTTTTAAATTATCACACAATTTGCAATGATTCGTTCAAAGTTTTAATTTTGCACACTTTCCTTATAAGTCATTTTAAATTGTGAGTTTTACTCAATATTTACATAATTTGGTACGATAAACAACTATCACATCAAGTATGAGATCGAATTGATTGCTACTTTGACAAATGATAAGTTGGATTAAGCATGATAATAAATCATTAGAATAAAACTATATTAAAAATAAATAAATAAATATATATATATATATATATATATATATATATATATATATATATTAAGGGTGCGTTTGGAATTGTGATTTTGTAAAAATAATATGTATTTTTAAAAGATATCGCAAAATGTAAAATGTTTGGCAGTACGATTTAAAAAACACTTAATTTAAAATAGAAAATAAAACAAAACAAAAAAATTGATTTCTATAAGCATGTTATATATAGTGCTTATTTGAAAAAGTGCGAATTTAAATCAAAATCACGATTTCACATAATAAATATTGATAAAAAAAAAGGTACATTTAACATGTTTTACCAAACGCTTTTGCAATTTTAAAAAGTTGTAATTTCAAAAATGCAATTTTTAAAATCGCATTTATTGAAATCGCAATCCCAACCAGACCCTAAATCGATGTTAATAGAGTGTGCTCTATATGAACATCCGATGCAGAACACAACCGCAAAGGAAGGGGGGTCGAGACTGGAGGGATCCAAATCCCCTCCAATTGGTGGGATAATTGGAGATTCTCCAATTGTGAATTTGGGCCATTCAATTTCATCAAACACTCTATAGAATGCCACGTGTCCCACTACAAATTAAATCATAAAATATTATTTAAATTTTAAAAAGAAAATAAAAATAAAAATAATAAAAGAAAAACAAAAAAAAATGGGGTGGTTGATCACCTCATAGGGAGTGGTCGGCCACCCTAGTTGAGCCTAAGAATGGCTTCCACCTCAGCTGAGCCTAGGCGTGGCTTCGGCCACCCCAAGGGCCAAAAAAAAAATTAATTATTATTATTATTATTTTTTTTGATTTGGCCCTTAAAGGTAGATTGGCCACCCCAAAGGGCTAAACCCATTATTTTCTTAAAATGGGTTTGGCCCTTGAGGGTGACCGATCCACCTTCAAGGGTCATGGGGTGGCTGAATGGCCAATAAATAAATAAATAAAATAAAAATTGGCCTTGGAGTGGCTGAATCACCCCCAATTGGGGTGACCGGCCACCCTATTTTTTAAAATTATTTTATTTTAGTTTTTATAATTTTTATTTTATTTTTAAATTTAAGTAATATTTTATTATTTAATTTGTAGTGGGACACATGACATTTTACAGAACATTGGATAAAATTAAGCGGCCTAGATTCACAATTAGAAAATCTTCAATTATCGGGGATCGGATCTAGACCGGAGAGGGTGCACTTGACGGATTAGGATCCCCAGCAATAGCTAGGGAGTTGCCCATCAATTTTTTTGAAATCCTGACCATTGAATTTCATCCAATGATATACAAGTTGCCACGTGTCCCTTTAATTAAAAAAATAATATTTTATTATTTAAATTTTAAAAACAAATATAAAACAAAATAATAATAATAAAAAAATTAAGAAAAAGACATGGGGACCCCGAGGGCCTAACTCAAAAAAAAGATTGTTTTTAAAATTTTTGGGTTTGGCCCGAACCACCCCTAGGGCTATGGGCCACCCCCTATACTTTTTTTCTTTATTATTTTTTATATTTATTTTTAAAATTTAAATAATAAAATATTATTTTTTTAATTAATGAGATACGTAACAATTTATAGAGTCAAGCTTTAAAAAAAAATTGATGAAAAATTCTCTAACTATTGTTGGGATGCCGATCCGCACTGAACTCAAAACACGATACAAATTTGTAAAAGCAAAATTGCAACGTGTCTTGAAATTGTCCCCATTAAAAAAGGTCAAAAAAAAAGGTCTTTGCTCGACACATGAACCACCTCTTATCAACCCACGTGCACTTTGTCAAACTTTCAAACAAAGGTAAGGGAAGGAAAGGACCGAAAGGCACATGTCTTTTACAGAGAAAAACAAAAAAACGAAAGGCACGTGGGAATGCAATTACACTACACCATTACATCTCTTTAAATTTTAATTATTGATGTTGTGTCCAAGAATTTTGGGTATTTTTCTAATATTTACTTGTCACTACATAAAAGTATGTTTATTCTTTTTGATTTATTAATTATGTTCTCTCATAATCAAAAAATAAATTGATTATACACAACAATGATATGATCAAATAATTATATGTTTTAAAATTTAAACGGCAATTATTTATTTATTTTGTTATTTATATTTTTAATTCATTTTTTGTTCGAACTCCATCTTTTAATTGTGTTCCCTGTAAACTAAAACTCTAGTACTTGTGAAACATGACCATATGTGGACACCATTATTTCATGGCAGCCAATTTTGAGGAAAACGATCACTTTTCGGTTTTATTGAGAAAATTTATTTTCTCGGGCTACACACAGTCTGGAGGTCTACAAACATGGACGTGGACAGCTACTCTACAGCGTATGGAGCCATAATTGACGCCTTGTTTGCCAATGTCCATGTAACGGTACTATTTCAGGGCAGGGCCGATACTGTAGCTTGTTTATAGGATCGGAATAAGTGTTTAATTGGTTTTATTGAAAAATGTTTTTTTTGGAGAAAAATAAAAAAATATATTTTATATGAAAAAATATAAAAAATTTGTTTTGTAGTGATTTTTTTTTATTTAAATAATAATAATAAAAATTATTGATGTGATATAAAAAATAAAGATGTTGGAATTAATTTTGAGGTGAAATTTTTTTTTTTTTTTTTGGAATTGAGAGAGACCCTAAAACAGTACCGTTTCAGGCCATTGTCAAACACACCCGACGAGTTTGGCGTTCTCAGAGGTTGCCTTCATATGTCACTCAGACAAATCAAAGTTTTCATTTCCCTTTCAGTTTTCCTTAATAACGCCGTCTTCTTTTTCATTTTTGTTTCTTCTTCTTCTTCTTCTTGTTTTCGTCGCCGATGACGCCGAGTTTGATTGAAGATGTAGACCGCCGGTACTCCGGTAATTCCGGAGAAAAGCTTTTGAAATTACCGTTAACTACATATAACAAGTTAACAATAATTAACAATTTTATTTTATTTTATTTGTTTGAGATAATAAGCTGAGTCATCCCGCATCTACCTAATTAATTGCTCTTAGAAAAGATTAGGCAGATGTCTGATGTCTAAAAAGAAAAAGACATTTGTATCTTGCCCACAACCTCACGAGCTGCCCGCAAACATAATCCTAGTACTCCGCAATTGAACGTCGCGTGTAAATAGATTAAGATCAACGGTACTTGGTTGGCCCCGATTGTCCGAATGGAAATCGGCCGTCCGTTCTGACTAATTTTTTAACATCAATTGAGAAACAAGGCCAGACCTTGGATGAGGAGCCCAACACCTTGTATTTCTTGTGGGGAAAAAATGAAAGTAATCATCGGACACCACGGCGACATATGGTTGGCAAGGGTGAGATTTCAATAAGTGCCAATCATCTAAAAAGCTCATCTAATCCAATATCCTATCTTTTTTGTTTCTTTATCCTCTGTGGGTTGGCTGGTTGGTCTAAAGTGCAGTCATCCCTTTCCCACTCTCTTCTTAAATTCCTTTGTTTCAATGCGTCGTGAATATACAAATTGGCTTCGGCTGGCTGGCGACGACTACTAGTCTACTACTACACATTGTTAAAGTCCAGTCACCAGGAAACATCACTGAAGTTGGGTGTTCCAATTATGTCAAGACATCAGGCGCAATAGCAATACCAATAGATAGTGGGGCTGGTCCCAAAATCAACTTCATCTTCCTTCTTCTTTTTCTCTCTCTCAGCTAAGATTCCAAAACCTATCTCTCTTTTTGTGTGTCTTTCTCTGTCAAGAGTTCGAGAAACATGAGTTGTGTGAATCTGAGTACATGGGTCCAAACCTGTTCGATGTTCAACCAAGCAGGCAGATCCAGATCCATGTCCACCCCATCTTTCCAAATCCTCCACCCTCTGAAAAACATACCCATTTCGTTCATACCCCCAAAACGACGACGATCCATCTCGTCTGTCTCCGTCTCTGCGGTGCTCACCAAGGAAGACACTCTCAGAGAAGAAGAAGAATCAGAATCAGAGGCAAGGACTTTCAATTTTAAGACATACATGCTCCAGAAAGCCAATTCCGTCAACCAAGCCCTCGACGCCGCCGTTTCGCTTAAGGACCCCCGCAAGATCCACGAGGCCATGCGCTACTCCCTCCTGGCCGGCGGCAAGCGGGTACGCCCCATGCTCTGCATCGCCGCCTGCGAGCTCGTCGGTGGAACCGAGTCCATTGCCATGCCCGCCGCTTGCTCCGTTGAGATGATCCACACCATGTCTCTGATCCACGACGATCTTCCTTGCATGGACAACGACGATCTCCGCCGAGGGAAGCCCACCAACCACAAGGTATTCGGCGAGGACGTCGCGGTTCTCGCCGGCGACGCGCTCCTAGCCTTCTCTTTCGAGCACATCGCTGTGTCCACGGAGGGCGTACCGCCGGCGAGGATTCTCCGTGCGATCGGGGAGCTAGCGAGGTCGATTGGGGCCGAAGGACTCGTTGCTGGCCAAGTGGTTGATATATGTTCTGAGGGACTTTCTGATGTTGGGTTGGAGCACCTTGAATTCATTCATCTGCACAAAACGGCGGCGTTGCTGGAAGGGGCTGTGGTACTAGGAGCGATTCTGGGAGGTGGGTCTAATGAGGAGGTTGAGAAGCTGAGGAATTTCGCAAGGTATATTGGGCTGCTGTTTCAGGTGGTGGACGATATTCTTGATGTGACAAAATCGTCGCAGGAATTGGGGAAGACCGCCGGGAAGGACCTGGTGGCTGATAAGGTTACGTATCCGAAGCTAATGGGTATTGAGAAATCGAGGGAATTTGCTGAAAAATTGAACAAGGATGCGCAGGACCAGCTCGCTGGGTTTGATGCGGAGAAGGCAGCGCCCTTGATTGCTTTGGCAAATTACATTGCTCACAGGCAAAACTAGTGTGATGTGTGTCTGTGACACCTGATTGTTCTAGTGAAATAGGTAAATTTAAAAAAATTTATAAGCAAAGCTAGCTTGCTTGTTATGTTTGAGGAAAGGCTGAGAGATTTGCAGGTGAGCTTGTATTAAATCTAGGAATATTCTTCTATAACCATGAAATACATGCTATACTTGATTTTTGGTTTCAACTTTCTTGGTTGAATATGCAAGACATGGCTAGCTCTTTTCCTTGCTAGTTTTAGAATCTGGAAGATGTGTCTAATGAGAGTAATGATACATTTTCTCACCAAATCCCAAATTGACGGATTTGTCACTCTCACATTTACTTTTGGTCCTTTAGATTTCTAATAAAGATATTATCAAAAAAAAGATTTCTAATAAAGATACGTAGTTATTGGAATTCCCTTGAGCAATTAATCATACATGAAACCTGCAACCTTTTACCCTTGACATAAATTCATCATTGATGGAAAAGTTGCTCAGAAGATAGTCTGGTAAGCATTCTGCATTCCTTGACATAAATTCATCATTGATGATTTTTTTTTTTGGTCCCCCTTTCCCTTCAATTTCTTTTGGGCTCCCGCTATAGCCGGCCGTGCATCCCCGAGTGGCAGCCTAGATTGATTGTTTAAACTTGACTGCTCTCCTAGTCTTCATCTTTTCTAATTTAATCCAGGTCAATAGACATGCATTTAGCAAAAAGCAGATGGGACTTCGAGAAATGTGACTTGTCTGCTTTTTTTTCCCTCACTAAACATCCATCACAAGAAAAAGGCTTTCATTGCGTTGTCCATTCATGGACAGGAGGCAGATAAGAAAAAGGGTTCTTTGATCCATTTTGTTTCAAGAAAATATGAAGTCAAGCGTAAAAAACGAAATAGCGCCGTTGCCGGGGATCGAACCCGGGTCACCCGCGTGACAGGCGGGAATACTCACCACTATACTACAACGACTTGATGAGAAATTGGCATTTCAGTATATATTTCTAGGGAATTTGCCTACCGCCACTTTTACCATATTTTTTGAATTTAAAATTTAATTGGAATTAAGGTGGCAATTTTACAAATCATATAAAAAATTATTGGCTCTAATTGAAAACTAATGAGAATTCAGTTCAAATAGAAACCAAAAATATCATGTTACCATTCATGAAACTACCTATTTGGCAGTCAGATAAGATAATTGAACTAAAATCTTTTCTTTTTTGGTAAGTTAAATTAAAACTTAAATTTTTAGGTCATGAAATGTCGTCCCTTTGCAAACACTCCCTCACAATTTAAAAACTATCGTGTATCAATTTTAATTTTTTCCAATTAATTTTTGTCCCTTGGTGATAACAAAAAAATTAAAGATATTTTGATTTAACAGAAAATTTGACAGAAGGAGTTAATTGAAAAAAATTAAAAAAATTAATACATTAAATTAAAAAAATTTAAACTCTAAATAGATATTTGAAAAAACGTGACATTTGAGGTCGACGGGAAAGTGAACTGTCCCTGGTGAATTAAAGAGTGTCCTGTAAAGAATAAAGATCAAACTCCTTTGCGAAAGAGTGACTTCCTGAGTACGAAAGAGTGAATAGGGCAAATGAGTCATTAGCAGAAACATCTTCGACGTTTCCTTCACTCCCGCGTCCTGTGCTTATTTATCCCTCTTGACATTGTGCTCGGCTTCCGTCTTCAGACACAGTCTTGTCTAGGCGCGAGTGAGACACAAGAAAAGTTCAACCTGAGGCAGCGTTCAAACACGAAACTGTGTCGTATAAGAGCTGTTGACTGCATTGCTTAGTCCTCGGTACCATTTCCCTTCGCCTTCTCTCACTTTTTCCTTTCCTATACTTTTCCAACCCATCATTCTAATTGCTTTTAAAAACCTGTCATTTCCTTGATACTTTTGTCTTGATTCAAGTCATTATTTTAATTCATGGGTATCTTTCTGTGATTATCGTTTCTCGTTTTGTTCAAGATTACTGTACAACCCACTCAGGTTCACGAAGAGCTCAGCTTTTGGAGAGGATCAGTGGGGTTTGGCTTGAATTTTGTCTCTGTGGAGGGTTGAAGTGAGAAAAAACCGTCTAGTTCTTGTCATTCCAGGTACCCAACACTCTTCAGATAGAGGGCTAGCATGATTTACCCGTAAATTTGACATTTTGATTTTTGGGTTTTGCATTTATTTTCCTTTGTATCTAGCTTGTGTCGCTAGGTGAAGAATAAGCTTCTGGGTTCTCAAATCTTAGCCAAAGTTTAGACATTAGGGTCTTTTATTGTTCCTCGGGCTCCTAATCTTACTGCTTTAGCTGAATTGTGTTAAATTTTCGATTGTCTTTTCTTTGGATATTACGACCTGATGAGTTGAATCACTTGTGCTTTGCTTAGATTTGAAATTGATTCAATCAAATTGAAGTGATAAAAGAAATCATGTATTTGATAATTTACCTTACAACAAAATAACCGTTTTTGGATAGTGAAGATGCAATTACAAAGCTTAGGTTTGTCTCATTATTGGCTGCAAATTCTGCAGGGATGGGAGGAATATTTAGCAAGAACCAATTCACGGATGATATGGGCTGCTATGAGGTGGCGTGTGCACTCGATCCGGACTTACAGTCCTTTGCTGTCACCCTCCAAGAGCGCACAAACTGTGTCATCAGCTCGTTTGCGGCAGAGGTTAATGAGCCTGGGTCCATTTCTTTTGATGCAATCAGAGAGATCATCGAATGTCTGCTTGAAATGCACCGGGACGTGGCCAATTTCAATCTGAAGTGCAAGGAAGATATATGGAGAAATCAAGAATTGTTCTCATTTGTGGAGGATTATTTTGCCAATAGTCTCAAGACATTGGAATTCTGTATAGCCCTAGAGAACTGCCTGAAGCGCACGCGTGATAAACAGTTGATAATTAAACTTGCTGTCGAGCATTTTGAGGAAGAAGTAAAAGATGGGGTCAATGGGGTAAAGCATGTGAAGACATTGGAAGAATTGAGGAAATATAAGGCTGCTGGAGACCCTTTTACTGAGGAGTTTTTTGTACTGCTTAAATCGGTTTATGAACAGCATGTATTGATGTGGGAAAAATTGAAGGTTAGGAAGAGAGAGCTAGATAAGAAATTGAAATCTATAAAGACGTGCAGCAGAGTGTTGAATGTCATTTTCGCTGCTGCTTCCATTTCTGGGTTGGTTCTCTCGTTGGTGGCAGCCACCATTGCAGCTCCACACCTTGTTTTAGCTTTGGCTGGTGCATTGACTGCATTAGGTTCTGCGGGTGTGGGAAAATGGTTTAGCTCACTTTTGACTCGATATGAGGATGATCTGAAAAGTCAAAGGGAGGTAATCCGCGCAATGCAGGTCGGCACTCGAATTACAATAACGGATTTGCGTAACATCGAGGCACTTGCCAACAAATTGGAAATTGAAATTAAGTCAATTCTGGACATTGCTGATTTTGCTCTTCGTGAAGAGGATGCAGTGAAGCTTGCCATAGATGAGATCAAGAAGAAGCTGGATGTGTTTATGAAAACTATTCATCAGTTAAGTGAGGCGGCTGATAGGTGTGGCCGGGATATAAGGGACGCGAGGACGATAGTTTTGAGAACCATGTTCAGCCGTGAAAATATCTGAAAACCCTTTGTTATGTTGTTCTGAAAACTCTTGTCATGTTGGTGTTTATGTGAATCAACACCTTGAGTTAATTACGTTTTTACAACAGCACATGAGTCGGATTTTTATATTAGCATTGTAATTGGAATGGATGACAGAATGAAATGGAGATTTTAAGGATTATTTCCTTTATTAGATATGAGACTTCTCTAGGCTTTGGTGAGACTCCATTGCCGTCTTCTTTCTGTTGTATTTTTCCCTTAATTGTAAATTGCTGTCCCATTAGGCTTGTTCTGCGTCAGAGAGGGAGAAATGTTGTAATAATTAGCAGATGTACTAAACTACATTTCTCTGTTTCTTAGCTGCCAAAACATGATTATGCGGTCCTGAAGTTGACTTTTGCTCAATCAATTTGAGTTGGTGAAAAGGATAATACAAGATTTACATAGCAGCAATGGCAATGAGCACACTGTTATTTCTGAACAGGGTAAAGCAGAAGCAATCAGATTGCCATGGTAGTTCTTTTTGTTGCACTGCGGATGCCTTATTACCTTCTCTCCTATCTGCATCTCTTTGAACTTGGCTGGCTGGTAACAAACAGGGATCTCCATATAATTGTATCCAGGTCATTAAAT
Source organism: Corylus avellana (assembly GCF_965113065.1). Taxonomy (NCBI): domain Eukaryota; kingdom Viridiplantae; phylum Streptophyta; class Magnoliopsida; order Fagales; family Betulaceae; genus Corylus; species Corylus avellana. The sequence goes on from NC_142495.1 coordinate 1,215,493, forward strand.
ATCAGATATGGATTGTGTGAAGTGTTTCTTTGATCCATTTTGTAATAACAAAAAGAAAAATAGAAGCTAAAGCATCTCTGAAACTTGAGAGATAAAGGGCTTCTTGAACCTCTTTCTCTTTAAACAGAAAGAAAAATACAAGTTACAAATTTGAGCGGGTACCACAGAAAAAATGCTAGCCGTAAAACATAAAAAGCGCCGTTGCCGGGGATCAAACCCGGGTCACTCGCGTGACAGGCGGGAATACTTACCACTATACTACAACGACTTGATGGCAAGGTAACACATAATTTTTCCTTTTAACAACACTCTGCACTATTGGAAATTTTCATACGTCGGTTCCATAGATTCAAAAGATCTCAACGTAGGAACCTACCTTATTCGTTATTGTCGGGCTTGGATTGGACCAGTAGCAATTTGGATCCATATTTAGATTGGTTCATTATTATGTAAAAATAACTCATATTTGATCGGTTCATTTTAAATGAATACATGATTTATCATGTAAAAAATAATTTTGTCCTTTATCAGTAGTTACCCTCCGCTCATTGTTGCCTCTTCCTCTACTTCTCATCATGTTTTTATCACCGTCAAGCCCTTTTCCCACCTTTTCACTCGTGGTGTCCCATTGCGCATCGGACATAAATTTTTTTTAAACTGATATAGAGGAAATATCTTTCAATTCATGTAAAATAGTACCAAGTATTTATAAATATTTAAAATGCACATTAAATTATTAATCTCATTAATAGCAGTTTACTAATTTAGACTAAATTTAATATACATTTTAAATGTTTATAAACACTTGACACTATATCACATGAGTTGAATGATATTTACTCCGTACCGGTTTGAAGGAAATTTATATCCTCACACATCCCTTTCTCAAAATAATTGGTGACTTTTATTATCTTCCATGCCCTTCCAAAATTGCTTTTAGAAGCAAAGGGACAAACTCATTTGGCATTGAGATATTTGGACTAGAATCTTTTCATTACCGATAGAGCATTTCTAAAAACCAAACTTTTATACCATAATCCTGCGGCAATTTCAACAAATTTTTATATTAGTCATTGTTAAAAAAAAAAAACACACTTTAAACATTGTAAAATAATTATGAAATTTTTATTATTATGATTTATCATTATTATTATTATAATATACATCCAAGAAAAATATTGAACTACGGTAGGTTTTACTATAATTTGTTTTTATAAATTTATGACAATTTATATGAGTGCGCGTGATACAATAGAAATTAAAAAAAAAAAAAAAAAAAAAAAATTTATAAATACATTCAGTTTTAATAATTAGTAGTCAACACAGACAACCTTGGACTTTTCCTCCCCCTCCGTTGTCCAGACCTTTGTCACTCTAGTTTGGCATTTTTCGTTCTTTATGTAGACCCATGAACGACCAACAGTCCAACATCATGCGCTATTAACGCGTTTTACGCCATGGCTTAGCCTCATTGCCACACTCCTTCGCCTTGGTCCACTTTTCCTCCACAGTAAGTTTTCCCAACATCATCTTTATTACTTAAAAAAAAAAAAAAAAAAAAAAAAAAAAACTTTTATTTCTGTAATTATCATCTGGTAGATTTCGTATTCTTCAAGATTATTGTACTACTCAGATTCACAAAGATCTTAGCCTCTGGAGATCGCCACTTTTGGCTTGGATTTTGGGATTGTGTACTCTCTGTGGTGGGTTGAACTGAGAGAAATCCCGGCTAGAAAGATTTAGCCGGAAATTTGACTGTTTGATTTTGGGGCTTGGGGTTTATATTGAGTTTGATCTAGGTTGTATCGCTAAGTGAAGCATAAGCTTTTGGGTTCTCAAAATCTTTCATTGTTCCCCAAGCTCCTATTCTTCCTGATTTTAGCTGAATTTTGTTAAATTTTAGAGTATATTTTCTTTGGACTGTGCGATCTGGTTAGCTGAATTGCTGGTGCTTTTCTTAGATCTGAAATTGCTTCAATCAAATTGAAGTTAGAAAAAGAAAAAAATCGTGTATTTGCTATTTTAGCTTATTTTTCATTTCGTTTCAAAGCCGCAAATGATGGGAGGAAAATCAAGCAAGAAGACTGGTGGTGATGCCCCGCCAGCCCAACTCCTCCAGATGAATCCCAATACCCAATTCACGGCCGATCTGAGCTCCTATGAGGCGGCGTGTATGCTCGATCCGGACTTACAATCCTTTGATGCCACCATCCAAGAGCGCACCAGCCGGGTTATCAACTCGCTTGCCACTGGGGTAGAGGTTCGGTCGTTATCTTTTGGCTCACTCAGAGAGGTCACCAATAGTCTCCTTGAGATGGACCAGGAAGTGGTGAAAGTCATTCTGGAGTGTAAGAGAGATATATGGAACAACCAAGACTTGTTCTCATTGGTGGAGGACTACTTTGAGAATAGTCTCAAGACACTGGACTTCTGTACTGCCCTTGAGAACTGCCTGAAGCGCACTCGTGATAACCAGTTGATAATTCAACTTGCGGTGACGCATTTTGAGCAAGAAGTAGAAGATGGGGTTGATGATGGGGTGAAGTACATGAAGACACTGCAAGAATTAAGGAAATTTAAGGCTGCTAGGGACCCATTTACGGAGGAGTTTGTTGTGTTGTTTCAATCAGTTTATAAGCAGCATGTATCGATGTTGGAAAAATTGCAGCTTAGAAAGAGAAAGCTAGATAAGAAATTGAAATCTATGAAGACGTGGAGGAGAGTGGCGAATGTCATTTTTGTTGCTGCTTTTGTGTCTGTGCTGATTTTCTCGGTGGTGGCAGCTGCCATTGCAGCTCCACCCCTTGTAACAGCTTTGGCGGGTGCATTGGTTGTTCCAATAGGCTCAGTGGGAAAATGGTGTAACTCACTTTGGAAGCGCTATGAGAATGCACTGAAAGGACAAAGGGAGGTAATCAGCTCAATGCAGGTTGGAACTTACATTACAATGAAGGACTTGGAGAACATTCGGCTACTTGTCAACAAATTGGAAATTCAGATTGAGTCGCTCTTACAGAATGCTGATTTTGCTCTTAGAGAAGATGAGGCAGTGAAGCTTGCGATGGATGAGATCAAGAAGAAGCTGGAAGTATTTATGGATACCATTGAGAATTTAAGTGAGCATGCTGATAAGTGTAGCCGGGATATAAGGAGGGCGAGGACGGTGATTTTGCAGAGGATAATCAGACACCCAACTAACTGAAAAGCCCTTTTGGTATGTTGTTCTGGTAACCCGTAACTATTCTTATGTTGGATTTATGTGAATTTTATACAGCAGTTAAAGAATCGTTGATGGAATAACTTCATAGACCCTTATCAAAGAATCTAAATATAGAGTTTTGTTGTTGAGCAGGCTTTTCCTTTTTCTTTGTGATGGGGATGGGGATTTATAAGAATGTTGCTTAAATGATTAATAGATGTACTATAACTCTATAACAAAATTTGTGTTTCTTAGTTGCTCAATACAAATCTATAAAACATGATTGTCCAGTCCTGAAGTTGACTGTTGCACCTATCAATTTGAATTGGTATTACTCTAAAAGATTGGTGTTGATATTATTATCAGGAGACAAAATCTCCAGATCACTTTAAATTATAATTGGAGTAACGATCTTTGACATTTTCGGGGAAACTACAAAAGTGACATAGCAGCAAGAGTAGGTATATTGTTCTGATATAGCGAAAGTGATTTTCTGATAACTCTGATGAAAAATTACAATCATAATAGTACCAGGGTAAAGCATTAGCAATCAGATTATCATTACAGAGTAGCATAAGTGACTAAAACCACCATAGAAACCCATCTTTAATATAATGCGTGACAAAAAAATAAATTAGATCTCTCAAAACCATATCTAGTAAACAAGCTTGAGATGTGATTACTCTTGTGATATAGATAGCCTCAATTAGCATCCAATACAGAACAGGAGCATATGCTTAGATCCAACATGCAAAAAAAGCAGAGTATCTGTGGACTGTGGGCTGGCTATGGGTAAGCCGAAGTAAATTGTGAATCGTCTTACTTATGTGAAAAGCATGATGTCTTAATATCTTATTAAAAAATGATGTATTACCTATCCAGAAACATGAAGTAGAAGGAATAAAAAGGAATTATGGTGAGTTTTCATTTGAAACATTGAAAGCATTTTCTATTTTATATAATAAACATATATCTAAGGATGGACTACGCTCAAGTAATCTTGAGGATGAACTACGCTCGAGTAATATTGAGAAAAACATGAGTCAGGAAATGAATTGTACCAGGAAATAAGCCCTGGTCCAAATAGGTGATAGTCTCTGTGGGGTGAATGCTGTCAGTTTAGGTCCTATCCTTTGAACCAAAAAACTAGAAAATAAAAAAGTATAGCCAAGGTACGTGAAAAGTAATCAAATATATACTGCAAATATTGTGGATTACAGTGGATGACAAGTCGAGTCTAGGCTGTCTACAAGGTACCTTCTCATGTGATAATTATTTGTAGTCAATACGGAGGGTGGATATCATCCATTAAAACTTCATTTTCTAACCATCTAAAGATGTAGCTCCTTAGTGACTCAATCCAAGGACTCAATCCTGAGAACATTAGAAGTGAGATTAATTCCTGTTCACGCCCTCCGCATGAGGATGCAAACCACACTGCATTTATTAAAATGTTTTCTTCAGATTGACAGTTTCATGTGCATGTTTTGTTTCATATTCTATATATGTTCTTTCAATTTTTGAATTGCGAAATTGAAATTGTGCTGGTTGGTGTAAACATCAGCCATGCATGTAATTCATGTCCTTTTTTTTTAAAAAAAAAAAAAAATTTAAATTTATCTATTTTTATTTTTATGGACCTATTGTTAGGCATTTCAGTCAAGAAACTTAAATATAATTTGTTTTTATTATATAAATGGTTTATTCAAGCACACTCAAGCATAGTGAACAACAAATGCATGATTCTTTTAAAAGTAATGTTAGAAATCATATTCTTATCTCACAATTATCTTACAATGTTGCCCGTGGCGGTGGTAGTTCTTATCAACCCTTAGATCAATCATTGTTAAAAAATATGAGATAATTATAAAATAAAAATATAATTTTTAGCATTATTCTATTTTTAATTCAGAAAGTTTTGGGTCATCGTGTGTAGATTTATGGGAGTTGGTGTACCTAGCACCCTGTGTTGGTCTCCAAAAATAGTAGTGTTTCACAACTATTTCCCTTAATATTTTTTGGAAGGGAAGTTAACATAGAGAGAGAGAGAGAGAGTTGGGCTAATGACTACTCTAGTAAAAACCAACTCATTCCTTGGGTATTTCTTAAGTAGTATCAGAGCATTCATTAATCCTTCAACCACCTTGCTTCCATCATTTTCTTCCTCTCTCACGTTTTTTGTTCGTCAATATAAAGAATTATGTTCCCGTTGAACTCACTTATTGATACCATCTTATTTGAATCCATATCACTAGGGGTTGGACAGAAGCCTAGCCCTACGCTTGCTTTGTTTTTTTTTTTTTTTTAACATTGCAAAATAAAACATAACATCAACCGAAAATGGGTTAAAAAAAATGGGCCACTAAAAACGGCAGTATAAAGAAACACCTACACGACAGAGAAGATATATAGCAATGATAATGAGTTTGCAATGGTGGGAAGTTGTTGGGCACTTGGGCATGTGAGGGAGGTTGAGCATAATAAATTCTGCTTTTTTATTTGCGATCGTATTGAACAGGATGATCATCAACATGCACCTGCGCGCTATCAACAGACAGAAGAAATATCTGGAGTGAAAATTAGTCTGATCACACACGTCATTGTAAGGAAATAATTAATAGCATAGAATATATACTAACGTACCAATAATTGCTGCATACTCCATATATAGGAGGCTGACGTTTCTTCAATATGATTCTGGCATCGTTTTATTAGTACGAAACGCGGTGAACTGCAAGTGAAATTAAAAAAGAAACCGAAAGAAAAAAGCATTGGGTACTCTTCCTTTTGATTCTCCAACTTGTGGGGTTGAGCTTTGCCTCACCTCAATTAGCCAAAGTCAACCACACCACTCAAATTTATCACAGCCATGGGCACCATCGACATTTCGGCAAACCTTTCCACAGTATTCACGTAATTACCATACTAGAGAAGATGACGATGCCTACGTTGGCACTTGCGTTTTTGACAAAATCATATTTTTGCTCTTATTGATATATCCTGGAGATAAAATTGATGTTCAAAGATGCCCACAAAGAATATAAAGTGTATGATAAGACCCGACATGTAGAATATTTAACGGAAATAGAGAGTATATTTTAAGATTATACTAAAAGAAATACACATTTGTTGGAATATTGGAGATTATTATTGGGTGGATATCAATAATTTTTATAAGACTATAGCTAGCCATTTATTCGATCAGTTGCAATGCTTTGATCCCCACCTTTGCTCCCAATTGTACTTGGAATATTAATAATTGTAGCTCAAAAACTTACACCCAATAAATAAAATAATAATAAATTAATGGCTGAACCATATCGAACTCATGGGATGGAGTTGCAGAGTCGATAAGGATGCAGACTACGTCAACTTCTGACAGTTCACCAAGTCGGTTGGATGCTGACAATAAGATGAATTATTTTGATCAGATGGAAGCAGAGGGGGCTGATGGGGCCATGGCCATGGCTTGGCCTCGTAAGCTCCCTGGTTATTAAATGTAGAAATGAATGATTGAAAAGTATAATATGATGAAAGAGAAGAAAAAAACAAGCAGAAGCAGGAAAAGAAACGGATGAATCACGAAGCATCAGTGCTACATTTTATATTTATAATTGGCTGTATTTATAGAGAGGCTATGAGTGGTGAATAAGAAATTCGCCCTACACTAATTAAATAAGAAAGGAAATAAACCTATAAGAAAACTGTACTATAAAATATTGGGAAAATTTCACTCTTAACCCCTTGAACTTTTATCACTTTTGTAATTACCTTTTAAAGTTAAAAAAACTCTGATCAATTTAATGTATTGAACTTCAAATTTTTTTGCAATGTTACATTTCCGTTAAATCCTGTCAAAATTTCCAAAATACCCATGTTTTTTATTATAAAAAAATAAAATAAAAAATTGCAAAGATTCAGGCGTTGGTAATAATTTAACAAAATTTGCAAAACTACCTACGTCTGAATATTTGCAATTTTGTTTTTGTTTTTTTTTTTTATATATAAAAAAATGGTATTTTGAAAATTTTGAGAAAATTTAACGAAAAATCCTAATCTATGAGGGGCATTGCAAAAAACTAAAACTTTGATACCATAAATTGAGAGTTTAATTTAAAATTTTGGGAGGTAATTTCAACGTGAAAGTTCAAGAGGGTTTTGTGAAGTTTTCTCTTAAATATTCTAACATTTTCCTTAAAAGAAGGAACTTAAAGGGGCTCGAATTTAGGTCTTTAGAGACTAGAAAATAAGAGTAATGTTAGGGACCATCTTTTTATCTTTCCAAAGCTGATGTGGCTTTCAAAATCACCATTGAATTCAAGTATGATTCATCTAAAATTTAATAATGATTTTAAAAGTCACATCAGCTTTAGGATGATAACAAGAGAATAAAAAGACGGCCCCTAACATTACTCAGAAGATAAACCTAGCCGTTAGGTGTAAACTATTAGGTTTAGATAAACTAAGGAGGATATGGTTTAAAATCCTAAAGGCATATTGCATGCCTGTATTCTAAATGAAAATTCAAAGAGATTTTTGGCATTTTGTTTACTATCCCCAACCGCAATTCTAAATGCAAGAACATTTGGCATATGATGTTTTATTTAGATCCACGACAATTGCATGTTTCTGCTGGCATGGTGCAATATTAGAGATGTCGTGTATGCTAAAAAAACAGGTATGAAACTCGTGGAGAGCATTTGATGATGTCCCTTTTGTACATTATTGATCTTCTAGATATCGCATATATATAAGATCTTAAGTAATTTTCTCTTAATTGATACTAAAATCCATGTGAACAATTTATTAATAACACACTTTTGATTCGAATCAATATAAATGATGTTAATGTGTTATCTTATTGTAAAAATATTAATTAAATAATTGAATTTATCATTTATTATTAGCTTAAGTTTATTTGAACAACTGATGGTTTAACATAATATCTCCGGTAATTTATCTCCCATTTTAGTTCAGCATTTCACATATTGTGCCTAACTTATTAAGGAAAAGTTTGAGTCGATATATCGAGTGTTATAATAAATGATTAAACTTGTCATTTTCTATTACACAATAGCAGAAGATAACACAACATCTCGTTCAAGAAATATGTCATCTAATTAGTTCAACAAAATATAATGGCATATCTAGTGTATATAGGGATTTAAACGAGCTGAGCTTGAGCGAGCTTACCTTAATTGGGTTCGGCGCGTTTAAATTTTACTTGAGCTCAAGGACGAGCCAAAAAATTGAGCCCGAGCTCGAGCTCATAATAAGTCGAGCTGAGTCAGCTTACGAGCTAGCTCTTATATTTAATTTAACTTAAATTTTTTATTATTTTAAATTTTTTTATTATAAATTTAAACTTCAAGTACGCTTAAGTAGCTCAAGAAGCCAGCTTGCATATGAGTATTTGTTTAGCCGGGCTATCCGAATATGGAGTTTAAGTCAATACAGCAAAACACTTGATTTCGAAAAGAGGATATGCATCCTTTTATAGTAAAATGATGCGATTAGAAAAAAAAAATCATCAAATTTTAATATTAATATGAGTAATTATGCGAACAACTACAAATTTGAGCCTTATACAAACTGTTCATGAGTCTAACTGAGTCGAGCAAAACTTGTTTTGTTTAATATTTGAGCCAGTATTTGTGTTCCTGAAACGCCTCATTTTATAATCAAGCCGAGCTCGAGCTTGCTCGCAAGGGCTTCGCTCAATTAACACCCCTAAGTGTATATATATATATAATCGTTACTCCATTTAAAATTTTAAATGATGTATTACTATATGTACTATTAAATACAATAAAATATAATCTAGACTATGTATTATTACTATATGTACTATTAAATACAATAAAATATAATCTAAACTATAAAACAGATCATCCACCTTTCAAACCTTCTCCGGCCGCTAAAATCAAACCAATTTTGACACAAACTAAGCATAATCACATGAAAATATATGATTGGGATACGTATCTTTTTAGCCCTAGTGATCATAAATTTTGTTATTAATTAATTTTGCATGCTAAAAACATGATACTCTAAGCACAACAAAAATTAGTCGGCCAAAAAGTCAATACCATCAAATTAGAAATAGAGGACTCGCAATATCACATGTGCGGTAATTAACTTAATTATATACTTTGACCCACACAATAATAAGAGTGCGATATCTACATTTTCCTCCGCTCTTGCTAATGATGTTGTTAACTTGTCACATCCCACACATGAATTTGTCAATGGTTATTTAAAATTTTTTGTTTATATATATATATATATTAACCGTGTGAATGGATTACTTCAAAATAATAATAATACCATGTGATTAATGGATATACTTAATTTAATTCATTGTCGTCGATAATAGCAGTAACAATGTAGTTACCAAAATAATTACTTAAGTGTAGATATCAATATAATGCCGTTGAAGTACCCAATATTCTATTTTTAAGTAACCTTGCAGCTTGCACTAACCCACCAAATCCAACCGGATTTTGGCTTGAAAATAAAGACCGTATTGTTCATGGTATATTGGTATTAGCTTTTTGGTTTTTATTTTTGGAAAAAAAAAAATCAAATTTAGCCATTAGTTTTTCGTGCAATTTCAATTTAGCCCTTTAGTTTTTAATTTTGACAATTAGGTCATTACATTTTCCTCTTTTTTCAAAGGACACAAATTTCCTCCAAACAATTTCCTTCAACCCACTCCAATAAGTGACAAGTGTCATTTAACATTATTTGGTTTCTAAAAAATTAATGTTTGAGTTTCTAGATTAATTTTTTTTAAAAAAAAGTTTCTAGATTAATTGAATGACAATAAATGACACTTAAAATATTCAAAAAAAAAATGTAAGAGATGACACTTGTCACTTATTACAGTGGGTTGAAGGAAATTTCCTCTAAACCAGTTTAGAGGAAATTTTTGTCCTTTTTCAAATAAGTTCCTCCATTAACCTTTTGTCCTATCCTATTAATTAATGGTATAACACATCAAACCAATAATTTAAGAGATATGATAGTGGCTCAACTGAGCCTCATATAAAATTCAACTTTTACTTACTTGGCACAAAGCCACACAAAAGTTGTGTCAGGTTTAAAATTAAAATTAAAAAAAAAAAAAAAAAAAAGAGAGAGAGAGAAATCAAAACATATGTTCACAAAAGTTGAGTCTTAAATGAGATTCAGTTAAGCCCCTATCATATCTCAAAATTTAATAACAACACGTATGACACAACATGTATGAATTAATATACCATAAAATGTTTATTTTATTTTATTATTTTTTTTTGTCTAAAAAAAACAGAGACATGTGAGAGGGTTGGTCGACCATCACCACTTACGAATGAGAAGTGACCAACCCTCTCTATGAGAGAATATGACTTTCCATTTAAAATGAGACGGATAGTATATATCTCGAATTAGGACCATCTTTAGTTCATTTAAACATGATAATATTTAGCTAGTTATATTAAATGGATATTTTTATCCACTCAAAAAGTGAAAAAAGATAAAAATACCCATATAATATAATTAATCGGATAAAATTGGAGTCCATTATCAACGTTTAAAGTTGATGCATTTAATAGATTAGATACTTTTACATTATTTAATTTTTTTGAAAGACGTGCCAATATACACACTTTAAATCCTAACCATAAAATTGATACTATCTATTTAATTTAAAACTAATAGGATCATTGTCCCTCTAATATGAAAGGTCCCTCCCTTGTAAGAGACAACTTTATTTGTTTTGTTGTATTTAATGATTTATAATTTTTAAATAATGTAATTTGACAATATATACACAATTAAACCAGCGTAAATACAACAATTTTAATCCAAATTAGTTGGTAACAATTTACATTTATTTATCCCAACAACTTTAAATCGGTTATTGTAACATATTTTAAATTAATAACATAACAATGGAAAATAACTAGGAAAGAATAACATAACTCAAAATCGGAAAGATTATAAATTTGATATTTTTAGGGAGGCGAGAGGTAGTAAATGTTACCATAACGTAACATAACCGGTGGAGGTCTTATCGATCGAGCACTCCTTTTGAGAAATCTTCCCAATGGCTTTTAGTTTTGGTGGCGAGTAAATTGACTGACTAGAGGCTCAGAAGAAAAGAGTAAATTGACTAGCGAGGAATTTCCGTGACAAGCAAACCACTTTTTTTCAGATATGAAGTAACGACAGGGCCTATGTGGCGACACGTTTGCGTGGAAGCAAGACCCATTAATTAGCTGTCACTTCCTAATTTCTCGCACTTTTTTGTACAACTTTAACGTTATTAACTCATCCCGTGTATGTAAACCTAGCCTTTTTTTATTTATTTACACCTTGATTTTCCATGACAACCATTTATCATGACACGTGTTCAACATCAGCAAACAAAACAACGGGCCCATATCATTATTCAAATGATCGGACGGTGGTGACTGAACCCCCAACTCTTTTGATCTTCTCGCGCTACGCGATAATGAACCCAGTCACTTACGTGGGAATATCGAATATCTCTTTCCCCGCCAACCAGGCGCTAGAAACGAATATGCCAAAACGTAAGGCAAGAAAGCCACAGACCTTTCCCCTTCAGTCGTTCACAACGGCACGTCGAATTTCTCTTCGCTTCTCGTGCCAATCTCAATATATCGAGATGTTTTCAATTTTATCTTTATTTTATTATTATTTTTTTTTTTCGTCATAATCTCCAGCGTAATGGGACACCTATATATATCGAGGAGGTTTACAATTTGCAAAACGATCAAAGCGATTCTTCCTATCATCAAAGGCTTCAATCTCTCTAGAAATTTCTCTCTTCTGTTAAAATGGCGTTTAGGAAAACCCTAGCACAGCGTCTCTTCAATATTACCAAGGTCTCGACCCAAACCCTCGCGAATTGCCGGATTTCCTCGTCGACTGTCCGGACCCGGGCTCCACCCGACCCGGATAAAGCCTCCATTGTTTCCGATCCCGGGGATGGCGGGATTTTCCGGCGCTTTCTCCACAAACGGTCAGCATCGTTAGAGCCGGTGCTCCGGCCGCTTTCCGTCGGGGAGAACCTAATGGGGAAGCTGAAGTCCATGGGCATTGCCCAGGACCGGATCCGGTTTGACGGCCTGAGCCCTCCTCCTCCGGCGCCGACCGGTCCGGCGGATGGGCTGACGGTGGAGGACGCGAGGAAGCTGCTGAGGGTGGCGCAATTGGAAGCTGTGAAAGCAAGGCTGAGAGAGATCCAGAAGAGCTGGATACCGTATTCGGACTTTGTTCGGGTCTGCGGAGAGGGCTCCTCGGATTCGGATCAGGGTCTCTGGTTGGCCAAGACGCTCGACGAGTCCGGAAACGTCATCGTCTTAGGGAACGTCGTGTTCCTCAGACCCGACCAGGTATTCATTTTTTTTTCCCCCTCTTTTATTTTCCTCTATCCATTCATTAAAACTCGAATTTCTTTTTGTTTTTTTTTTTTCTGGGCTTTTTCTTTTTGTTGGGTTTATTTTTACAGATAAGATGTTATAATAATGATGGTCCTGAAAGGGTCAGATTCAGCTAAGAGATTTGTTTTTTTAAATTTAATTTGGGGACTACCAAGAACTGATATGGTTTTTTTTTTTTATTTTTTTTTTTATGGTTATTTTTGCTTTTGTTTCTTTGCGACAGGAAAGTGAAACTATGTTGTCACGCCAGATCTAAAACATGTAAAAGGGTTCCACGTTTGAGATGGAGTGTTGGACCAAAAATGCCCTTCAGTTTCTACGGTGACAAAGTTTGTTTCACCCTGGGGCCCAAACTCAGGTCATGGGGATAAAAAACCCATGGCCTGCCCTCTCCCAGAATTAAGGCAATAAATAACTAAATTAACAAAAAAAAATTATATATAGAATGGGAAAATGTGGGGAAAGTGGGAAAAGGAAAGAGCAAGAATTAGACAGAGTAGGTGAATGAGACAATGAAAAAGAGATCTGGTGCTGAAGAAGAGAGAGAGAGATATCAATTTAAAGAGGAAGAAGAAAAAAAAAAAAAAAAAAAAAAAAAAAAAAAAAGGAAAAAAGGATGAGAAAGCATGATCTAACTGCATGTGTTTTCTTTGTTAATCTATTTTTAAGGGGTGTTTTTTGTTTTTGGTTCTAAAAAGTGTTTTGGCAGCGGTAAAAACTGTTTTTGTGTTTAAAAGAACGTGTTACAAAACATGATTTTTCTTTTTATTTTTTTATTTTTTTTTTTGGGGTTGCTAAGTTTTACATGGTAAGATGGGGATTGATGTAGTTAATTTTTCAGGTCATGGCTTAGGACTTTTTTTGTTTTTTTTTTGAGTCTGTCAGTGAAGACATTTATTTAGACATCACAATGCCAATGGAGTTTTGAGCTTCTGACCCACAAAAGGACCAATATTTTAAAGCAAATTTGGAAAATAAATCAGGACTGTTAAAAAATATAATCTAAGCCAAATCCTATTTTTAATGCAACTGGGTTTATAATTTGAGCTGTGATGCTTTAAATTGTGGTCTCATCCAAGTAGTGGAGGAAAAAACAAAGCCCAAGTGTGATGTAGCTTAGGTTGAGCTATGCTTTACCCAAACGTTTCAAAATCTTTGATTACAGGTGGCAAAAGCCATTCAAAGCCTTATTCCTATACCCGGAGGAAACCCAGATGAGCCAAGACGGCGGGAGGAGCTGGCGGAGATGGAGAAGCAGAGGGCGGAAATCGACAAAAAGGTTGATGCCATGGTTCGCCGGGAACTCTGGTGCGGGCTGGGGTTCGTGGTGGCGCAAACAGCCGGGTTCATGAGGCTCACATTTTGGGAACTCTCGTGGGATGTCATGGAGCCCATCTGCTTCTACGTCACCTCCATGTACTGCATGGCCGGCTATGCCTTCTTCCTCAGGACATCCAAAGAGCCTTCCTTTGAAGGGTTCTATCAGAGCCGGTTCGACGCAAAGCAGAAGCGACTCATGGAGGCTCACAATTTTGACATTGCAAGGTACAACGAGCTCCGTAGAGCTTGTTATCAATATCAACCCAATTCACCGTCTTCAGAACAAGCAGCAGCAGCCTCTTCAGCTGCTCCATTGTTCAGAAATGGTCATCAAAAGCTTGAGTTTAGTGGTCTAAATCAATAATTTGGACACCACCCAACCAACCCCCCCCCCCCCCCCCCCCCCCCCCTCTCCCCTTCCTTCCCCGGCCTATTTTCCGTCCCATATGTAACCTAAAATACAGATCATGCGGCTTTCTACAAAAGTAAGATAATATTGAGTGTTCTTAGTTTTTTGGACATATATCTACGAGTATCTCAACTCCATCTTGGGATGGGTATATGAGAAAACGAAGATCTCATATATATTAGTCATATATAGTCTGTGCAGAAGCCGTAAGTAAGATTAATACAAATTAAACCCATCTCATAAATTTCATATAAATTTATTCTCTCAATTTCTAACAACCCATCTCGTGATCCCGTTCCGTGTCGAACATAACAACATTTTCTTGCCTTGTCGGGAAGCACAAGTAAGAGGTAACGGCTGGGACATATATGTGGCAAATAAGTCAAATTTCAAGTCCCACGGCCGAATGGCAGTTTCAACACAAACATAAAATATTCAAATTTTGGGACCTCATACTTTATAGCTACCATGTAAATTGCTTCAAAAAAAGGAAAATAATGTACCTAACAATCAGGGTAGGCTCCATTGTTATAGGCCAATAAGTTACTACCAAACACTCTTTAAGGAAAGTAAGTGAAGAAACTTGTTTTTGGCTGAATGAATTCTCAGTTCTCATTGTGTATACTGGAAGAAGAGTTACAAATGCAATCATGTTTAACAACCTTAAATTTGATGGTAACTAGGAGAACTAATACAACTGAAGAACTTAATAAGAAGAGATAAATCTACTCTAAAGGTAATTACAAGAGTTATATTTGGATGCAACTATATCTGATTGAAGAGATTTGGTTGTACTTCAACTGCTTGATGTTCCTTAACACTTAATTCATACAAGACCCCCTAAAAAAGTTATTTGGGCAAGTAATGTAAGAAATCTATTTAAGATCTATATGTCCGAGTAAGTAGACAACTCAAAATTTATTTGGACACATAAGTTCTATATGAAATCTTTTGTATTATTTGCTCAATTTAATAGCAATTCAGACAAATAATTATTGTGATGCTTATCTCAATTTTTGTTGAGGGCAATGGTTATGCCCGAAAAAAAAAAAAAAAAAAAAAAAAAAAAAGAAAAAAAAAAAGATAGGAATGTGTATGACATCCATATGGTATGGGAATTGTTGGTGGATGGTGATTTGGGGAAGGCTATCTTGGAGATGCATGCGGGCAATGTGTTTGGCATTCAATTCAGAGGACATATTCCTGGGGAAGGTTTTTTCTTGGACAGGCCAAGTCTTTCATCCTTCAATGTATTCTTGTCAGGCTCTGACTTTTAATGGCCTTGAAAGTTGAAACCGTGTCGTTTGGTCCACTTTTCAAGTCCAAGTTCAATGCTTGCTCATCTAAAATTAATCTTGAAGCACCACCTCCTACTCCTAGAATGGTCCGCTCACTGTGGCTCACTTTTTGCATATATAGCCAATTAGCCACCGTCCATTCATCGGCTACATCGCTGCATCCCGCACCCCTTCCCAAACTAATGCATCGGACAAAGTTCTTCCATTTCAGGATCAAGTCGTCACGTGACAATATATTTATCTTTTGATTAATTTCATGTACATGGTTAGACCTATGGATAGAAATTTTTAACAATTTTGTTGCTTGAATTGTTAGCATAAACCTCTACAGCTCACTTGTCATCACATATTTTAGACAGTCTTACCCACCTGTTTAGACAGATAAATTTCATATGAGCTGTTTCGTATTTATTGTTAAAATTGTTAACAATCTAAAACAACAAATTGAGCTCTTAATTGTGAATTAGAATCATCCCTAATTCATTTAAACTAGATAACATCTAATTAGTTATATTAGAGGGATATTTTTTGTCTCCTCAAAAGTAAAAAGACCTAATTAATGATTTTTAAACACCAAAGGAGTGAAAGCCCTACCTAATTAAATATGAAGCCCCAAAAAAGATGCATCCCACCGCCCAACTCCTTGAGTCTACCCTTCCATGTTGGATGTGGTTGGGGTGTATAGCGGGAAAAGAAAACACTCCATTTAAAATTGTTTGTGACTTGAGAATTGAATGGTAGTTGTCGAGAGATAGAATCCTCTCCATTTTAAGGAATTATTTTATTATCAAAATATTTGTTTATTGTATTTAATGCTATACATGATATTATATCATTTTAAAATTTTAAAATTTTTTGATACTATATATATGAAGATAGAGATTAGAGAGGATCCTGATCTAATACGGGTTAGCTCAATCTGTCTAAATTGGTTGTCAAGTAGGGATTTTGTTTTTGGAATTCTTTATTGGTAATATTAAACACGAAAAGTATTTCCTAGTTAATATAATGATCCCACAATGTTCCCAGTCTGATTACAAATGCAATGTACTATTGGTTCTTATCTATGGCCTCATCCTACTCAGCATACACGTCACACAGACTACATCGTCTGAATGACAACACAATTTTGGACTCTTACTAAATTTAGATTTGCCACAATACATTCTTCCACCCATCTTCTCACCATCTTTTTTCTTTCAACATCTTGATTTTTTTCAAAATAAATAAATAAATACAAGAGAGAGGAGATGGTAGGGAGATGGGTGAGAGAATGCCAAAAAGCATTTGCCTACTAAATTGATTTATAGGTGGATTGATTGAAAAGTATCAAGTGATTGACTACTGTTAAGTCCATAATTAGCACCCCTAATCACTTATTATTAAAATATTAAAGTTTGTTGGAATAATTTCTTTTAATTAAATTTTATTAAACTGATGTAGACATTTTTTTATTTTTTTTATTTTTGCCAAGAAATGTGGACATTTATATTGAGAGTGATGGACCAAATAAATGTGTGACGTGGACAAATATTAGTTGGTAGCTGCTTATGTGGGGGCGCAAAGCACATAGTGGTCCAAAGAATAAGTTATTTTGTCGCTCAATTTTTGGTAGGTGATGTGATTGGCGGAATTGAGGGTTAGGGGCGCCACGTGTCGTGTCGTTTTCTTTTGCTATTCAAATAGTGGCCTTGTTTTTCTGTCTCGTATTATTTGTTTTATTTTATTCTTTGCATTTCTCATCTAGGTAGAGAGCTGCAAACAAGCTGGCCGGCTCGTGAATTCGTTCAATATTCACCTGGTTAAATTTGACTGGAAATTAAATTTGATGTTGTTTAAGCCTGCTTGTTACTGTATATACCCACTCGATTAGCAAATGACACATACTTGGCTTGCTCGACTAAATTCGGTGGGGGCTCGTAAGCTCGACCCGTTTAAGGCTTGACTCGCACGACTAGCCCAACTCGTTTGGAGCTCAGATAACGATCAAATAACTCGAATATATATATATATATACTTCTTATTTATTTATTTGATATGTTTGTATAAGAGAATAAAAAATTGGTACATAATATGAATATAACTAGATACTACCATATAATTATCATATGATGTTGAAATTTCAAATTAAGCTATTAGTATAATAATATTTAAAATTAAAATCAACAATGTGTTTGTTAAGAATCATAATTTAAATATAATCATAAGTATTAACAATTTAATATTTATCATTAAAAATTAAAAATTTATTAACTTAGTATAATAGTATATTAGCATTACATAATTACCCAGTTAAACTCCAAGTCAAATAAAGGGCTCCCCTATCTCAAGAGCACTCACCTAACCTGTGTCAGGAGGCTTCTCCTATCACCAAGAAAAACCAGAGATCTTGTTCTTCCCTCCTCTTCTTCTTTCCTTGGTAGTAGTGCTTGGCATTTTCTCTGTAATTTTTTTTTGGCTTCCGTTTTTGGCGGTTTTGGTTTATATATAGTCTTTCAAACTCAAGTCTACTCATCTTCACCAACTAAGGCGTGTCTTTCCGGTAATATCTACAATGCTGGGTTTCTCCGCTGTTGCTGCTTCTATCGGGGTTTTGTTTTTTTTTTAAATTTTTTTTTTTTTTTGTTTCTTTTCGTCATGGCCTTTGGGTCGAGGACGTGACGTTATCTCCTGGCCTTTGGGTCAAGGAGGAGTAGATCTCCCGACCTTTGGGTCAGTGTGGAAATTTATCTCTTACGGTCGGATTTTTTGTTTTTTTATATTTGGGTTATCCATATCTTAGGTTTAGTTTGCACAAAGCATGTATGTTATTTAAATGTAATTGTACATGTGTTAGGATAAGTTTGAAGTCATTTTTATTACTTTATAATCTCAGAGCATTTGTCTATGATTTTTCAAAACTTTATTTTCTGTATTGTAAGAACTTTATAATCTGTAATGTAAGAGTTTTATAATCATGACATTTCATCGATGAAAGTTATAGATCTTGGTTCAAGAAAAAATCACCGATTTTATATACACTAATATTTAATTTTAATATTTTAACTTAATGTTATAACTTATATATATATATATATATATATATATATATATATATATATATAAGCCTTGGATGCTTTAATCTTGGTTAAAATCAAGTTTTATTTTTTTAATTATTTGGCCAGCTAACACACACCCAAAAAAACAAGCCTCAACCTGCACCATTGGATCTGCCCAACCCCATCTGAGCGGTTAAACCCTTATCTACAACATATAATTTTCCACAAAACGTGACCTGTGCAACAGTTCTGGAAAGTGTTCCCTCTTTTAAACCCTTGGATGATATTTCCATTAATCCCAACCCTTCAATTCTGTCGAGCCTACCCCTTTTTTCTTTCCTTTCCTTTAGCTCATTCTTTTCATTTCAGTCGTATGTTCAATTTTGAGTTTTCTCTTACATTCATCTGAACCATCTCCCTCAAGAACCCTAATTTCAATTCACTTCAAATCTTACTTGATTTTATTCCTTTGTGTAATGATTCCTACGTTTTTCTCTATTTCTCCTCTGCATCCGCTACAAAATCCATTCGTAGCTTCAACGACATCCATGGCCGAAGGCTAGCATAAACTCGTTACAGTCCACAAACCCACTCATCGACTCGTTGATGAAGGCAATCACTTTGTAGGCTACAAGAGTAGCAAGATAAACGAGGCCTTGAACATAAAAGAACATTGTAGGCTACTAGCTTGGATAACTACTTTGAAAGTGGTTTTGAAAACATTTTTTCAAAACATAAAGAACAATATAAAATAAAATTTGGGCCTACTGGAGGCTGGCCTCCACTTGTGGCCGCTACAGATCTGGCGATGGCCGCCGGACAGTTCCACACGGCTGCTCAACACAGCCAACAGCCATGCAGTGGACCAATGGTTTGTGGCTGACCTTCTGAAGAATGATCACCAAAACCAAACTTTGGCACATGGACAACAAATGATCTAGCCAATTACTTGCCCATTAATAAAGGGACAAGACCTAGTAAATCAATAAATTAGCAACACATATGGACCAATGGTCTCTAAATGCAACACACAAAATATTCATGACGACGAAGAAGAAATCAGGTTGTATAGCTATTTGCTAGTACTCACACAAAATTAGATCATGCATGTTTACCGCCAGTAACAAAACGCATTTAAACTGTCTTTCGTAAAAGCATCTTACTAACACAATTAACACCTCATCACTAGTTGCTCAAGAACTCGATGCATTTTGGGGCCAATAATTGACACTCACCGGTGCCATAGTCTTCTCCATGCTGGAATAAGCCCCTATTGCTTCAGGGGTCACTATGGCATGGTTGTACGTAGAGCAGTCTGCCCCTACAGCGGGTGTCCAAGAAAAGTACTCCAGATATGGCTGGATAATTTCCAGAACTCCACACAACAAAATATGTTCAAAGTGTAAGAATCAAATGAACCAAGAGAAGGGCATACTACCTCCATCTTTCAGCTCATGATAATGTAAAATACATTGATAGATTATTTAGAACTACTGGTATGAATGGATAATTTCTAGAATTCCGCATAAGCAAATATATCCAAAGTATGATGCACTACCTTCATTTGTCAGCAAATAAGAATGTACAACACTACACAATTATCATTTAGAGTATAAGAATGTCATATAGCAAAATATCATCAAATTGTAGCATTTACATGAACCAAGAAAAAGATCATACCACTATCGAATTGCACATGAGAATGCATTTTAGAACTAGAGACATGGATGGAAAATTTATAGAACCCCATATAGCAAGATATTGTCAATCTTTGTCTGGTACTTTACTCTCATATGGAAACCCTCCTGTGATGACGGCAAGACACTTTGTCCCTCAATGACCTTGATATAAGGTGTTGAGATCTATTAGTTCAATTATCCCAACTCTGCTCTCAAAGTCATATACTAGAACCTATGATTATTAAGAAAAAATTTAACCAGTATGTTCTTCTGCAGAGTAAAACATCAACAGATAAAACACAAATAAGAGCTCAAATATCAAGATACAATATCATGACCCGAGTCCCAACTATTAGCTTTCTTCTAGTTGCATGATCTCATCAACTAACACCACATTGTTGGAAAACACACACAGACACCCACTGTGATCCCTTATCTTGAGAGCATGCCCAAGCCTAGCCAATTCATTGCATAGATGTAGGCCAAACATACTCAAGCATCTTCATACTAGCTAACTCTCTGGCATGCATGTCCTTGATCACTTCAATATGTGTTGCATTGATAACCCTATTTTTCCCAGTGCCTAGTATATTTTCTAAAGGTAAATTCTAAATTTTTTGTTATTCCTGTAAATAATAGTGCTACACAAACATATTACATATCTAATATGCCTTAAAAACCTTTATATAGCCCAAAATTAGAAATAACAAAGATGACTAAAAATTACAAGCCTGCATGGATGTACATAAATGACATTAGCAAAGTGTCAATTTCCTTGAGGAAATGATAATCACAGTTTTTAGGGATATTGTGAGCTTAAGGACAGTACTTGCCTTCATTAAATGAATGGGGCGATATTTGATTTGATACATTTGGTGCATCTCTATTCCATTTCCATTGCTCCTCTATTTTTGAAGACTTATATGAATGCTCTTCCTCAGTAGAAAAAGAATCTGGACGTCCTGGAAAATCTTTCATTGCAGCATTCAGCTGCATTCTTTGTGTGCACATGTGCTGCATTCTCTGTGTAGGCACGTGCTGCATTTGAGAAGCAACAAATGGATTTGCTTGGGAATTTGTGTAAGCTGGATTCACATGGGAATCAGGATAAGATGCCCGCCTTTGCATCCTCCCACTTGACTAGAAAAAAATGTTAACTCCAACCTGAAAGCACAATAGACTTGAATAACAATGATCCAACTGGAGAAAACTCACAAGTCATGCCAGAAGTTCTAAATTCTGTATGAAACAAACAAAAAGGAATACACAATTCAAACCGGAAGTATAAAGTATTCTATGCGAAAACATCAAGGCAGGATATATAAGTAAATTTTTTTTTTGTAGAAAAATTTCAATGCAGGCAAGGACACAACTGACAACTGACATTGAGGCAATGATAGACATACGTAAAAGCAAAATATGACCCCAACAACCTAAATGTCATGAAAACCAGACAAAAATAGAGACTAACAAGTAAGCCACAAGCAATTAGTATCAGTAACCTTTCTTGTTTAATCACCCAGCAATTTGAAGTTTTTCAATACAAAACCCTGAGCATGAATTATTCTAAGGCTCAACTTTAAAGGCTCTTAATCAGAGAATATCTACTTCCTACCCACCCTTCAAATCCAAGCATTGTAAGTAAAGAGATCTTCGTAGAATTAAGTAGACTAACGGAAACCAAAAATTGGAGGAAAACATGTCCACTACACTGAAATTGCTAATAGGGAAGGCAGCGAGATGAGAACAAAAAAGTTATCCATCCCCTTAATTTTCCCAGAAAAATTTGAATCTTTTTACCTCATTTTCACATCTTAACGAACCCTAAATTTAGCAATTAGAAAAACCCAAGTGTCCGAACAGGCAAGTATTAACAAACAGTTAAAAATATAAAATTTTTGTCAAAATTATGAGGAAATCTTTTGCTTGTAGACATTGATTACGTAAGCAGAAACTCTCTGTTTGGTTAAAAAATGCCACATATTTCTTTATATTCCAATAATATCCTTATTCTTTAAAAAACTAAAATAAAAAATCAATAAAATAAAAAACTACAAATTATTATTTAAAATCACTCATACTTAAATTATAGGGTAAAGTCCATATACCCCCCTCAAACTACCATCCAACTGACAATGTCCTCCCCAAACTTTCGATTGTGAAAATGTCCCCTCCAAACTACCAAAACATTGTCAATGTCCCCCCCAAAACTAGCAATAAGACAAAAATGCCCCTATAGATTTCTCAATAAAACAAAAATACCCCTATAAATTCAAAAAAAAATTGATTTTTTTAAAAAAGGAAAAATTTTAATTTAAAAATAATATTTAAAAAAAAAAACAGTTTTTTTTTAAACAAAAATTTTTAATTTTTTTTTAAAACGGAATTTTTTATTATTTTTTTTAAAAAACCTATTTTTTATTTAGTTTTAAAAAAACAAAAAATTTCATTTTATTAAACGAAAATTTTATTTTTTTTTAAACGAAAATTTTTATTTAAATAAAATTATAAAACTAAAATAAAATAAAATAAAAAAAAACTAAAATTTTCAATTTTTATAAAAAAATTGGCCAATGTTCGGATTTTTTTTTTTTTGTTAGTTTTAGGTTTTTCCTAGAAGTTTTAGTTTGTTTTTTTTTTTTTTTAATTTTTAATTTTACTGAGGGTAATTTCGTCAATGGGGGAACATTGACAATTTTTGGTAGTTCGGGGACATTGTCACAATTGAAAGTTTGGGGGGACATTGTCAATTGAGTGGTAGTTTGAGGGGGTTACGTGGACTTTCCCCTAAATTATAAGTAATATTATTATATTACTACGTCGTTTTGCTCTATGTATTCACTATTCTCTCTTCTTCCTACCCTAGACCTAAATGAAATCACTCGGGCTCTCACCGTCTCTCACTCTCACGCTGTCACTCTGCATATCTCTCCCAGTTTCTCGTCTCCCGCCGTCTCTTCTCTCGTCTCTCTAGCTGCCGTCCTCGCCTCGCCGTCTCTCGCCGATTTGGTGGATCTCGGCGGTAAGGTCCACCAGCTCCCCTGCTCCATCAAGTACGACGGCTCTTCCTCTGTTTCCCACTATTTCAAACCCAAACCCACTGGTAATCTCCACCATCTCTCCCTCTCTATGCTTTTGTAAAGTTCTCTGAAATTTGTGCTCTTTGATATCAAAGTGAAATAATACGTTAATTCTGTAAGGAAAAAATGAGAAAAGTAATTTTGAATTTTTTTTTTTTGAATTTTTGAAAAGTAAAAATAAGGGGAGGGTTTGCAAAACTAGCCCTAAACAATTTGAAAATATTGCTTATTACTGTATTCCCCTATATAAAATCCGATTTTTATTTTTATTTTTTTGCATCAGAATGTTTGTATTCTATCAATTCCTGTATCTTGTATTCATATCCATTCTTCCTAGTATGCAAGGCCAAAACTGAATTTAATGCTTCTTTTTAAGTTTTATGGAATAAAAATAACTTTATCATGCATTATCTACTTGGAAGTGTGCTCAAATAGCCCCATGATTATATGTTCTTCTCAGTTGACGCCTAGTATCTTGTTTGTGTTCTTAGACCAATTATTATGCATTTTTAAATTAATCTATGTTGATTGACAAAGATCTTGATGAAGGTATGAGAGATGCACTTCACAGTTACCTAGAAGAGCGTAAATTATCCCTAAGTACACATGAAGTATACATAGGGGAAGCCAAATCTAACCCATAAGAGAAACTCAACAAATCCACTCAAAAGCCTTCAAACAAACACCCCAAAACGACACCCACAAACTAAAATCCCTCATAACCCATACAGAGCGTTACAACACAAGAGTCTTGTCCTTCCTTCTCTGAGATGACGCGCTCATTGATATGGA
Source organism: Corylus avellana (assembly GCF_965113065.1). Lineage (NCBI taxonomy): Eukaryota > Viridiplantae > Streptophyta > Magnoliopsida > Fagales > Betulaceae > Corylus > Corylus avellana. The sequence continues at coordinate 1,239,757 of NC_142495.1, forward strand.
CTTTGTTATTTTGGGTGGTACTTGATTCGCCAATATATGATGCTAATCATATAACTATATAGCTTCACATCCAATCCAAGTATTCTTTTGTGTTTTGGATTATTCGTGTTATTATTTACTGTTTGTCTACTCTTGACCAACATTCATTTTCAAATGTATCTTATAAGTCTATTTGGATCTTGAAAATATTTGTAGTTTTGAATTTTCAGTCTTTCTACATTAGAATGATGAAGCTGGTAATAATTGAATTTTCAAGCTTTGAAATGATGAATATGTAGAGGCAAAAAAAAAAAAAAACAGGTAGTGATGCCTGCCATCTTGATCATTAATCAAAATCATAAATAAAAAGATTTAAGATCGAAGAAGTTAATTACCTAGAGCAGTGTAACCAATAGAACTCTTGATAAACCAAAATCATTTACATGAGCAATCAATCATGTCATTGTCAAAGAAGAACATTGCTCGGCTTTAAATCACAATGAATAATTGGTAGTTCACAGCAATTGTTGAAGATAATTTTGAATTATATTCACCCAAGCATCAAAAATTAAAAATAAAAATTAGAAATTAAAGAAATTAGAAATAAAGGAGTAAATTCAAATTGCTAGTTTATTCAGGAATTTATAATAGGGAAATATATTTACCCTAACAATAATGGAGCAATTTTCTTATTATGTCAGCACTCGAAGGTCCGAATTCCTTTGTCTAAGCAGCGAAACCCCAAAATAGCAATTGACCAATGTGGAGGAAACCATTGGCAGCCGCAACTGGCATGGCATTGCGCCATGGGTGGCGCACCACCGCATTCCGCTGCTCAACCAACTTCTCCAACTTGTCCACCGCCATCAACTCCATGCTTCTTAAATCCCTCAAGGACCACTATCTTGAAATCTCCAAAATGTCCCCTCCCGCTGTAACACCTCTCTCTCTCTCTCTCTATATATATATATATATATGTGTGTGTGTGTGTGTGTGTGTGAAACCCTCTTTCTGTGTGTGTGTGTTTGTTTGTGGGGTTTTAGGGACTGGTTTTGATTTTGTTTGAAATCTGAAATGTGAAATACAGAAGGTGAGCCCTCCCACGCCGTTCACGGTTTTGAAGGGCTCGTTGGACGGAAACGGTCCGGTCCTCAAACGGAGCTACGGCGACGGCGAGGAAATCAAAGTTTCGGTGATGCGATTGGCGAGCATAGTCCCCAGTGGCGGTGGTGAGGACGATGGCGATGATGGCATTAACCAGTTGTTTGTTCACGTGGATGTGTCGAAGCCCGGGCAGTCGGAGAATGTGCACTTTCTGTGTGGGCTGTACCCGGACGCGCTCGGGATTCACTCCGTTTCGATGCGGTCCAAGGCCGAGAACTCGGGGTTCCTTGTCGTTCCGAATCAGTACGCCGGGCCGGTTTTTCAGTGAGTGAAATTTGTGCTCTGCTTTGGCTGTGATTGTTTTACTTGTAAATGCGATTTATATGATTGCAATACGTTTTGGCCATTGATTGATGTAGAGTTTATGTTGGAATGACATTAGGAGTACGCGACATTGTTGGATTTATGTTAAGTTGGACGTTTAGTGATTGAGGTGTTTAGGGATGTTTTGGGGAGAGGCTGAAAGCAGTGTAGTATTTCAAGTGATCCGGGTTCAGTTTCCACCATACTAGTAAGTTTGTTAAAGTTGTTGCATTAATGATGCTTTGATAGATTGCGTATGATGGAGATGATACTGGTTGTTTAAGGGCCGAACAAAAATCTTTTCTATGCCTATTCTAGATGGGTTTTCCTTGTATAGATTGACTGAATTCTTATTGTGTTCAGTTTGATGAGATGTTTGTCTATTTAGGTTTTTGGTTGTTTAACAAAAAGTGAGATATGACATTAGCTACTGTAAGATACGCACAGGGATCAAGGTTCAAGACGATGTTCTTGAGGGATCTAGTATGGAGAGAGTTGAGGACTGGTTGGTTTTTGTCTTGGGTAAGTGTAGTTTGTCTTTTCTAAAAGGATTGAGCTTTGTGGAAGATGATAAATGGAGTAAAGATTTCTTGGTAGGGTCAGTTGAAGGAGCATGCCATTTTTAAGATAGTGCCAAACAAAATGAAGGAAAATCACTTGTGAATAATACTTGAGAGGGAATCCATGGAAGATAGAGGGCCTTGTGTGAGTGACACAAATACATGCATAAATACCGAATTTCAAAGTATGTACAAACATGGGGAGTGGAGTGGCTTTTGTCATAGTTATTCCTATAATACATAATGATCATGACATTGGGGACATCTCTTAACAGGTTCCCTTGATTGCTTTGACTTTATTCATCTTTTATAGGTATGGTAATGGTTCTTGGCCACTATTAATGAACTTAAGAATGGTACTACCAAAGGACATATGAGACTTAAAACTGTGTTTGATTAAATAAGAGTAAACTTGGAAATTTGTTTTAGAAAATCACCATAGAGCATTATCATGTTTTTTTGAGTGGCAAGTTACACATGAACTGAGTACTTATCAAAAAATAAAAAATAAAAGTTTACACATGTATTGAGTGGATCTTGATTCTTGAACACATGACTTGACCTTCACCTTGCTTTTACAAGAGGAGAAGATGCCGTTTGAGTTAGAGATCATTGGTATAAAATATTATCATGTTGTTATAAGTTGCTTATATAAGACTGATAATTGATTGAGAATAGTATCCAAAACTTTTCAAAACAAGGAAAAGAGGCTCTCTTTTTTTTTAAAAAAAAAAAAAATGTTTTCATTTGTTCATGACATTGTTGAGATACATCTACAAAATATATAGCTTTCGCAATTGGGTTATTCTTCTAAAGAGGCCTAAAGGGGGTACATCTCTTGTACATAGGATCTATGGCCCTAGAAGTCTCATTAAACCTGTATGATGAAGAGTTGACAATATGAATTGTGGTATGAACAATTTGTATGCACTACCTTCCGTCATGCAACTTGTATTGCCAGACTAGGCGTGGTGGTCATGTTGCACCTCCACCTCCACCCCTCGCCTCCTCCTTCACTTTCAATTTCACCTCCCCCCCTATCACATGCATACATTACTACTAAGGAAAAATGGAAGTTGATAGTAGTCCATATAAACAAGATAACCTCTCCTCATGTAGGGGCGGAATTGCTTGGGGCCACCATGCTTACCCCATTTTTTGTTTTTTGTTTTTAAATACCCCTATAACCCCTTAAAGATTAATTTTTTACCACTTCAAGGGGTTGGCTCAAGTGGTAAAGGCCTTGGTCTTGATGTTGTTTCCATTAAATCTAAGGTTTAAACCCCCTGGGTACAAACAATTCCTTAGAACTAACTCGTCGGCGAAGTTGGAGTATTACCTGATCGTGTAGAGGGGGCACTTTACATGGGTTTGAGGCTTACCCAACAGGTGTACACGAAGTATATCGGTCCCAAGAATGTCCACTGGAGTAGTCTCAATTGTAGCATTAATAACATAGAGTCGGCAAAATAGGCTTGCGGCCCCTTTTATCAACCCAGTTCATAATCTCACTCACATGATGATGGTAGTTGTTGTGAGATGATGATGTTATCCTGTCTCTATGGACTACTATCAACTTTCATTTTTCCTTGGTAGTAACATTTGCATGTGACAGGGCAGAGAAGAAATTAAAAGTGAAGGGGAGGAGGCGAGGTGGAGGTGCAACACAATGACCACCACCACTAGTTTGGGTAATATGAGTTGCATGACGGAAGGCAATGAATACTAAGTGTACATTCCACAATTCATAGAGAAATAGAGAATTGGTTTCTATTTCAAAAGAGTAGCATATAATATCATCAAATAAACTTCGTCCAATTATATATAAAGCCCATGGCTCTTAAGGTAGCTTTTTCGAACTTGTTCAATTTGGCTCGATGTAAGGACGCCTCTGTGGCAAAACATTTGGTGCTTTCGAGTGACTCTCATCAATGAAATGTTAACTTTCTCATTGCGGCTTATGATTGGAGGGGGATCTCTTTATCTTGTTGTTTAGTTTGTTGTACTCAGATTGAGAGGAGGTGGCGAAGGCAAGCTTTGTTGGGTACGTTCCAAGAGAGTTGTTTGAGGTTAGATCTTACTATAGTATTAGTGTTTCTCATGATAACACTCCTTTCCCTTGGAGGAATGTGTTGATGCCAATGGTGTTTGGACCAAATGACATCTTTTCCACCCATCATTAAGGCCGGGGGGTGAGATCACTTGTTCAATTTTGTGTCAGTGCTCGAGTATTTTGACCTATTGAAATGATTAGTATTCGGAGCATTGAGCAGTGGGATAATGCCCTATTCAGTGTAGAATTGGTATAACATGTACCTGAACTTATCAAAAAAAAACATGTACCTGAATCAAAATGAATATGACATATGTTTTGACTTACGTATGAATTCTGCATGTTTGTTTGATTGAACAATCACACGTTATAGATGTTGAATATTTAAACAATTGCATCAAAATGTTTGTATTCTATCAATTCCTGTATCTTGTATTCATATGTATACTTCCTAGTATGCAAGGCCAAAACTGAATTTAATGCGTTCTTTTCAAATTTTACGGAATAAAAATAACTTTATCATGCATTTTCTTCTTGGAAGTGTGCTCAAATGGCCCCATGATTATATGTTCGTCTTAGTTGACCCCAATATCTTGTTTGTGTTCTTAGACAGATTATTATGCATTTTTTAATGAATCTATGTTGATTGACAGAGATCTTGATGAAGGTATGAGAGATGCACTTCACAGTTACATAGAAGAGCGTGGAATAAATGAGAGTCTCTTTCCATTTCTTCAAGCATGGCTTTATGTGAGGGATCACCGGAATCTCATGCGTTGGTTCAAATCAGTTGGCACGTTCATTAATGAAAACAATTCAGCTATAGATAGGATAGTGGTTTCCACATCAAGTTAGCCATGCGTTTCCTATTTGTTTAACTGGCACATGGTAATATTTTAGTGGTCTCCTACTTGTTTAACTGGCACATGGTAATATTTTAGTGAGACAATTTTGTAAGACAATGTAGGCACATGTGAATATTGTTCCCTTTGTTTCTGAATTATAATTCTATATATTTAATTAGCCTATATTACAATTTTACATGTGAATTATTTTTCTTCCTTTTCACAAATACTAAAGTCATTTTGCAGTGTATTATTGGTGTCCATTCATTGATATGGACTTTGTTATCTCGGGTGGTACTTGATTTGCCAATATATGATGCTAATCATATAACTATTGTGGCAAGTTGTGCCAATTTCTCCTCTATTTATGCTTATTGATTTCAAGAAATTTTTGTTATTTTGTCTTTACAAATTTATTAGTTATTAAATAACAAGCACTAGCAGCAGCCTTTAATGGTGTCTGGATGAACATATCTTTTTATGAAATAGAAACTTAATCTTTAGGAAACAAATTCCCCAAGTAGCATTTTAGCTTCTTAGCCTTCTTTTTAGCAGGGCCTCTTTACTCCTATTTTCGTAATAGATCACGTCTTTCCCATTCAACATCTAAGAGAAGGTGAGACCCATCAACATTCTATTAATATGGACAAATTAGGAAATTGCATCTCATATACTGTTCTTGTTTGAGCTTATTATAGCAGGTTTATTTGATCACTTTTTGTATCTATGTCTCCGTAGTATGACTTGCTGGAGTGGAGCATTATTGTATTTGTGATAATCCTTATCATTTACTCTCTATACTCGTATTTGTTTCAATATGAGTAATACTATTTAGTAGATTATTATACGTTTGTCATATAATTAAGATGACGCGACAGTCGTATTGCAGTCTATTACATAACATTATTCATATACGTGGAGCCATTATATTTGCTTCCACTAGGTCTTCTAAGTTTTTGTCATCCATTCTTTCTCTCATCTTCTCTTGTTCTGAATTAATTTTAGATGTAACCATGATATCTCTTTTGCTACTTGCAATCTGATTCGTCACATTTTTTAATGGAATTTGATTCCAGGGAGACTAATCAAGGGTGTTCGCGAGCGAGCTCGGGATTGGCTCGTGTAAGCTCGGTTCGATTAATAAATAAGACGCTTAGTGAACACAAATCCTAACTCAAATATTAAATGAAGCAAGCTCGACTCGATTCACGCTCGTGAGCAAGCTTGTATAAGGCTGGACTCGTATTTTTTTTATTAAGTAACAAATAACAATATATAGTCAATAGTACTCAATAATAACAAATATACTAATATATTATATAACTTATAGTATATAAACACATATAAGAAATATAAAATATATATAGTAAATAATAATAAATATTTGATATACTCATTAATCATTATATCATATGGTATAACTGTATAATTTATTGTGCCATCAGCCATTTAATTAAAGCATTATGAGATACTTTATATTTCGAAAACGGATATCACATGATCTTAGATCTAAGAAAATATTATTCTATTAATACAAATTGTAATTTGTGAGATATATATATATATATTTTAAGAAGAAAATGGTAACATTTATTGAATTAATTCGAGCCTTGCTCAATAAATACAAGTTCTCGAATACAAAGAGCAAAATCATCAACCCAAAACATATCCTACCTAATGATAGTGCCAGTTTTATAAGATTGTGAGCTACATTATTACCTTCTCGAAAAGTATGGCTAACCCTCCACCATAGACAATGCCCCAAGATAGTTTTTGCATCTTGTATGACCTGCCTATAACTGCCTAGCCAGCCTTCGTCCATCTTGAAGATATTTATGACTTCCAATGCATCCCCCTCTAAAATCACATGTCTCAACCTCAGCCTTTGTGTGAGTGTATGACCATTAAATTATTAGGAATTTTGGAGATAGAAGTTTGAGCATTACCATTAAATTATAAGTTCAATTCAAAAAAAATAAAATAAAATTAATATGATAATATTTTAAATTATTAATCATATGATATAATTTAATGAGATCATATGATTATATAATATCAAATTAAGTAATTAATATTGGATTCAATAGCTGAAAGGCTTAGAAAACAATTTTGATCTGCTCCCTCATCCTCTCTCATTCCCCTTCTACTCCCCACTCCTACCCTCCCCCCATCCCCCTTTTTATTTTTTGGAAGTGTTCTTCGACCAGATCAAAAACTTCGACCTCTCAGCTATGCGTCTGTCCACCTTTTATTGTGTTGTATCGTTCATCTCCTCCCCAGCCGCTATTGCTGCTTGCTGGTTGTTTGTTTATGTTTTTTGTTTTGAATAAGAGATTTCTTCTCTCTAGATCTGCCAAAATGAGTGATGACGAATAATTAGGTGTGAAATGTTATTTCTCACGGCCTGGATAATTAGGTGTGAGGAATTATCTCCCACGGCCGGTTTTAATAATTTTTATTAGGAAATTTGGCTACCCATGTCTTATATTTAGTCTGCTTAGAGCAAATTTACTCTTTAATTGTATTTGTACATGAGTTAACAGAATATTGAAGTCATAGATAGCACCTGATTGTAAGAATTTTTGTTTGTATCTATGACTTTGTAACTTCATAGCATGTGCATATAATTTTTGCAGAGCTTTATGCTTTGTGCTGTAAGAGCTTTTCGCTTTGTTCTGTAAGAGTTTTATGCTCTTGATCTTTAATCAATGAAATCCTCAAATTTTCGTTCAAAAAAAAAAAAAAAAAAAACAAAAACAAAACAAAAAAACAAACAAACATTTGATTCAACAATGTTACTGATAACCAAAATTGAAGTATTAATGTATTTTTTGAACAATGTTTTGAAAAAAGAGATTGAACCATTTTTTCAACAATTTTTTAAAACTAAACCATACGACGTCGTTATTTAACGAGGGTACATTGGTCATTACCTTTTAATTTTTTTTTTTTTTTTTACTTCCATTCTAGCATTTTAGAAAGGAGGACGGCTCCTCTCCGGTCTTTCTCCCTCACCGTATCACGCTCACGCTGTCACTCTGCGTCTCTTTCCCAGTCTCTCGTCTCCCGTCGTCTCTTCTCTCGTCTCTCTCGCTGCCGTCCTCGCCTCGCCGTCTCTTGGTTTCGTCCAGAAGAACCACTTATAGATTTAGATTTACGGGGTACCAGTTTTGATAGCCTGCTTGTTCTGTTCTCACCTCTTCATCAATGGCTCGCGTAAGTCTCTCTCTCTCTCTTGTGATTACGAATCGACATAATTTCGCAGCATATAATATTTATTGAAGATTTAACTTCGAATTACCGAGTGATACAACTGGGAGTGTAAATCTTAGTTTGGCTGCCGAGAAAATGTGATGAAAGAGAAAAGAGAGATCAAATCAAAATTTTGAGTCTCTAATTCATTCACTATGATTAGATCCATAAAAATGTCACAAATTCTGTATGGTTATGTTGGTTGTAATTTTGTTTGGCACAGCTAGTTTGGATTGTTTGAGGGTGGCTTGGAAACTAAAACAGTTTTAGTTTGCTCGGCATCCAAACAGGGTGTGAGCATAGATGCCCCTCTTTGTTTCGCTGTGTCCTTGTGTTAATACGTTTGGATCTATAACTTATTAGTATTTTATGATGATATTGAATGTTTATGAATTGTTTGTTATATTACCTGACCCAAGGAAACACTTGTTAGACCTTAGAAATGTTGGCCATTTTGGGATTTTTATTAATGTGTAGGACATCATGACCCTAGTTAGGACGTTTAAAAATGATGTGGTTGATTTAGGTCAGATCGTGTGATTCTGTCAAGTGGGTAGTAGTAGTAATTGGATGATGGGAATCACATCTGGGTGTATTAGGTGGACAAATGCATAAGAATTGCATGAAGTGTTGTAGCAGCCTGCTTGGTGTGCTGTCTAGAACCACTATAGTTGCGGGGAAGTGTGAGGTCACTTCTTGGTTGTGTGAGATGTTTTGAGCATGCCCTCTGCAATGTGAAGGGATGTATTACTCTATTAATCTAGTTTTTTTCTGTGTTTTACAGCATTTGTGCCCTTCAGTAAAAAACATTCTTCTTCTAGATTCCGAAGGGAAGCGTGTAGCAGTCAAGTATTACTCAGATGATTGGCCTACAAATAGTTCAAAATTAGCTTTTGAGAAATCTGTGTTTACTAAGACTCTGAAGTCCAATGCTCGGGTAGAAGGTATGATGCAATATATATCATATAACCAACACTCTTTGGATTGGAATATGGTTTCTACTCTTGTCATCTTTCAAAGGTTGGCGAATTTTGTCAAGGATATGTAGTGCCATATCCCTGGCTGATAATTTATTTGTCAATAAAACTCTCAACATTAAATAGCAAAACTGCTTTTTCTCTTTTTTTCTTTTTTCTTTTTTTTTTTTCAAAAAAAAAAAAAACGATTAGTTATATATGTTGGCAAGCACACACACTCATTTATATTTTGCATTTACAGCCAATTTTTTGCTATTTTCTCACATTAGAAACTGTTTTCTTATGCTCATCTATAATGCAGTTTTTGTCTTTGAACTGAATCAGAAAGTGTCCTCCTATATATTTCAGAAAAAATGGTGCCTCACATAAATGTACAACCAAAACAAGCATGTATTGCTTGTAAATTCATGCCTGCAATGGTATATTGAGCCCTGGAACAGGTTTGAGTTGTTCAGTGCCGCAAGCTATACTTCTTCATGCAAAACCTTTGTCCACTCTTTAATGACAAGATTTTGTATAGCTGCCTTAGACCTCAAAAATCGTCTTTGTTGAGTTTAAACCACAGCATCTTGCAATTAACACGTTTTATGCTCTACATAATGCACATCTACCTGGCAAATCAACTGTCTAGCATTTTTTTTAAACCTTAAAAATGACCAATATCATTGTTCTTTTTAGAATGTTCTCTACGACCCACTTGCAGGTAAAGGGGGTAAGCTAATGACTTTCTTATTAAATAATCTTGGCTAAATTGGTGATCAGCAGTTTTCCCATTGAATTGAAAAACATCTCTAACTTTCAAGGGCATTGTTTCTATATGCTTTTTGTGTACTAACAACAGTTAGCCTTATAAAACTGCTGCATCAAAATTATATTACAGGTTTGGATATCTTATTTCTACTTGCACCAAAGCTTTGAGAATAATGATATAACCATCTTTTTATCAGCATCAAGAGGATTAGTAAAACAATGATGACCTCTCTGCATTTCTCAGTTATTCTACCCATCCTCAGGCCTGAAGCCACTAAAGCGCATATCCTTGTGAATATACAATTTAAAAAGGCCAAACATATTCCTTTAGTTTACAATACTAATTATCTGCTATGTCTTTCATCAAGTTTGCTCTACCAGAAAATAAAGTTTCCTTTTACTGGCACTAGGCAGAAACAAAATAATATATTTGCCCTAGAACTCTCCTCTTAAAGCCCGGTAATATGTTACATGGCATGTTATATCATGAGACCTGAATATACTGCTGTATTATGATCTACAGCGGAGATATCTATGTTCGAGAACAACATTGTTATCTACAAGTTTGTCCAGGACCTTCACTTCTTTGTGACTGGAGGTGATGAAGAAAATGAACTCATCTTAGCCACAGTTCTTCAGGGATTCTTTGATGCAGTTGCCCTTCTCTTGAGGTAGTTTTATCATAAATTTTGCCTTCTTTTTTTTTTGTGATTTTAATAAAGAGATTTATTAACTTATGCTTCTCTTGCATGTCCTTGTTGTAGGAGCAATGTTGACAAAAGGGAGGCACTTGAGAACTTGGATCTCATTCTTTTATGCCTTGATGAGATTGTTGATGGAGGGTATCTAACATACTTCTTAATTTCACATACTCAAGCATAAAAGCACTTAATCAATCTTTGCATGTTCTGTCTTTCAACTTTCCAACAATGAATTTGATATCAGTACTAAAAAAAATAAAATAATGAATGTGAGATTGGTCTGGTAGATCAAAAGGATATGGGTAACAGAGAGGAATAGACTTTATTCACCATACTGCATTAATTATTGTCTTGCTATCAAAATACTCGGTGGAATTCACAACATACACCACCATGCTTCCTCTTCCGTGGAGGATTTTAGCTGCAAATTTGTTTGCTCAGTTTGTTGTTTGGTTCATCACTCTATTTACCACAATATTGTGATGGTAAAGGAAGATATTTATTAAGGCAAGTTTCTCTCTTTGGCAGGATCGTACTTGAAACAGATGCCAGCATTATTGCAGGAAAAGTGGCTACCCATAGCATGGATGCTGAAGCACCATTGTCTGAGCAAGTAATGCAGCTATCTATCTTTCTGTTGACTGTTCGGCCTCTTTCCCCACTAGTAAACAGTGTAGTTGATCTTAATCCATCCAAATATAGGAGATACCTAAGTGATATCAACCAACTGAAAATAACTCCATTTTGGCGGACTTTTAATTATTTGTACAAAGAACTGCAAGAAGATGGCTTTCTTTTCTAATATAGCCATTTTCTAATATTGCACACTTGTTATTTATTTGTACAAACAACTCCATTTTGGCACATTTTATATGTTTCTAATCTAAACCCTTTTATCTTTCTTTTCTAATATTGCAGACTATTACTCAAGCATGGGCTACAGCACGTGAACATTTGACAAGAACCCTTCTTAGTTGAGTAATGCCTAAACCTAGAGAAAATGAGTTGGATTATTTTGGTTGTTTACATTTTTTCGTCTGCCGCTTAAAAATTCACTTCTTTTTCTCTGTTTAGCTAATGAAGATTAGCATATCACTCGTTGGGCTTTCTTATGGACTCTTTTTTCTCCTTCTCTAGTCAATCTTTTCTTTATATCTTAAATAACAAGTTGTGTTATGTATTTTGTTATTTGCCTATGGTGTGGCATGATGTAATGAATAATGATTAATTTAAGAGCAATCCCCTGAAGGTTTGATGGAATAAAAAGAGGTAGAGGAATGCTTAAAATAATATTATGTAAAAATAGCGAAAAATGATATATATTAATTAAGAAGGCAATAGAGGGTATGATTTTTTTATGAAATAGAATGTTGTAAAAAGATGACGGATGGATTCCAATTAGTTGATGAGGATTGATAACAGTCCTAGTTTAAGATAACATTACTCCATCCCAGCAACTACCAAAACATGTTGGGCTTTTCCTACCGGCCCAAACATTTGAGATTTGAGAAACAAGAAAAGGGTTTTGGGCGAAGATGCTTCCTCTTTTGGGCTTCAGGTGAAGGTTTTTACTTCGGAATGAGGCCCAGGGGAGGAGTCCTGGCCAGGCGACCTGAGTAGTTCAAGGTGCAACCGAACCCTGCACCTCCTCTCCTATTTTTTTTGTTTTTGGTCCAAATTTCATAAAATTCAAGAAGAGAAAAAAAATTTACAGCAAATCCCAATCCTCCCTTCCTTTTACCAGGAAAACTTGGGTAGTAAAATGGGCCTAAGAGTTAAAGACCAATAGACCATCGTTATCATCAGCTTTCATTGTCATATGTGTCTCATTTTTTGTGTATAAGCTGAATTTTATATATCAACAGAAAAGAAGAAAATGAATTTGACCGCTCATTTTGGCGCACTCAAAACATTACTCTGCTGATTAGCTAGCACAACTAGGTGGTTCTGTGGAGGATATTCTTCTTCCACTTTGTTTAGATCCTCTGCAGCCAAATATTAGAAATAAATAGATAGCAACAGTACATTTTACAATGATTATTTTGTTGGCTTCATATTTACCCAACCCAACCCAACCCAACCCAAGGAAGAACCAAATTTGTCTTCTCAAATGAAATGGTTGCAGGATGATATATGACTCTTGAACACACGCTTTTTGCAGTGCTAAGCAAAAGCACCTTTATTCTCTAAAGTCAAAAGCAAAATCATGGGGTGTATTATAGCCACATAGCCTTTTACCACCATCCCTCTTTTCTCTCTCTATATGGATAGGAATAGGATAGGAAAGCAAACAAAAGTGCAAAACACATTAATTTGTGTTCATCATGTGGCAAATTGGGCTAGAAAATGCATTCTCATGTCTCCTCCCCTTGTTAATTTGTAATGGGAAAGAAAAGACCCCCTTTGACAGACCTTTTTAGATTGGTATATGTAGTAAATTAATAATAAATAATTAAAAAAGTGGTTTACCAATCCAAAAGCGTGTAGGTCATCCATGTCCATTGTCCTGCTCATAGCTCATATCATATTAAAAGCCTATAAATATCTGAAGCAGGATAGTATTACTAGGTAATCAATCAAAATCCCACCAAGCCAAAGGGGCAGAGACAAATTTCTCACAAAATGTTGAAAACAAAAAGAGAAATATGCAGAATTGAAGAAGTCACTTGGATTTCAATTTGCTAGTATAAACCCTATATATATGATCACACTACTCTGCAATCTAGGTAATTAACTCAAAAAAATTGCATAAAAGGGATTTTAATTCACAGTTTATAAAAGCATTATTGATTCATCATCCCTCCTTAGAAACAAGGTGGGATTTTTACTCATCTTTACACTTGTTCACCGTTGACGCAACCTTGGACCCGCTCGTTCTCTTCCTCAAGTGCATTGTCACGTAGAATTTCAAGAAGAGCAACAGAAGAGCCCCGTTGAGGACAGAATTGAACACCCACGCGCCAATCCCGTTGCACCCACCTTTGAAGAAATGTAGCAACAGGACGCCAATGTGGCACACCAGATTGCAACCCAGCAGAACCATCTGGCAGCTGACAACGAAGGGAAAGCACGCGCCGGGCAGCCCGATGGCGGTCCAGAACCGGTACCCATACACCACGGAGTAAACCGACGTCGTTAAGACGATGGCCAGGACTTGAAACGACTGCGAAAACTCGAGCCACAGGAAGGCCATGCAGGTGAGGATGGAGTGATTGAAAAGCTGGAAGAAGGCGAGCCTACGACGTCGTAAGACGGCGAAAATTGTCCGGAGCATGTGGAGGAAGCGGGTGAGGTAGAAGAGGTAGGACCAGAAGAAGACCCGCCCCGAGGGTCGGGTGCCGAGGGGGAAGCAGAGGAGCCATTGCAAGGGAGTCTTGGAGCCGCGCCAGAACCATCGGGTGTCTCGGATCTCGGCTGCGGCGGAGAGAAGGATTCCGGTGGAGATGGTGGCGGAGATGAGGGCCATGGCGAGGCTGTGAAGGGCCGGGATGGGACCGAGCGGTACGGCACGGCCAGGCCGGAGAAGAACGGCGAGGAAGAGGTGGAGCAGCGTCGAGAGGATCAGGTAGAACGCGATGGAGGTGAAGAGGAAGGACCAGGTGGAACCCCACGACTGTGCGTGGCTCCACCGGAACCCCACGATGGCAGGGTGCTCTGAGAGCCAGTAGGTCAGGGTCTGGCTGATCATAACCGGTGGTTGATCCAGTCGTGGATACGGTGGAGTGATTGGACGGTGGAGGCGGGCGGGAGCGGGGGCGGGGGCTGCGTTTCGTCTTCTTGGCGATGAGTCATTCGCGTTCTGCGTTGAGGGGGGAGGAGGAGGGCGTTGGCATGGGGATTAAAATTAGAGGAGGAGAGTGACTAGTGGGCCACGTGGAGGGAGATGCGTGGGGTTGGTTTTATAACTTTTTTTTTTTTTTTTTTTTTTTTGAAACAGGTTGGTTTTATAACTTACGATATGTTAGATATTTCACACGTGCAACTTGTGCTACCAATAGGTTCCCAAATCAGTCAAATGACCCTCGTCCGTGCCGTGCCCTGTGTTGCCTAAAGGAGTTAATAAGGCTAGACATTTTAAGGGATTTTTTTTTTTAAAATGCTTATTAAATGATGTAGCAATCATTTTTGTTCTTAAAAATTTTTCATTCTCTCTCTTTTGATGATATTTTAAGGAAAAATAATATTTGCTACATCATTTGAGAAGAATTTTGAAAAAAATTCTTAGAATACATAACAATCGTCACTCCTCAATGTGTTATGTACCATTGTTCTTGTTAGGATATTAGATATTGTTGCTGCTGGGACTTCTAATTTCTTATAAGAATTTTAATTTAATAGAAACTCAATACTAAATTAACGTGTAGAATTGAATAAATCTAATACGTCTTGAATACAATCATAATCAAACACGTTGTACCTAATGATTGGTCGAGATGGGCATTGCTGGTACATGAGTATAAATGAGGCGTACCGACCACCAAGGAAGATAAAAATGCAAGAGAGATGGCCCAATAATTAGGGACACTTCCCGTACCCTAAGAAGCTTCTAAGAAAGAGGAGAGACCCCAAGATGAATTAAGTGGGAACTCAAAAGGTAGAGTTGGGGAGGATTGTTAATGCTTGTTTTAAATTAACAGCACACGGAATTTTTTATTTAAAAAAAAAAAAAAAAAAGAGAGGCCAATTGTTGACTCGCTTGTAAATTATATATTATATTATTATGTGCAAGGAATGTTGAGAGAGCATACTGAAGTGGTCTGTATTATAAAATTGAATCTGCATCCAGAAAAGGTATATAAATCCAATTAGAAAACGCTTGGGATTTGCGGGTCGGCCTTTTTATATTTTTATATTTTTGTAAAAAAAGTAATGTGGGATGGGCCTTATTTCAAAGGTTCAAGAGAATACATTTTAAACGAGAGGCTTAGCTGGGTGACATTTACACTTCATCTCAACTCTGAATATAAAAATAAAAATCCAGCAAAATTCAACGGAACCCCAATATAATAAACCATTCCAATGAATGTCCCCTCAGGACCACACCCCACCAGACTCTGACTGTCACACCATACCCATTCAAGTCGGTTCGTTTGATTCGTATTTAAGACCAAAAAGTGGTCTAGGTGATATAGATAGAAAATAATTTTTTAAGTGTTTCCCAAATCAAATTGTTTGGTGCAATCAAGTCCCAAACAATGAGATGTACCAATTAAAATGTGACACCTAAGCCAATTTTATCAGACTTAATTTTAGAAGAAAAAAACCTATTGCACCAACTTATACCAGGTTTGAGGAAATAGAAACTTTAAAAATTAACTTAAAAAAAAAAAAAAACAAATTAGAAGTAAATTAGAAGTGGTGGCTACCAGGCAGCCACCACAAGTGGGCAGTGGGGGTGGCTGCACAAGTCATCCCTGCCCAAAGAGAGAGTTCCGACGAAGAGAGAGAGAGGGGAGAGATTCAGGCCCCAGGGAGTGGCTTGCGGCCACCCCCAAGCCACAGGGGGTGGCTTGCAGCCACACATGATGGCCTAGGTCTCTCCATTGCAAAACTTTTTTTTTATTTATTTAAATTTTTTTTAAATGTAAACTCGATATAATCAGGTGGTTTGATTTTATTTTGGTAATGTGTTTCATGCTGAGATGTCAGATGATGAATGGTTGGCACAAAAGTTCACTTTTGTGCAACCTTAGTATACAAGTTATTCTCAATATATATAGTCAAGCATCATTATCATAATGGATTAGGTTTATATTTATTAGGACGAAGCCATTCCTCGTATTAAATTAAAGTCTATTTTTTGATATTTTTTAAGGAATAGCTCAATCGACAGTAGACCACACCTCATGAAATAGAGGTCACTAGTTCAAATCCCCCTTCCCTCTACCCTTATATATATATATATATATATATATATATATATAGTATTTTAACATTCTTTTTTTTTTTTCTTTCATATGGACTCAAATTTTGACGGAAATATTTACCAAAAAAATGAATGAAATTTTCTAAAACTCCTTGGGTTAGATACTTGGGTGGTCCTTGAAGAAGCTCCATTTCCAAGTTTGTGATGGTACACGCAATGGACAATTCTTTGGTTGGAAATGTGGGTGAGTAACACCCTCTTGTTTTCTAGGTGGAAAAAGGAGGTGTAATTTGACTTGTGAGTGTCGGTACATAAGTATGGAATTGGAGGAAGAGCATCTTCCTTGTAAAGATATAGGTGAGAGAGTGGACATAGTTGGACCAGATAACAGCTAGATTTTTACGAAGGATATGGGGTCCTCTTCTTGGTGCTTTTGCTATCATTATACATGTTCTCACCTTGATGATCTTTGCCTCGTAAATTTCAATTAAAGCACAATTTACAAATCACTAAAATAGTGCAGGTCCATAAAATGACCAACTAGGCTCCTTTTTCAATGGGGTATCTTAAAATTGGCAGAAAATTGGAACTCTAAACAACCTGAGAAGCACAAAGAGAAATTGGAACTCTAAACAAACTGAGAAGCACAAGAGAAACAACCAAAACTGTTGGATGCTGATGACATTTGTAATTGTGAGGAGATAATCATGGCCGTGGGACTTTGAGTCAATACGACTTGGAAATTTGAGCAGCCCTCCAATTGAGAGCCAAATAATAGACTGACACCAAAATTGAATCATCCCACTTTCCCAGTGACTTTTAAGGAAAATTATATGGTCCAAATTAATTAATTTTTTTTTTTAAAAAAAGGTATCAATCATTGACCTACAAGGGTGACTTGTACTTTTGCTGTTTTGGACCATTCATGTAGTCAAAGAACTAATATTATCGAATACGACCCAAAAGCCCAATGTGAAATTCATATGGGCTCTTTCATAGCCCAAGCATTTCGTCGGCACTATAGCCCATAGAAAGACTTCATAGCGATGACTCTGACCGTCTGACTTGGGAAAAATCGGAAAAGCCTGGAATTTTCCACGGGCTTATTAGGTTTTCCGAGACTACCGCCATTGTTCCAAATTCGATCTCCGAGGAGAAGCCAATTCGTTTACATATCAATCAGAAAGGTCAGTACTATTCGAATCTAAATCTGGGAACTTCGTTGTTTTTTTTTTTGTTCGTTGAGTTTCTGAATTTCGTTGGTTAAGCTTACATGTTTATCCTGATTCTTCTTATTCATCTGGGACCCTTAATTTTGAGGATTTTTCAAATTGGGTATTATATAAAATATTTTTTCGGTCTCTTACATATAACTTGATTGCTTATTTACTTTGATCTGATTGTTATTTGAGGGACGTGAAGAAATCTAGGGTATTGGTTTGATTAGGAGACGTTTCTGATTTTTAGCTCGTTCCAGAAACAACAATAGACATATTGATCCCCCTGGGCTCATTTTAATATAAAGTCTATATTTTTATGATTTTTTTTAGCGATCATTCTTTTATGTATGTGTTAGCTTTCATGATATATATATAATCACGTTTTGGTTTGTTCTTGTATATTAGCTTTTGAGAAATTTTTATCTTATACCGATGGAGTTGGTATTTTTTTATTTTTCTTGCGGTGTTGATTATGGATTTGTCTGATATTACAGGCATTCATTTTGGAGTTTCTGGGAGCTTGAGAGATGGCAAGTGGATTTGGGGGATCAACAACGAGCGTGCCACAGCAAAACCCGTCTTGCTTGGGCAATAACGCCAACGATGTGGGCGATTTTGAATGCAATATCTGCTTTGATTTAGCTCAAGACCCAATTGTTACACTTTGCGGTCACCTCTTCTGTTGGCCGTGTCTATATAGATGGCTCCACC
This sequence comes from Corylus avellana, assembly GCF_965113065.1. NCBI lineage: Eukaryota > Viridiplantae > Streptophyta > Magnoliopsida > Fagales > Betulaceae > Corylus > Corylus avellana. The sequence goes on from NC_142495.1 coordinate 1,258,138, forward strand.
ATCACTCTCATTGCCAGGAATGCCCAGTTTGCAAGGCCGTCATACAAGAGGAGAAATTGGTTCCTCTATATGGAAGGGGCAAAACACAGAGTGACCCACGATCAAAGTCGTATCCAGGTATTGACGTTCCTAACCGTCCGGCAGGGCAACGGCCCGAAACTGCTGCTCCTCCTCCCCCAGAAGCAAATCAGTTTAACTTTAGCAATCATGGCTTTGGATTTAGAGGGGGTTTTGCGCCAATGGCGACAGCTAGGATTGGTAACTTCACTCTGGCTTCTGCTTTTGGTGGTCTGATTCCTTCCTTGCTAAATATTCAGTTTCAAGGCTTCCCAGATGCTACTGTGTATGGGCAGACTTCTGGTTTTCCCAGTGGGTTTAATACGTTTCATGGGGGCCATGCACACAGGTTCCCCCCACCAGTCAGTCGAGGACAGCATGCTGATGTTGTTTTGAAGAATCTTCTTTTGCTGATTGGCATCTTTGTCATCGTTGCTCTTCTTTGTTGGTAATTTGTTTTTACCTCTCAAACTTAAACTGATGATGGATTTCTACAGCGGTCGATGTTCTGTCCTGTATATACATTAGCGGCTTGATGACTTCATTTCGTGATTGTCAATTCGATGTTTTTGAAATCTAAAATTTGGACTTGTACGCTTTTTCTTAAGTTGCCTGACAAAATCTCTCTCTAATGTATGCCTGTGTTGTGGTCTTTTAAACATCTTCATCCTAAGGATCGTGCTTTCAAGTTTTCTGTCTTCATTATTATTCTCTCATTCGAGAGCGCCAGATCTAATTGCAAGACGCATGTACGGTAAAGCTTCAAAGGCTTCATCAAGTTGAAAGATGGTTTTAATCAATGTTTCTTGATGCAAACTTTTTGTAAGAGACTCTTTCTTATTGTAATGCAGTCTATTTTTGGTATTTAGTATGCTTTCAGAATAGTTTCTTTTACAAGTAAGCAACTTAGAGAATGGATTTGTAGTACTTCCAATAATTGCAGTACTCATTCTTTGCAATTGGAAACAATGTTGTCGACACCTTTAGAATGATGTTTTTGTGATGATACAATTAGCATTGTACGTAGGCTGCCTGTGAGGCTTGTTGATAGTGGAGAGTAGGGGGCAAAATCCTTTTGGCGGGAGGGAAAATGCTTGTATGATGCTTAAATCTGCACAAGGAAAGAGCAGATTTGACTTACGAATATGTAGATTTTGTAAAATGCATCTGTCATATGAAGGGTGGAGAAAGGGTTACTGAAATTTGCAGGGGATGAATGTGTTTTGTTAAGCCACTTGGTCAAAGTTTTTTACGAGTTTTTGCAGAATGGAAGAGAGGGTTAGGATTGTGTGGCTGACGCAATTAATGTTATGTGGACTGTTATGTGAATTTGTACGAAGTTTTGTAATAAAATCTATAATACCCAAGCATTTTTCTTATAAGAATAATTCAATCTCTCTAGTAATTGTAAGAAGTTTTTCTTACTTGTTAGAGCAGGTGTTCAAACTGTTTGACCCTATCAATTGCATGCCTAATTGCAAGAATTTCAATCCGATTTGGCTTGTGCTTTATTTTTGAGCAAATAGGATGCAGTTTACGAGATGTGTTTATGGCTCTGTTTGCCCATGGCTTGGAAAAAGAAAGTGGCGTGAAACTATAGCAATATTTGATTGATGTGTGAAAAAGTAATATGGAAAAGTGGAAAAAAAAAAAAAAGATTTTGTAGTGATTTTTTATTTATTTAAATAGTAATAAAATGTGATTGATGTAATGTAAAAAGTAAGAATGTTGAAAGTTGAATTTGAGATGAATAGTATGAAGGGTTTTTTTAATCTATTGGCAAACAACCCCCATAGGTGAGTGTGTTTTGTTAGCATAAAAAGGGTAGAGAGATGGGATTTAGTATCATGTAGACTAAAAGTTTTTTGTTGTTCTCAAATCGTTTTCAATCAAATCAAGTTGAGATGTGAAAGGTTTGACTTTGTTTTTGTAATTTACTAATAGGAGTATATTTAACATTAGGATCTTGTGGATTGAAAATGTGATTTTAAATGAGATTGTAAAAAATAATTATTTAAAAAGTGGAGTTATTAATAAAAAGTTACAAATTCAATTGAGAATTGTCGGTAGAAATTACTCAAAGGGTGATGATAAAAGTAGGTATGGAGACAGCAAATTAAAGTGAAGGAATATTATATGGTTATAGGTAAGACTCATAAGAGATGTAAAGAAGGCTGCTTTGCAAAAGAATATTATACAACAAAGACGTGTTGAAATCCAGCTTCAATTATTAACAATTTCGTCGTCCTTGCAATGATCAAGCACATGCAAATGCCGACGGGATTGTCAGGATGCTAAAACCAATCGAATAATCTTCTTCTATCGTTCATCTTTGCCTGCCTCTCTAAATTATATGCTTTATAATTTCTTACACAATGAAATATCCAAACATGTGTTTTTCTTTTCTTTTCTTTTCTTTTTCCTGTTTATGTTTTGTTTTTGGATAATTTTAGTGGATCATACTTATTGATAATTTACAAGAAGAAAACTTGAATCTTTGTCTATGGCATTTGGCTATTGGCCATCATGGACTCTTCTTCTCTGGAAAAAGAAATCCAATGGCGGCTGTGGGCATGGCTGTAACTGGGCCCTGCAAGTTCTGTCAGTTTCTGGACTCTGGCTCATTTCATATTCTATACCAATAACCAGGTCCAATAATTCAAGGGGCAGTTAAAATGTATGATAAAGTTATTTAGGTGGAGTGTCATGATAAAGCTTTTTATTTTTATTTTTAATCAAAATAAAAAGTATTAATAAACAACTCAACATACAAAACATTCATAAAAACACAAAAGTTGTTTTCACCTTTCCGTAGTACTAGCAACGTAAATCCGACACAAATTCAACACAAAAATAGTTGGTTAGGGCTTTTTATATATATATATATATAGCATTAACTATGCCTTGCACAATCCAAATCCAACACGCAACATAAAAGCCGATAACTTTTGACACAATCTGCAAATTAGCACGAATTTAATACAAAATTAGTAAATTATGGTTAAAAAGTCTAACCTATTCAATTAAATAGGTTGAATTAAAGTTATCCTATATAAAACAAGCTAACATAAAGCATAAGCCTTTTTTGAAAACCCACAACTATAATTCATTCACAAAATTTAAAAGGGTAAATGATTTTTTTCTTCGTGAATCTTTCTCCTTCTTCTAATTTTTAAAATTATCATTGAATGTGTGAAGTTAATGTGGTATAATACATGAGCATGGTAAATTTAATAATTATTTTAAAAATTGAAAAGATGAGAGAAAAAAAAAAAAAAAAAAAAAGAGTACAGCAATCTCATTTAAAAAACATGCAATTTTTTCCAAAGTAAATGTTGAATGGGATTTGCATTCCAGTGATGTAGGTGACGTCATCACCTTGCCTCACACAAGTGGGAAACTTCCGATCATTGTAAGAGACTGAAAAGGGAACACTGGGTCCAAGATGTGCAGTGCACCACACCACACCAAACAAACCGTGTCATCAGTCAAAGTGTCACGGGGCTAATTTTTCACCTTCAACCAGCCACGTGATGGCCCTAAGCAACGCACCACACCGCGCCTTAGGCAGCCAACTCACCCTCACCAACTGAGGTTAGTGGAAAGCCAAGCACAGCACAAGCACAGCACACTTACTTTTTACGGGAGCAACACCTCCCAACCTTTACAATTCCCTCAACGAATCTGTACAAGGACGGACTAGGGTCCACAGCACACTTTGGAGCCCTTAGTCTCAACACCAACTCAGCCCTAAGGCTTACAAGAGATACATGAATGACCCAGCCACCAAGGCTTTACAAGACAACAATGAAACTCTCACACAGCCCACTGTTTCTCACTACAAAGTCACTCAGCACTCCCCCAAGTGTGTGGCCCTTTTCCACAACACTTGTCTGTTACAAGCAAACCAGAATCTCCTATCTAGCAGCAAGCAACATCGGCCTCCAGCAGCACTTCGGCAGTCTCCAGCACACACAAGCCTTCTCTGCCCTAAGCACCCCTTCAGCTCACTTTGAGCTCTCAAGCTACAGCCAAGCTTTCTCTCTTAGCTTTTCTGTACTCTCCAGCTTCCTGAGACTTCTCAGCCTGTTCCAACAAGCAGCCATGCCTTGCTTAAATAAGCCCCAGCATGGTTCTCAGCTCATGGCAGTGGGCTGCCACCTGGCTCCAGCCCACTGCACCCAATGTAGCTACCAACAGGCATGCTGCCTCTCTTCAGCATGCCCTGCACCAGCCAACCACGTGTTGCAGGCCCCCTTGGCCCATTTGAATTCGTCCAACCCCTTCAGCTTGTGCACTGCCACAAGGCAGCCAACTTGTAGCCATCAGGAGGAAGGGCTTTGCTGCAGTGGGCTGACACCTGGCTCCAGCCCACTGCCTGTTGCAGCTTCACCATTTCCAGCAAGCAACCAGCCACCTGGACCATGCTCCTTGGTCCATTCGAATTCAGCCAACACCTTCAGCTGATACTGCTACAAGGCAACTCATTTGTAGCATGCTTTGCTGCAGTGGGCTGCCACCTGGTTGCAGCCCACAGCATGGTGCAACATGGTCTCCTCCAGCAAGCAGCCTGCCCCCTGGACCATGCTCCTTGGTCCATTTGAATCCAGCCAACGCCCTTGCTTAGCTTGCTGCCACAAGGCAGCCCTTGCAGCTCTACTGCAAGCTCCAGCTGCACCATTGAGGCCCAGCAAGTTTCCTACCACCTGTCCAAGTCCTGCAGGCAAGGCAGAACACCACTCTGCCCACTGTAGCAGGCAATGATCAGCCATGGGGCTTGGCCAGCGCCCCACACCATCCCACTGCTACACTCAAGGTCTTTCAGCCTTCCAACTCCACTGCAAGGCAATCATAGCACCCTGGCACAGCAGGTCTTCTTGAACAAGGCAAGGGCACCATGTGGCTGATCCAGCAAGCCACACCATGCTCAACAGCACCATCACTTGGGCAGGACAGTGCCACCACGTGGCCACTGCCTGCAGGCATTTTCCAGCATAACTCAAAGGCATCTTGGGCGCCATGTGGCCCCTCTCAGCAGCATACTGCACCATGGTCCAGACAGACAAGCATACAAGGGCCTGGGCCACGCCCAGCCCACTCACACAAGCCATCCCAGCAATCCATGCGCCCCACAGCAGCTCTTGGGCCAACAGCAACATGCCCAAGCACCTTGACAGTGCATGGGCCACTCCCTTTGATCCTTTGCAGCAAGCTTTAGCCTTCTCCAAGCAGCATCCTCAACCTAGGCATGCCCCTTCATGCCTTGGCTTAGTGGCCAGCAGGGGTGCAAAGCACTCATGCCCCTGCTGCCACACCACAGCCACATTAGGGCCGTGACAAACCACCCCCACTAGATGAAGTCGACGCCCTCGTCGACTGTGTGGGTGAACTCTCCGGGGCCTTCACCCGGTCCTTTCCAGAAGCTAATTGAGGCAACTCCATCATGGCCTCAGGTTGCACAAAATTTTCTGATGGATGCCCTTCACCTTGGTCACCCAACCTTTCATGCTTTGGCTGCGCCTTGGCCACAGTATCATTGGGCCTTTGCAGCCACCTCAGCTTCTTCTCCTTTTGCTCACGCACTTTCATCTTGCTTGTGAGCTTCCATTTCCGGCCTGTTCCCTTCACTCGTGGTGCGTCCACCACTTGAACACAGCTCGGTGGTACCATCCCAGCTTGTGGCACCGATTGTAGTGCTCCTAACTGCACTTGGAGGGGATTCATCCTTGCAGCAACTCCAGCTCCTGCATCCTCCTCCTGATCATCCATGATCCTTAGAGCATTCACTTGCTCTTTCTTTGGGCAGTCTCTTGCCCTATGTGGTCCGCCACATATGAAGCAACCAAAGTCCCGCTTGCCTTTGGACAGCTTCTCAGCATCATTGGGCTTGCCTTTGCTCACTGCATTGGCTTCCTCGCCCTGCTTCCTCTTGCCATTGTCCCTGAACTTGGACTTGGCCTTGGGCTCCTTCTCCCCTTCACCTCTCTCTTGGTGAAAGTCTACCAGCCCATCTGCGGCAGCTATGGCAGTAGCCACATCTTTGACTCCCTGCCTCCGCAGCTCAAGTTGTGCCCACACCTGTAGGCCAGACATGAAGTTGTACAGCTTGTCTGCTTCCGACATGTCCTTGATATCCAGCATCAAGGAGCTGAACTGCTTCACATACTCACGCACCGAGGTAGTATGTCTCAGCTTCTTCAGCGCATCCCTAGCAACCCACGCTGTATTGCAAGGCAGGAACTGATCCCTTAGCTCCTTCTGCAACTCCTTCCATGTCTCAATGGATGGCTTCCCCGCATTGGCAGCATCTTCCAACCGGGTCCTCCACCACAGCTTAGCATCACCCGATAAATACATCGAAGTGATGTTTACCCTCTCATTTTCTGGAATATGGGCAGCTTTGAAGTACTGCTCCATGTCCCACAAGAAGTTCTCCAACTCCTTGGCACTACGAACACCAGTAAAGGGTAACGGTTCTGGCACCCGCAGCTTCCTTGGGACCTCCCCACCACTAGGAGTCCCACTTATGGCCTTCTTGATGACCCCAAGTTCGGCCTCATACCTTGCTGAGAATGCCTTCATCTCATCTTGCAAGGCTTCAATCTGCTCCAACAGCTTCCCATTGCGATGGACATGCAACTCAGCTTGCTCGTCTAGTTGCTCTCCCACCCGTTGCAAAAGCTTTGAAGACAGCTCTCCAAGGGACTGTCGCATAGTCTCAACGTCCCTTTGGGCCTCCTTGACCCGCTCAAAGAGTGTTGAGGAGGAACCTTCTTCCTCTGGCCCTCCAAGAATGGCTTCCAACCGAGCCACCCTATCCTTCAAGTTCTGTGTTGTACCTCCCGTCATGACTTCACCACGATCTTGTGTACTCAACCTGGCTCTGATACCAGTTGTCACGGGGCTAATTTTTCACCTTCAACCAGCCACGTGATGGCCCTAAGCAACGCACCACACCGCGCCTTAGGCAGCCAACTCACCCTCACCAACTGAGGTTAGTGGAAAGCCAAGCACAGCACAAGCACAGCACACTTACTTTTTACGGGAGCAACACCTCCCAACCTTTACAATTCCCTCAACGAATCTGTACAAGGACGGACTAGGGTCCACAGCACACTTTGGAGCCCTTAGTCTCAACACCAACTCAGCCCTAAGGCTTACAAGAGATACATGAATGACCCAGCCACCAAGGCTTTACAAGACAACAATGAAACTCTCACACAGCCCACTGTTTCTCACTACAAAGTCACTCAGCACTCCCCCAAGTGTGTGGCCCTTTTCCACAACACTTGTCTGTTACAAGCAAACCAGAATCTCCTATCTAGCAGCAAGCAACATCGGCCTCCAGCAGCACTTCGGCAGTCTCCAGCACACACAAGCCTTCTCTGCCCTAAGCACCCCTTCAGCTCACTTTGAGCTCTCAAGCTACAGCCAAGCTTTCTCTCTTAGCTTTTCTGTACTCTCCAGCTTCCTGAGACTTCTCAGCCTGCTCCAACAAGCAGCCATGCCTTGCTTAAATAAGCCCCAGCATGGTTCTCAGCTCATGGCAGTGGGCTGCCACCTGGCTCCAGCCCACTGCACCCAATGTAGCTACCAACAGGCATGCTGCCTCTCTTCAGCATGCCCTGCACCAGCCAACCACGTGTTGCAGGCCCCCTTGGCCCATTTGAATTCGTCCAACCCCTTCAGCTTGTGCACTGCCACAAGGCAGCCAACTTGTAGCCATCAGGAGGAAGGGCTTTGCTGCAGTGGGCTGACACCTGGCTCCAGCCCACTGCCTGTTGCAGCTTCACCATTTCCAGCAAGCAACCAGCCACCTGGACCATGCTCCTTGGTCCATTCGAATTCAGCCAACACCTTCAGCTGATACTGCTACAAGGCAACTCATTTGTAGCATGCTTTGCTGCAGTGGGCTGCCACCTGGTTGCAGCCCACAGCATGGTGCAACATGGTCTCCTCCAGCAAGCAGCCTGCCCCCTGGACCATGCTCCTTGGTCCATTTGAATCCAGCCAACGCCCTTGCTTAGCTTGCTGCCACAAGGCAGCCCTTGCAGCTCTACTGCAAGCTCCAGCTGCACCATTGAGGCCCAGCAAGTTTCCTACCACCTGTCCAAGTCCTGCAGGCAAGGCAGAACACCACTCTGCCCACTGTAGCAGGCAATGATCAGCCATGGGGCTTGGCCAGCGCCCCACACCATCCCACTGCTACACTCAAGGTCTTTCAGCCTTCCAACTCCACTGCAAGGCAATCATAGCACCCTGGCACAGCAGGTCTTCTTGAACAAGGCAAGGGCACCATGTGGCTGATCCAGCAAGCCACACCATGCTCAACAGCACCATCACTTGGGCAGGACAGTGCCACCACGTGGCCACTGCCTGCAGGCATTTTCCAGCATAACTCAAAGGCATCTTGGGCGCCATGTGGCCCCTCTCAGCAGCATACTGCACCATGGTCCAGACAGACAAGCATACAAGGGCCTGGGCCACGCCCAGCCCACTCACACAAGCCATCCCAGCAATCCATGCGCCCCACAGCAGCTCTTGGGCCAACAGCAACATGCCCAAGCACCTTGACAGTGCATGGGCCACTCCCTTTGATCCTTTGCAGCAAGCTTTAGCCTTCTCCAAGCAGCATCCTCAACCTAGGCATGCCCCTTCATGCCTTGGCTTAGTGGCCAGCAGGGGTGCAAAGCACTCATGCCCCTGCTGCCACACCACAGCCACATTAGGGCCGTGACACAAAGACTTTGGGGAATGTATGTTTTAAATGCTTTTCATCCCCATTTTTCTTTGCTTCACTTCCCACCCAACTTCTTCTGTCAGGCCTTGTACGGTTTCTCTGCATTTTTATTTTCTTTAATCTATAAAAGCAATACAAGGAAAGCAGGGAAAATATATCAAATGAGAAACAAGACAAAATGGGGGGAAATCAAACAATTGGAATTTGAAAACCATTATCAATGCCTATATATAATCTAAGCTTAATTTATATAATCTTATATAGATGGTTAAACCTAATATACAGCAATTTTGTCACAGCGTATGTGAACCCGACAAAATTTTAATACGAAATTAACAAGTTATAATTTATGGGTTTAATTCGTTTAATTAAATTGATTGAATTATAATTTACTTATATATATATATATATATATATATATATATATACATTTACATGACTCAATCTGACATACAAACACGAATTAATATCTTTAAGCCAACAAGTATTAATGAGAGTTGCCGACTCAACTCGAAATTAACCAGGCTTCTTTACATATATGTCTATGTAAATGGATGGACTCACACGTGTGAGTCAATTAGCATGGGACTAAATTAAAAGATGGAGCAGAAATCATGTTGGCTTTTCATGACCGTGAAGTTACAAACTAGCTAGCTAAAATGACCTGAAGGAGAAAATTACAGTTCAAAAAGCACCGACTAATAAATAGACATAGGTGCCATTTTTTATATTTCAATTTGGAATATGACCATTAAGTTCTTCGCTATTAAATAAATAAAACTTCTCCTCTGAAAATAACTTACAGAAAGCGACTCAACCTTGAAGAAATAATAAATAAATAAATTAAATTAAATTTCGAATCCAATGTACGGCTATACACACAGATAAGCACGATTTCATGTCCTCTTTGGTACTTGTGCATATCATATTATTCTCAAACCTCGTCGTAATGAAAAATTATATTTTCACTTTTCAGTAATTTGTTGTTTTGAAAGGTCGAACAATATTATTAAATTTATTGTCTGATTAAGAGATGAATTGCTCAAAATATTTTCTTTTTGGAAATATTATATTTGAAATCATTAAAACTGAAATAGTAACAAGTAATACAAAGTCAGAAAATAATTTATAAATATTTTAAAATTATATTCTTTATTTTGATAACACGTCAAAAGTCTTTTTCCTATAAAATTAATATCTTCCAAAATGCATAAAAGAAACGGATGCTTTACGAATGGACAAGACGATGAGCCCGCCCGCCATGTTGGGCTGACTTGTAGGCTGTGCTGGTGTCGGCGACAAACCCATGGGGGGTAATAATGACTGACAAACATCATATTTAAAATCCTGCAGTAAAAGAGCACAAAGTCAAAAAGAAAATTGTAAAAATGATATGAAACTCCCTTTTCGTTCATTTTCTTTTTCCTTTTTCTATCTCTCTAAACCAGAACCGACAGCACAAGGTTGTTGATAATATGTGGAAGTGCTTTTTCCCTTTGGTCTGATTAACTGTGTTAAAGTTCAGTGGTTTCTGTTTTATTCTTGGGAAAATGAAAATGAAGCCACAAGAAAAAGAAAAAGAAAAATAGAACAAATAACCAACGCTGATATATATATATATAAGGGCTGTGGGCCTAAGTTTCTTGATGGACTGATTATTTGGAGTTTGGCCTAACAATATGCTCTAAAAAAAAAAAAAAAAAAAAAGCAATAAAAGCTGGTTCGTCACAAAATTCATATTAAAAATAAATCAATAGATCACCTCTTAATAATGCATGGAAGATGTCTTCCCCACATTTTCTGTACAAAAGTAACAATTGGTTGAAGGGCATGTGGGATGCACATGCTATTCAATAATATGGTTGAGCTTTGTGTTTCAGCCACTAAATGGAACTGCAGTTGAGTGCATATCTTAAGGAAAGATAGTCTTCCTATCTAATGCGAGAAGACTTATCGTCAATATTCATAGTCTAGTTCACTGAAAGCAATAAACATGGTGGAAGACCGACTATAAGTCTATATATAACAATATCTCTCTTTTATTCTATAATTATGATACCCTCATTTTCATGTCACCTTATCTAAAAAATCAATTCCACGGCAATTACAATGACTCGAAACTAGTTATAGGCCGTCTCTTTTGTGACTCGACAACAAACTGCGTCTTATCATATATTTGAAGTGGTAGTTGGCTATAATACCAAATAATATAAATTTCATGTACAATTCATTCTTCAAAATTATCTTACAATGAAATGGTGTTTAAAAAATTATATACATAAGATTAAAATTACACTTAAGTTATATAAGACATTTAAGATCGTAATAGTATTGTAAAGTTAGAGTCCAAATTCATAATCTTTATTTCTTAAATACTTTATTAGAGATGGAGACCATGACCATAACTTTCTTCTTTTATATTATTTAATTTTTTTTTTAGAACTTTTAGCTTGATAATGAATTAAAGTGTTAGGTCACATGTATGAAAAAGGAAAAATATATATAGAAGTTAGATCCCATTGTAGGCAGGCAGGCTTCCACTATTTTTCTGGTTTGGCCGTCTCTTTCAATCTTCAAAAACCAACCGGTCAACTTTTTCTCCTTCAATAAAGATGACCTGCCAAGGAGGCACGTCCCTCTGGTCCCTTTGTGGCACAACGTGGCAACCCCGGCATTGTATTTTACTCCACTCAATTAACTCTAGGCTAGAAGAACAGGTCGTACGATCAGATGAGGTGGCCAAACTGATGGACGATAATTAATGGGTTTTTTTTTTTTTGTTGAAATCGATAGAAATTTTTTTATTCTGGATATTTAAATAAGTTCTCATAAATCTTATATTTCCGATTGATCAAATTTAAGTTATTTTTTGAGCGTGGAATAAATCATTATATTATAAAATAATTAATCGGGGACATGAATCAATATGAGATGACTGTAAACGTTCAAATATATTTGGAACAAAGAGGAGGAAATATTTCCAAGTTATGAATTGTTCGTTGACAGATTCAATTTAATTCGAGGGAGAGAAAAATGTTATACGGGCTTATGCAAATCCATAATTACAGTTTTACATTATAAATGAAAGTCCTAAATTCATGATAATAAATTAATAAAAAAAAAATGCTTGCAATATTAGAGGTAATTATTAGCATGTACGAGTAATTTAGCCAATCCTATAGGAGAAGAGTTTGAAAGTTGCCGAACTCTTTAATTATAGGATGTTTCGGCCACTTCTTAAAAATTTTATTTGTTGTGAGTCACATAGAATAAACAGTCTAAATTAGACATATTAAACCGCTCTATCAAAACATGACAGTCAAATTTTAGTCGATGAGAGTATAAAGATATTTACCTCAATCCACTTCAAAAGGGTACGTGGTGGCTCATTTAACCTAATTTGTAAAAAACCAAGTAAAACTTACCAATCGTAAAATAGAAGGCGAGCAGCAAAGAGCTTTCCTAGACGTGGATGGTTCAACTAGAGGAGGAGCTAGAGGCAAATATTGAAAATATCTTGTTTGATTCGGTGCAAATTAAAGACTTACAGCCACATTTTTTTCCCCCTTTTGGTACAAGTACACCGTGCTTTTGTTTTATGTTTTTTTCAAGGTAAAAAAGGATAGGGACAATTTAAAAATATAATAATCCTGTGTACAGCAATCTATCTACAATGAGATTACAATTGAAATAGCATATATATGGAATCATTCTCACAGGATTTGATAACCAGTAAGTCATGAGTCCAATGTTTAGATATGACATTATTCTCTTAGTTATTACCAAAAAGGAAAAATAAAATCATTTTAATTGGAGTATTAGTGCTAATTACATATGCATTATTATTTTAAAATGATTAGTTAAATTACAATTAAAGCTTCTTAAAATTGTTTAAAAAGCTTAGTCTTTGGTAATAAAAGATTAATGTGTACCATTTATTTTCGCAGCGTTGTATCGGTCATCGTGTGTCTTAAGTTGAAAATGTCATGTCGGTAACTGATGCCGCGTAGTTATCCCTACTTGTGTTGTGTATGTGGAAGAAAAGGACACCTAGTAGTAGTGATCAACTGATGATTCATCACTGATGGTTGAAATGAATTAGTAAATGAGGTAGATCAGTAATCTTGTGGCACCAATGCGAAGCACACCAACTTTGTCTAAGCAGATTAGCTGTCTTAAAAATAAATATATACAAGAAAGAATCGATATGCTACCATATTTATGACTTGGGCTTTCAGCAATGAAATTTAAAATATATATATTGCTGACATATTTTACTTTGACTCAAAGAGAGAGAGAGAGAGAGAGAGTATTATAAAAAGCTTTCGTGATCTTTCCATCTCAGTTTTCACCACCACACCAACCATAACATGCCAAGACCACCACCACTCGGCCACCGTCAACTCTCACTCCTTCTCCTCATTATCCTCTCGCTCACCACCAATGCCGCCACCGCCCAACAATTCCGGGAGGCCCCCAAGTTCTACAACTCCCCGACCTGCCCTTCTATTTCTCCAACCACCACAACAAGTACCACAGAGTATATCTGCTCCGATCAGGCAGTCCACGTGGCGATGACTCTCGACGCGGCTTACCTCCGCGGCTCAATGGCCGCCATTCTCTCCGTCCTCCAACACTCCTCCTGCCCAGAAAACGTCTTCTTCCACTTCGTCTCCTCCTCCTCCTCCTCCAATCTCCTCAGCGCCTCCCTCTCCGCTTCCTTCCCATATCTGAAGTTCCGAGTCTACCACTTCGACCACTCAGCCGTCTCAGGCCTCATCTCCACCTCCATCCGAGCAGCCCTGGACTGCCCTCTCAACTACGCGCGCAATTACCTAGCCAATCTCCTCCCTTCATGTGTCCGCCGCGTCGTCTACCTCGACTCCGACCTGGTCCTCGTCGACGACATTGCAAAGCTCGCCGCGACACCGCTCGGCGACAAGACCGTTCTCGCCGCTCCCGAGTACTGCAACGCCAACTTCACCTCCTACTTCACGCCGTCGTTTTGGTCCAACCCGTCTCTTTCCCTCACCTTCGAAGGCCGCGAGGCGTGTTACTTCAACACCGGCGTGATGGTCATCGACTTGCAGCGGTGGCGATCCGGGGACTATACGACGAAGATAGTGGAGTGGATGGAGCTCCAGAAGCGGATGAGGATCTACGAGCTCGGCTCTCTGCCACCGTTTTTGCTGGTTTTCGCCGGGAACATAGCTCCAGTGGATCACCGGTGGAACCAACACGGGCTCGGCGGTGACAACTTTCGTGGGTTGTGTAGGGATTTGCATCCGGGTCCGGTGAGTCTCTTGCATTGGAGTGGGAAGGGAAAACCATGGGCTAGGCTCGACGCCAACCGGCCCTGCCCTTTGGATGCGTTGTGGGCTCCTTATGATCTGTTGCAGACACAGTTCGCCATCGAGACTTAGAAATGGTATAATTGATTTTTCACTTAATAAATCTTTTTTTATATATATTACTATTTTTTTGAAATTTTGAGAGGATCGATCCAATCCAAGTGTTAAACATCTCTGTCTCTCTCTGTCTCTTTGTACATTATACAGCCATTAACAGATCTTACAGAAATGAAGCCTGTTTTTGTTTTTGTTGTTGTTGTTTCTGTTCCTGGGAGAACAGTGAATGAGAATTAAGGTTACTAAAGATGGAAGAAGGAGTCATGTAGTTTATTCGACTTTCTTCTTTTGGCTGTAAATGATTTGCATTTCTTACATTATATATATGAAGTTCAGACAAGTAGATTATTTGTTTCATGTTTAATTCCTTCATTCTTCTGATATCTTTCTGGGTTATTGTTTGATGCACTTGAATTGAACCCAGAAACCTCAATATACATATATCAATGGGTAATTAATAGACCGCCGATGCTGGTAGCTAGATTTTGGGCAAATTAAGTTATTTTATTTAAATAAACTTTGATGGGGTCAATTTAATTAATTAATTACCATGTAAAACGTTTTGCAAATGACAGTACCTATTCAGCTGTAATACGAAATCAAACTGGACAATTATGAATTTATGAAGGCAATCAATTGAACTCATCGATCTTTTCCAACTTTAATTCGAATACAAGGCAAATGTATATATGTTGCTTTAATTTGGAATTTCATTTTTGCGTCTAATGTCAGGCCAAAACCAATCATTTCTTAATTTGGGGGATTCGCCAAATGATTACTCTTTGTAATTATAGTTAGTCAAAGGTAAGTTTTTGGCTTTTTTTATTCTTTTTAATAAAGGAAATCTCTTTGGACAAATTAAACTTTTGCTTGAAATTATCAATTTTGTTTAAATTTGATAGAAGAATCCTCGTCCAAGGGAATCAATGGTACTGGCTCTTAATTCTTAAACAGGGAGGCGGGAGCACAAGAAGAAGTATTTGTGACTGGGGAAGGAATGATTGGCGACATATATTAAAAGTTACGTTGGCTTTAGGTGATGAGTCCGAAAATCATGCATGCACTCGCAATGTGAATGAATAATATCTGGTCAGATTTTAACTACTGCTTCTGAGCTTTTTTAACTTTTTCTCAAGACAGAATCTAAAGCACAGATCGTGGCATCCAAGCAAGATTTACGCAGACAAGAAATACCATTAAATTTTTTTTAAAAAAAAATTGGACGCGTTTTCGCTTTTTCTCCCTCTATTTTAAAATTTGTTTCTTCATTGAATGCCTTTAAAGTTAAAGAAAAGGGGGGAAAAAATAATAATTGCAAATGGTAAAGACATTATATATAATATTTCTGTTGTCGGTGGTATTCCCGTTTTACAAAGTATTCGAATACACAAGAGCAGCGTGCATCAAATTAAGGCTGCGTATGGCTAAAGACAATTCTATTCCGTTACCAAAATTGTTTAAATATTTATTAAATAATAGGTTAAATACTAAAAACTCCTTTAGGGCTTGGACACTTTATTTATTTTTTCTTAGATTTTGATTTGTATTACAGGAGATACATGTGATTTTGATAAAGACCAAATTGGTTCTTCCACTCATTGACTGTTAGTTAACGAAAATCTACGTCACTGACATGTGGATCAATTAAAATTCGACACCTGGCATAAGTGGTCATGTCATCACAAATGACGTGGCCACTTAATTAAATTTTTTATTTTTTATAAAATATATATATAAAATAAAAAATAAAAAAAATAAAGCCCTTGGCTATTTGGGGGTGGCCTTTGGCTATGGGGGCGGCCTGGCCAGATAGGGGTGGCCGAGAGTGCTCAAGGGAGTGGCCGAAACCACCCCCAATAGGTATTGGGGGTGGCTCGGCCACCCCATGGAGCTAAGGGGGTGGCCGAAACCACCCCCAATGGTGGTTTGTGGGTGGTGGGTGGTTTCGGCCACCCCTTTGGCTCTATGGGGGTGGCTCAGTACCCACTGGGGGTGGTTTAGGCCACCCCCATGGCCAAAGGTGGTGGCCGAGCCACCCCCAAATGGCCACCCCCCAAATTTTTTTTTTTTTTTTGAAAAAATATATTTTGTTTACTTTTTTTTTAAAAAAAAAATCTCGTTGAATTATATGCTTTATTTAATTCCCCAGTATTTCCATGGAATAGTCTGAAATTTGTAGTGCATTGGAAAACACAACCATGTAATTACTCAAACATGTTTTTGTCCCGTTGATTAAGTTAAACCTAGGAGAAATCTAAGGCTCTCCCATGGAATTCAGTCGACCATCCAGTTATTCTGCCTGCAAGATAATTAATGATCTTTTGAGACTACATAAGGTCAAGTTAATGGGATTATAGATGCTTCAATTACGTGAGATCGATCGATATAATTAAACAATGGCTATAAAGATGGTATATTGTGCATTACAGTCAACTCGATCATTGAAGCTTTGATGCATAAATATAGGAAGATCTAACATGGGAAATATGATTAACATTAATGGTTTATATATATATACATTATTTTAGTTGCCTATCAGGTCAAATCCTTTAATTTGTAGTTGTTAATTAATAGTTGATGGACCGACAGGAACATGGGGGAGTTTGGAGTTTCTCTCTCTGTCTGTCTCAAGAAAGGTTGGTTCCATTCCATGGACCATATTACAACTGATCAGTTTAGGCAAATTCACGTGAAACAGACAGCAATGAGAAATGTAGTTTAATTTCTATGACCAAATTCACCAACTTACGGGACTTCCTTCCTTTGGGGGAAAAAAGGGGGAGGGGGGAATTAGGCTTGGCTCTTGATTTATGCTTTTGCCCGGATTCCCTGCTAGCTAGAGGGATAGAATACCATTTCCCACCAAAAGAAAAAAGAAAAAAAGGAGGTCATGTGTGACTACTTTTCTGTTCATTTTAACGCTAATTCTCAAATGGAGTGTCTTCTTTGACACGGGTGGTAGTGTGAGGGGTATAGATATTACTTTTTAAAATTTGGTGGCAGTGCGAAAGTTGTAATAGTTCACGAGTCTAAAGTCTATTTTCTATTTTTGGGTGTTAAAATTTTGAAAATTAAGATTTTTTTTTTTTTTTTGGAAATAATTTTTAGAGTTAGAATATTTTATGAAAGTGAAAAAATTTGGTTATTTATGTATTACCACAAACAAAGAATAAGAATATTTATTCAATTTCACCTCTTTGCATATTTCCATTCATATTTCTAAGGAATCAACAATATTTCAGGCTCACAAACGTAACCTAATGGTGGGTGACATATTTAGGAAGCCATTAATATATAAATATTGCCCAACAAATAATGAAACATATCTTATCATTTAGTAACATTGCATTCAAAACTACACAGAAAAGAGTTTTTCCTTTAGTTGTTAGCTGTGGTTCAGCAGAGGGGTCGTGACAACTCACTTGTACTCAATCATGGTAATTAGCCCACATGCTCCATACCATTGTATTTTATTTTATTATTATTAAACTAAATTTTAGTTTCTTCTCATTAAATCTGCCACATATTAAAACAATCCAATTCAATTACTCTTGTAGCCACTGCCAACAACCAGTCACTGGGTATAGTTTTCTTCCAATTGAGAAAATTCTTGACGTTTATCAGTATATGATTTTTACGTACATTTTTTTGAAATGGCTTGCGGCAATAGAATTTTTTAATCATATTATTGGAATCCAAATTGTTCCTTGAAGAGTAAGACCCAAATTAATTTCAACCTCTAAGCTATATATAGCCAATGACGCTCTATTTTGTGTAGGGACCATTTTGCTTCAACATCAATATAAGTCATTTAATGGAGGAAGGAAAAAGATTAGCTTAATGTAAAAAATTTGTCATGGGCTCCAAATGACGATGTGGCATTGTGGCTCTCCTACTGCAAGCCCAAGAAGTCCATAAATGGCATAAGAGGTTAGGGCCTTTCTCCTTTCAGTTCCTTTTGTTATTGGGCCATTATGGATTACCATTTTTTTTTTCATTTCCTTTTGTTATTGGGCCAGTCAGTTTTGGTTCGGAGAGAAGTCGCTTTTGGAGACCCAAACAAGGATGTTGGGTCTAGACTCTAGATGGGCATAATGCCATTTTGATTAGGTACATAGTTCTGGAGCTTGTGAGCCCCCCCTTTTTTTTTTCTTTTATACATGTTCGCACAAGATGAGGAAAATAAGAGATAAAAATTTGAACTAGTGATCTTCGTTTTATGAGGCGTGATTTTCAACTGATTAAGCTACCCGTTGGGAACAATTAGTATACTTATTAAGATAATAAGTTGTATATATTTTGAACGATATATATATAGAGTTGTCAATGAATGTAAACACTATGTTTGGTGCTGATCATCTTGTAATTAATTGTATAGTGTTAGCGACTCTTTATAAGAAAATAGCAGTAACGTCACGTATATATT
Source organism: Corylus avellana (assembly GCF_965113065.1). Taxonomy (NCBI): domain Eukaryota; kingdom Viridiplantae; phylum Streptophyta; class Magnoliopsida; order Fagales; family Betulaceae; genus Corylus; species Corylus avellana. Next base: position 1,276,769 of record NC_142495.1, read on the forward strand.
GTAAAATAATGCAATTATCTTGGGAGACTTTACGGTAGCAGACTCAAAAGTCATTGTAGCGATGTGGAGGTGATTTTAAGGGTCCTAATCAAATTTTAATTAGAAAAAAAAAAGCATTTGACTAGACCAATGTTGGTAGTGCTCTAAGCTTATCAACTTTTACGTTTTTCTTCGTTTTATAATGATAGTGGCCCAGTGAGTGTAGATTGATGCTCAGACATGATTTGAAATATATATATATAGAAAAGAGTTAGTGGGTTGTCGACTTGTCGTTTCATAAAAATAGAAATTAATTCATAATTACGTTTACGTTTTGCCCAACTTGGTGCCGAGTTCCCATCATTACTTCTATTCATCGACTAGTTTATCCATCTACAAACAACCTCTCGCCCTTCACGTAATTAATTAAATCGCTCAAGTAATTTGTTGAAATATAACGATGTAATAGTTTTCAAGAGGTAGTCTAACTGGTTGGGACTATGCCTAATAAAATTAAGATCACTAGTTTAAATATATAACGATGTAATGGGTCAATGGTCAAAATTTAGATTTGATTATGATGTTTACTATATTTAGAGTATTTCCAGAATAAGTAAACAAAATAGCTACTAAAAATATACAATTTTTCACTTTAGTTGCTCATTTTTTTATACACTTTAATAGATTTTTTATTCTAATCTTTGTTTTATTTAAATATTATTTTGTGTGGGAGAGAGTGAAAGAAAAAAGAGGAGAAAGTGAGAGATTAAAAAAATAATAAACAAAGTTTATAGTGAATATGCTAATCAACATATTTACCGTTCACACTAGATAAAAAAAGTTAAATTGCATATTCTATTAGAGATGAAAAACACTCATAATAGTCAAATATGACTATTATTAGAGATTTGACTACTTTTTTGATGATGCTCTTAGTAAAGATTTTGATTTCAAACTTTGACATTAAATTGTAATCCATATTAAAGTATTAATTAAATAATTAAATTTATAATTTATAATCAACTTTAGCTTTTGAGATAAATGATAGCTTAAATGCTACTATAGTTCACATGTACGGTTGCTCGACTTGATTTTTGTTTGGGAAAATGTAAATGGCTTAGCTTGTCAGGGGTGAAAGTTCTTGGGTTACCTGATAATCGGTTCTGGCGGGTGGGGTTAGTTATCCGTAAGAGTTTGATTAACGGTAAAAATTATTGTACAATATGTGTTTGCGACGTGCAATTAATTTGAGTAAAGTTTCTCCTATGTTAAAAAAAAAAATGTAAATGGTGTGAGTTCTACAGGAGAAGATGAGGAAAATGCTTGTCAGCATCAAAGGGGTTAAAAATGTAACTTGAGGAGGAAAGTAAAAAATTTACCAAAAGTAATTTTTTTTTCTAAAAAAAATTGATGAACTTGTTAGTTGTGTCTTTTGTCGCAGTGCACGTGCTTTAAAACACAATGAAAATGAAACTTTTCTGGCTTTGCAAATTTCTTATGTTACTACTTACACCGAAAGCAGGCTTAAGGATAGCTCCGAAAGTCTTCAAACGATAATTCAATTGGTTAAAATCACGCCTAATAAAGCAGAAATCATTAATTTAAATTATCTTCTCTTTTTTTGTGCGAATATATATATAAAAAAAAAAAAAAAGAATAATGCTCCAAAGAGGAGTATAAACTTAAGAAAAATACTCTTTTAAGTAATTTTTTTTTTTAATGTGACAATAAAAATAACTATTAAACATTACATATACTTTTATTTCAATTTGTTATTTCATCCGTAATTGGCACGAATTGAGTGAACATTTGAAGTTGAGCTGGAGCATTTCTCTAAGTTCAATGAACTGACGAAGGAAGGGACTTTTGTTTCTGGTGGAAAAGGTTAAAACATACCTCGTACGTCCTCTGAACCAAAACACAACCACAGTCAAATCAACACAAGACAGGATAAAGTTTACCCCCAATTAGTAGTACCACAAATCAGATCACTCATTCATCAACCAATACTTTTTTTTTTTTTTTTGATTCTTTTCTCAAGAAAAGTACCAAAAATTTTTCGGATTAGCATTATGAGAGTGACATCTATCCAAACATGTCACGAGTATTGAATTTGATAAAATTATTTCACATTTATAAGCCAAATTATAAATTCGATCAACATATTGTTGAGTTCGGTGGATAAATACAAGCAGTTCCAAGTAATCGATTCAATCATTTCGCATGTTGAAAAATGAACAATAATATATGGTTGGTAATCAAACAAACATCAATAATTTCTTAGTTCGAATTATTAGTAATTTGAGAAAGTGACGTTTGCTTGAACGTGTTGCAAATAACTTATCCTCTCTTAAACATGTGAATTCTATAATAAAAATAGTCTCACATTTGATTTGTAGTCCAAATTATAAATTGGATGAACAAATTGTTGAGATAGAATCTTTGGTGAATAGATACAAGCAATTCAAGTAGTGGATTCAATTATTTCGCCCTTTGGAAAGGAACAACAATACATGGTTGGTAATCAAACAAATAATACAAGCACAAATAGTGGTGGGGATAAACTAGGCTATATATAGTCCAATATTTGGTTTGCAAATATCAAATACAAATACGGGCTAATTAAGATTCAGCAGCTTTACTTGCTTCTACATAGTCATCTCCGTAATCTCCACAGTTTGTCCTTCGCAAGTATCTATAATAGATATACTGCAATATGATCTATTATGTATCGTTAAGGTCTAACAACTGTGATGATGCAATGATAACGATGGGGGTGCAAAAATGAGTTAATTAATAATTTATGTGCAGGAAAATTGGGAAATTAAGGATACAAATAAATCCAGCAGCACGCAAACTACAGCATCCAGCAACCAAGGCATATTAGCTTTGATTTTTTCCCATTCGGTGGTTCTTATAAGAATACTGCATAGTAGAGTAACGAAGTTAATTAAACATACATGAGAGAACAAATTAATAAACATGCAGAGAGATCAAGCTTGAGAGAGAGAGAGAGAGAAACCTTGCAACATAAGTAACGTTGGCGACCAGTGCAAAAACGAACATGAGAGGATTCAAGCCCTGAAAAATCATAAATTAGCAAAAGGGTACGTACTCTTAAACTATTGGAACAATTACTGCAAGATATTGAAGATATATAGTTTAAAAGCAAGAAAGTGGTAAGAGCATCACCTCTACATTCCCTCTCTTAATCTGGCCAATATGTGCAATAACATTATTAATTAGAGACAATATATATAATTTAATGGAAAAGAAAAACGAATAATAAAATTAGGCAATTAAACAATCATGTTTAAGTTTGATATATATATGATGCTTACATTTAGCCATATCTGAGGGAGTCGGCCGCCCATGTAAATGGCAGCCATCAACCATCCCAGCCATTGCCCGTAAACATTCTCCATCCCTTGTTCCTGTTACAGGGCCTAGTAGTAAGATCCTCTGAAGAAATTTGATGATTCATATAGTAATTATAATCTCAACTAATTATCACATAATATAATATCATACATGCAAGAGCCTTCTCCCAGTAAGTCCCACGTATGCTTCTGTCAGACCCTTGGTTTGTAGGGGCAGGTTGACTGACGTTGCTAGAAATGTTCCATAACCTGCCTGTAACACATGTATGATATTATTATTATTATTATTTTTAAAAGATTAAACTTTTAAATTAAGTGGTGATTTAAACTCACCGCTCTTGGTATAGGCCTAGGCTGGCTAATCGACTGCGTTGTAGCTGCCTCGTCATCAGATGACGAATCACAGTTGAGTTCCATGGCTGAAGGGCCGCTTTTAGCTGCCCTGAGATAGGTTCGAAAGGGAGGAGTACCACTGCCAGCCATTGATCTGGCTGAGCTGTAGAATTCAAGAAAAAACATATATAGTTTTGTTCATGATCATGATAATTTCAAAACTAACCTTGTAATTTCGTGCTAATTAACACATGACGTAATTAAAGAGGAGAATTCTCTACGTACGTATAGTAGTATTCTCTTCGAGGAGTCGCTTTTGGTGAAGGCCTAGGTATTGCAATGCCAGAATCTACTGGCTTACGTCTCAATGGTTTTTTCTCTTCTTCCGCCTAAAATAATAATGGAGCAATTAAATTAACTCTTATTGTGTCTACTTATTTCATAATATGGATATATATTTTAGAAAATGTATGACATGTTATTTAGAAACAAACTTTTAGAATAAAAATTTGAAATGTTTAGTATTTCTCTTATTTATTTATCATTTTAGTAGATTAAAAGTTGAAGGAAATTAAACAGTACCGTATGGGAAACATCGATCTTTCTGCACTTTAACCATCTACAGATGTAGTCATAGTATACGCTCTGCACTACTAAGACTACAGTACTGGTCGTGTAAAGCTGCAACAAACAAACAACAATAATAATATAATCAAAACATTAGTAAGACAACAAGGCCTGGAAAAGTTTTGAGAAGAGTAAAAACTGAAAATTGACTCGATCGGCAGGGAATTTTTTTTTAAAAAAAAATGACTTGTATGTGGGGTCTACAAAGTATAATTTTGAAGCAAAATAATTGGTAAATATTTTTACAAAATAATAGTAAAAAAAATTGTAAAAAAGATGCCATAGTAGCAGTGATCTGGCAGATCACATCCTAAGATATGTTTGATTAAGTGATCATATTTAAAAACAAAATTACAGTGTCAGAAATTTTTACCAAATAGACCCCAAGATTCCAAAGTCATAATATAATGTTATATTATATGTATGCATCACAAAAGTTAAGATTGCAACTTGGGGGCTGGTCCAAAGGATAGGCTAGGATCGGCGTCCGCGTGCAATATATAACTATTGATTTCATCAAATGAAATAAACGGCTCGTGATAGCACATAGGAAAGCTGGCCTCTTTGAAGAGGCCGAATTATTTCATTTGATCACTATAAACGGTTGATGGGAACAGAATTATTTCAGGTGAATTGGAAAATATCCAATTAGTTATAGTGGAGGGATATTTTTGTCTTTTTATTTTTTGAGAGGATAAAAATATCGCTCTACTACAACTAACTGAATAATTTCCGGTTCAAAAGAAATAGAAAAGATCCTATTCTGTTGATAATGGCCGAACTATTTTAATGGCTAAAAATTAGTTCGACCACTTCCAAACAACTCGAACCACATGAAATTATTGTACAAAATCTCAATCCGACCAAATAACCCTAGCCTAGCCGGCAAAGTCGGGTTGGAATTGAGCTTGGGCCTACTCAAAACCTTAATTACAAGGTTGCCTTCTTTCCAGCCGGACCTACCTACCCAAGTTGCAACCTTAAAGTTATGTCAGTCGTGCCCTTGGAACCACCAATTGCATCGTAATCCAATTATCCAACACAAAAATGCATAACCAAGCCAAATAGTGGTATTACCAGAGCCGTGTAGTACTGGGTAGGCAGCTGCATCAAAAGCAAGAGAAATTCAAATGATTATTCTATTTTCTTTAGGGGGTTAAAAAAAAAAACAAGAAAAAAAAGGAAGAAATTGGTTAAGTATGAGGAACCAAAATAGTACAGAGGCTGATAGCTAGAGTGCATTTTGATAAAATTAAAGATATTGCACAGTTACCAGAGCCAACCAAAACTGGACCACCAAACAAGATAAAAAAAAATTAAAAAAAACAGCATGCTCACCGTTGCTGGTTCCAGAAGACAACCCACCAGATTGAAAACATCACTGCGTCAAGAACATAAGCAAAAACATTATTTTTTTTAAAAAAAAGCTGTATGTATATGCATGGTTCTGAGTGCCCAAGGGGGTAGAGTGGGAGAAGAGAACAAACCCAACAACCCAAGTGAGTAGAAAAGCAAGAGAAACTCCATGGCCAGACTTGGTCTGGAAGTTGGTGACGATTTGAGGGATTTCTGCCACTCCCCAGAAGACAAGACTAGCAAGCCCAAAACCGAAGGAAAATTCATCTTTTAGATTGCAAAGGCAGTCTTTAAAATATTTCTCAACCCAGCCCACGCAGGGCTTTTTCTCTCTTACACAGTAAGAGAGCTGCATTCTCTCTCTCTCTTGTGGTGTTTTAGTGGGGAAGGTAGGCGATACTTTTAAAGCCAATGTATATCCCTGAATTTATGTACTAAAAACAAATTAATTACCGTGAATATATAATATACAACAAAGCCATAAAGTATCTTTCGAGTCTTGTCATTTTTATGGGCTAAAATATAAATTAGTAAAAGTAAGCAAAGCTATATGTGGTAGGCATATTCTGTCTTCCATGCTCCACACCACATATTTTATCTGGTTAGGAGAGTAGCAAAAAATAAAAAAATAAAAATTGATGCTTTATTGCATGTATCTTGTGTCTCTATGCCAGAGGCAATGAAACTAAAATATCGGATGTACGTACGTGTGGTGTGATATGCGCATATTCTTCTTGTTGATGCTTTGAATTGCCATGGCCAATCGAAATTGACGGTGGAGATGGCTCAGAAAAATATGTTAAATAAGGAAGATAGGAACACGATGTCAGAAAATGATGACATTTTCGGGAAAACGTTACCTTAATATTATTGTATTCTAGGAAGGAAAATGTTAAGAGTAATTATAGTTTTTACTGTAATTTTAATTAGGAGTAATTATGATTTACAAATTTTAAATTAAATTGACAATTCAAAATTTTTATTTAATCATTTTACTAATGAAAATTAAATTTAACGGACCTTAATAAACGATGTGACTTGGCAAATGGCAGTACTCTTAATTTGTAATTTTAAGTGCCTTAATTGAAAAATCAAGGGCAGCTGATGGTAAAAAAAATTCGACTTTTTGACTCATTAATATATGTTAAAACATGAGTCTTAGTCAAGTCATCCACTTTACACTCTTTTTATTGCAACTTGTGCACTACCCGACTATGGGATATGCATAATATATATAAACAATTAAATATGTGTAGATGTCTCACACTAATGAGTTCAATTCCAGTTAATTAATATATATGATTTATGCTTAACTTTAGAGATTTACCTTTTGAAACTTCATGATCTCATTTTCAATATTTCTTACTAAGCGGCAACTTTAAATTTCAACTATTTCATGAGCATTAGAAAATGGGAATTCCCGGAATTAGGTATTTTCCCAAACTTTTCCCATAAAACAAACGCAATCAAGGGGTACTGTATTTAATACAAATGTTATGGGCATGTTTTAGGGGTAGGATGCCTTGATCTATCGTGTCATTTGCTCTGCACTGGTGAAGATGGTCCGAGACCCATAAATCAATGGACTTGATCGAGAGCGGGTCGAAGGGGGAGGTTTTACCATGAGTTAAAGTGTTAAACTATTAAAGAGTTGACTATTATGGAATAAAATATGGAAATTAGTCAAATCAGAAACTGTAATCGAGAAAAATAAAAACAAATTAGAAAAGAATATCAAGACAAAAAAATGGAGACTATTTTGAATTGATTTGTAGAATGTCATAATAGAGTAGTAAAGAGATTGGAGTGGAGGAATAGACGAAAACCAAACCACAGGCTTTTATATACATGTGTGAGTTTAGGCTACATTTCTTTTTCCTATTGATTTGATTGGGTTCTACATTATAAGGCTCTATTTATAAAGCTCTACGAGTGATGAATTTCAAATGTAACCAAATCTCATAAGAAGCTGCATGTAATACCCATGCCACCATGGAAGTCTCAAGACGCTCTCGTTAGAGTTTCATCTCTAGCAGAGAGCGTTGTCGGAGAGGGGGAACCCTTGTTTTCCCCATCCCTCCTCCTCTCCCTCATCCTCTTCTTCTCCCGCCCTAGAGCTAGTCTATTTACTTGATGTTCCATACTTTTCGAGTGTTTTCTTCCTCTCCCTCCCTCTCCACCCCTTTTCTGATTTTAGGGTTTTTTGGAGGCTGATCTTCCGCTTTTTTCCATCTGCTGCGCCTGTTGTTGGGTCGGGTTTGGCTCCAGTTCATGTTCTGCTCGATCGACCGCCTGTCGCCTGGTCCATCTCAACTCGTGCTCCACCACCTTGTTACCTGGATCTGCCAGTGCCCATCACACCTTTTGCACTGGATCTGTCTCTCTGGATGTGGTTTGATTTCGGTTCTCTCCGGCTTTTTTTTTTTTATTTCGTTTCTGGTTGTTTTATTTCCTTTCCTTTATGTCTATCTTTTGCCATGTATTTTGGTATGTTGTTTTTATTGCATTGCCTGTTTGTCACACTTTGTGAGTGATGCTCTTGGGGGATTCACTCAAACTCTCCCTCCCTCCCCCCCAGTTTGTTTTGTGTGCGACGCCGATCTTCTCTGCGCCGCTTTACTGCCCACCGTCGGTTGTCGGGTCTTTCCTCGTGTCCCCCTAGAATGAGCTCCAACGCCACCTTCTGCGTCGGCTTCCTTCCGGTTGCCGTTTCCCGCTTAGTGTGATTCTTCGGTTTTTTCCTTGTTCTGTTGGTTTCCATTTGTTGTTTGTCCGATTTTTTCTATTATGTTTGTATTTTTGTTTTAGTCCCTTTATTTCCATGTATGCTTTTATTTCCTGTTTTTGCTTGTAATAAGGCTTTTTCCCCTCTCGATCTGCATGTGTGATGTCCTCTGGGTTATTTGCTATGGTCCAGACCTTTGGGTTGTGGATGTGAACGTTATCCTGGCTTTCAAGTAGAGGAGGAAGAGTTTCGGTTAGGGTTTTGTTTACCTTCAATTCCAAAGAATAAGCACTACCTATGCATTAGTTTGAGTTTGTTTGACATATATCTGTTTTTTAATATGTAGATTAGTAATGGGTTAGTGGATTAGTTTTGGGTCTGGAATGTAATACGTCATCTGTGACGCTTGTAACCTCGTACCTTTAGCTATGGTTACTTATAAGAGCTTTATGTTCATGATAATTTCTATGAATGAGACTGATATGGATTCCCTTTCAAAAAAATCTCATAAATTAAGGTAAATAAATCTCTTAATCTAGGATAAACAAGTCTCTATTTATTACAAATTAATTTATATTATTATAATAATCGTATCCCATTTATGGAATAGGAGTATTTATTCAATTGCATTTCTTATGTGAAAACTTTAATGAGTAGGTTATATACAGCCATGCGTAAGAATAAAGTTTTCAAAAAAAAAAAATGTCATGTGTTCTAAAGTAAATGCCAATTTAATAGATTACTAATTTGGAATATTTTTTTTTCCAATTTAATTTATAAAAAAAGTTATATAATATTGGAAAAAATTTATTTTTACATGATATGAAAGCATTAAAATTGCCATCAATTCTTAGAGATCAAGTTTTGTATTCATCCGTTCCATTTCAAACAATTCGATGGAAACAACCACGTGCCCCTAAATCTCGATTTAATTTGATGTCCCTTCATGTCAAGCTCATTGTGTAATAGTCACCAATATCAATCATTCATTAAAACACCACCCACCATATCTTGAAGAAGGTTACAGATAAATATACAGGTTAATTAAGTCAGCATTACCATCATATATATATATGATGGTAATGCTGACTTAATTAACCTGTATATATATATATACCCCTTGCTTACTTCGTCTCTATGTTTTATCATAACTTTTCTATATATATATATATGATGGTAATGCTGACTTAATTAACCTGTATATATATATATACCCCTTGCTTACTTCGTCTCTATGTTTTATCATAACTTTTCTTACCCCCTTCAACTTTTTTCAATTTTGAATTATAACACATATATGTTAGATATAGGTATAGCTCGTCGCATAATGATCGAACATGTGCTTCTTCTTTTTTTTTTTGCTTCTTTTGATCTCCATCAGAAAGGCAGATTCTAAATCTAATAATAATATATAATGTAAAACATGACTAGATTGGCGTTGTACGTGAACCAAGGCCATTAATCGGGCCAAGTTCAATGGTACTTGTGTTCTTTCTTTGTACTGTTCCATGTGACCCAGTTGAACCTAGACTCCAGAACAACCCAGGTTCATGCTTCTTGGTCCAACCAAGCAAAAATCAACGCCATGCTTCTCAGAGTTTAATTTTTTGAGAAAGGCCATCTAAATTAATTGGTAATAGATCTCAAAAATTGTTGTTAATTAATTATAAGCCCGGCCTGATGAATGAAGTGGGTGATACTTGTGTTGTGTATGTAATAAATTTATTGCTATCCCCACAGTCTGACCAGCCAACGTACGCGTAGCGAGAGGCTTCTGTCTGGTCATAGCTGGCGCTCAAGATAAACGAGAGGAAAAGAGGGAACCTAATCCTTAACTAGGAGGAAAAGGACAAAAAACGGCGACAGTTCGCTGCACCTTGGAGAATAATGATGGGTGACACCTATGTGGAGATCTAGATGTTTTCTGGGGATCGACGTGGCCTATGCGGTTTCATGTTTATCCATCCTCCTTGTACAGTTGTATTATATGTATGCATTAATTTATTATGAATTAACGCAGCAGCCTTCTAGAGTACTTCTGAGATAGATACCTTTGTTTTGCGTGGCTCCAACAGTCTTTCCCTTGTACGTACGGCCACGCGGCAGCTCGTAGCTTTTGTTGTTTGAAGGCGATGTTTATCTATATTGCAACAATGACAAAGAGTCTTGAAGATAAGAGAAAGTTACATATATGTTATATGTAATATATATATATGATGTACGTGACTTGTGAAAGAGAATCATATAAAAGTATTTTTGACGTTGAACAACGTCGTGCATGTGCGGCTAAATCAAGCTGCCGTGCTGAAATTGTGAGACTTTCTGAATAATTGGTATCTTTCTATTTCTGTGAAAATTCGCATGCAGCTTGTAAGAAAAATATTAATATATAAAGAAGAAGAAGATGAAGAAGTCACTTATAACGTCAAGAAAAATTACAATATTGAGCAATTCTCTCTTTTCCTCTTTATGAAATATATATATAATTCGAAAATTAGGATTCACAACAGAGAAATATTATGATCACTTACCTAGCTAAGAGGTACATAATATTATCAAAAAGGTACGTACGTTTTAGGATTTCTACGTACTCTTAAGACTAATTAATAGGATTCCAGCATTAATTCTCCCACTTGAAAGACTTGTTTCAAAATTACCACAAAATGTATATATTTATTGTTTTGGTCACCTTTTATTGAGGGACAAGAAGCCCAAGAGAAGTTGTAGCCCACACAAATTTATCTCTTGCTACTAGTTTTGTCAAAATATGTGTAACAATATATATCCTTATTGGTGTGGATCTTATCCAATACCATCAACTGATCATCTTACCCTATCTCCTAAACAATTAAAGTGATGTTGAACATCAATGTTTTTAGTCCTTGCATGAAATATAGGGCTTTTTAGCCAAATGCAACGCCTCTTACTATCTTTTCACCAAACAGTTTCTTTCTTGTACTCTGCCTTTATAGTTGACAAAACCAGCACTATATCAATGACTTTGAATAGAGTCTCGCATTGAGAAGATGTTACAAATGTGAGCACATCAGCTTAATTAATTAAGGTTTAGGTTGAGTGGGTTCTTAATATATTGTTGTCTTTGTCTCACTAAAAGAATTTCTCAAAAAAAAAATAAAAATCCCAACAAAGCCAGACACCTTTGATATCTATCTTCTTCATAGTTCCATGAACATATATAAGCGAGTCAATCACGCAATTTAATTGAAAGGAGTACTACTCAGGAGAAATGTTTTTAGTGATGACGACCAAGTTGATATATACTACTTGTTATTGTCGCAGTGAATATATATGAAGTTTGATCAATGACCAGGTATTATTGCTCATTAGGAAAAAGTAGAAAAGGAAATTGGGTGTTGGGTTCCTTTTCTCATTTTCTGATAGCAGGTTAAATGTTTTGGGTTGGCCAATGGGCCGAAGATTTCCAGGCCTAGAAAAGGCAACCCATACATCCTCCTTTTTATCTTTGTCTAATTTAGCTGGATTGGGGTGACAACTGACAAGGGTAAATGGAGGCCACGCGTTCTGAAATCTGAATCGAAAGTGCTCCCCACTCAAATCCCATTCTAAATGACCTTTAGTTTAAACCACGTTGAATGGATTGTAAGAAACTATTATGACAAAAATCAAAATCCATTATCATTCCAATGGAATACTCTCGACTGCTCTAAACTTCACCTCGACCATTTTCTGGATTGACCTAGTTTGGACTACTCGATAGATAGCTTGGGCCTATGTTGGGATCAAGATGCACGCCCTGTTATTAGGCTGCTCTGAGCCCATCTGCTCGGGTCAAGTGAGCCTCGCAATCTTCCTCCTTTAAGCTGGACCGCCTAATAATAGAAGATTCCAATCCGTCCTATATTGTAGGTTTGAACATCAACATGACTTATTGATCCCTCCCAAGCTTATGCCCCATGGATATTGTTAGGGATAAAATATGACCACCCATTTATAGTTATTGACCATTTTGCCATTCCCCATTCATATGGTGACACGTGTCACCATTGGCTTATAAAAGAAGAAAGGTCTCCCTTTCTCCTGGACTCTCTCTCACATCTCCGTCTCTTGAGGAGACTATTATTTCTCCATAACCTCTCTCACTCCTTTTCATATATTTCACTTTACACACACAAATTATTTGATATTAGAGGCATATTATCATCATATATTTTTATCTATACACAAGATGCTAATTTAGGTATCAGAGAGTCTTCAGCCCCAACTGAAGATCCTCTAACCGTATTCTTATTTTGCAGGAACACCATAGATGTGCAAAAAATCCACGGAGAGTGCAACCATAAAGAAATATCGTTGGCAAACAGTAATATGGACAAAAAATTGCATCAACAGATATGTACCGATTAATTAAAGTATATTGAAGATCACAGTCAGCATTTCGGGTCTTCCCCTCTATGTAGCCTTTCTCAATACGAAAGGCAACATTTCCAGGACAGTACAATTGCCAAGAAATGAAAGCAAGGAAAATTACGCACCATATATGCATCTTTTTCATCCAGTAAATTATTTTTTAAACTTCAGCACGATTCAAATTTCTTCTTCTCTTTAGCCAATCATATTTCAAGGAAGAATTTTTACTTTTCATGTACAGGTAGCTAGTGATGGTCGGTACTTAATTTATACTAGTGTTCTCTATGTCATTCTCTTGGAAATTAAACCATTTTATGATCTTTATTTTAATATGAAAACTATGCGAAATTTCAGTTTAATGTTGATCGTTATCTTAATTCAGACTAATAAAAGTCATGAATTGGTGAGGTAGTGACAAAAATTTTTTAATTAAGAGACTAAAAAAATGCATATTGTAATTTAAGGCTAAACCCATTATATAATATTGGGGAGAGAAACACCAAGAGATCAGTCAAACAAGTGTAAGTTAATATACATATTAGGACACCACTTTTAGCCCAAAAGCTTAACTATGCGGAAAAAGAAAGAAAGATAAATGATATATATATTAATAGACTTCTATACGACTATGATGACGTGTCAATGAAAATCAACCCTTAATTTTTCTTTTTACAAGTCTTTGCCGATTCAAAAACTGATTTCCATTATCACACCATTTCAATTATATGAAAGTTATATAACAATCTACTAATAATTTCACATTTCCTGTAGACAAGACCTTGAGCATGTTTATAAGGAGTATGCAACTTTCTCTTATTGAACCGGTTTTATGAGATGAGTTAAGCCCATGAATTTTTTCATGGTATCAAAGCCTACCATAGAACGAATAGAGCCAACACTACTTATCCCGTGACAAGGACCAGAAAAAATACCGGCCTGCACATAAGGGAGGGTGTTGAAAAAAAATCTCACATTGCCCGTGGACAAGACCTTTAATATGTTTATAAGGAGTGGATAACTATTTCTTATTGAACCGATTTTATGAGATGATCAGTTAGGCCTACAAATTTCTTCCCTAATACCATTACTAAAATGGTTCTTCACCCTTAACAAGGAAATGGAGAGGTAAAGCACCAATATCCGTTGGGCCAGAAGTTTATAGGCAATTTGGATGCTGTATCAACCTTTACTGGTAACTTCCCCGCCTTAATTATTTCTTTAATTTATTCTTTTGGGTAGATACATGCCTTAACTTGAAGGCGTTGGATCAACAGTAGTCACAGATACCATGCTTCAAATCATGTTGTCGAAGCAACTTCCACTCGTGCTTTTCACACCCTCTAAAGAGCGTCGTACGTACGCCATGAATGATGCTAAAAGACACTAATGCTCAATCAATTCTCGGGACCCTTTAGGAAATTGCCATGCACCTTCCTTTCCCACCAGAAAGTTTTCGTACGTAAGCATTCTTGATGATCGATCAACCCTGCAATTTCTTTGCAAGTTCCTGCCTCAGGCTTTATCCCCATAACAATCCTTTTTTAAAGTTGCAATTCTCTTCTATATAAACCGGTTGCTTCTTCTCTGTTTCTTGAAGGAGTTGATGATCAATATTTATTAGGTCAAGTCCAATGGCGACGTCCGATGTGGTTCCCAAGCCTTCAAAATGGTTCTCCAACAAGAGCCTTAGGGTAAGCCTCCATCGCCGGGGATCAAAGTCTGGCTCCAGTACTACTTCAATGGGCTCTCCTGGATCCCCAAGATCTCCTGTGCCGCCACGTGCGCTAACACCCAAGTGCAGCACTAGGGAAGACGAGCTGAAGGAAGTTTTCCGTTATTTTGATGATGATAAGGACGGGAAAATCTCGGCGCTGGAGCTCAGAGCATACTTCGGGTCCATCGGAGAGTACATGTCACACGAAGAGGCTCAGGCGGTGATCGATGATCTTGACTCCGACGGCGACAAACTGTTGGACTTCCAAGACTTTTTTAGGCTGATGAAGAGGGGCGGCGACGATGAGGACCTGAAGAAGGCGTTTGAGATGTTTGAGTGGGAGAAAGGGTCAGGTTGCATCACCCCCAGAGGGTTGCAGAGGATGCTGCAACGCCTCGGAGACACTAAATCATTCGATGAGTGCAAGGCCATGATTCAAGTATACGACATCGATGGCAACGGAGTGCTTGATTTTAACGAGTTTCACCAAATGATGGCTTAATTAATTTGTTCAACGTCTTAATTTGTAAATGATCAAATCTTCAACATGTATAAATATGCACCAGCACTACTGCTCCATCGTGGATTTTTAAAAAAGAGTAATAAAAAATAAATTATGCATGCATATAAATAAATGATTCCATGGTTTCTGATGGATCGAGTTTAAGCGCATCTACGAATATTACAAGGAATATTATTTTATATATCACAGTTTACAAACAAATTACATATATAATATCATCATCTTGCATGTAAAAGTGATTTTGGTGTTGTCATGATATTTATATACCTTTATATTTTCTATATATATCTCTACCTTGTAATATATATATTATTATATATCATGACAACACCAAAATCACTTTTACAAAAAATCACAGTTTACAAACAAATTACATATATAATATCATCATCTTGCATGTAAAAGTGATTTTGGTGTTGTCATGATATTTATATACCTTTATATTTTCTATATATATCTCTACCTTGTAATATATATATTATTATATATCATGACAACACCAAAATCACTTTTACAAAAAATCACAGTTTACAAACAAATTACATATATAATATCATCATCTTGCATGTAAAAGTGATTTTGGTGTTGTCATGATATTTATATACCTTTATATTTTCTATATATATCTCTACCTTGTAATATATATATTATTATATATCATGACAACACCAAAATCACTTTTACAAAAAATCACAGTTTACAAACAAATTACATATATAATATCATCATCTTGCATGTAAAAGTGATTTTGGTGTTGTCATGATATTTATATACCTTTATATTTTCTATATATATCTCTACCTTGTAATATATATATTATTATATATCATGACAACACCAAAATCACTTTTACAAAATGATGAGATATTTATACATGCATAATAAATAAATGATTCCCTGGTTTCTGATGGAGTTTAAGCATCTACGAATATTACAAGGAATATTATTTTATATATCACAGTTTACAAAAAAATTATATATATATATTGACATGACCTTATTATATATACTTATAGTATAGAAGTCTATACCTCTAAATTTGAATTACCTCAAATAATATTCTTTCTTTCTTTCTTTTTGCTCTCAATACTCTTTTACATATTTTTCTTTTCTTTTAACAAAGCACAAACGCATAGAATTAACTAAAATGTATTAGTGGCTTATGGCAGCTTGTAAACTGATGTAACACTAACGTACGGCTCTGATCAAATGGCCTTACTTACTGTTCAAACAATCATGACAGATATTTAATTATTAAGGATTATGAATATTGTCTCCAAGAGGTAACTCAATCGACTGGAACCACGCCTAATGAAGCGGAGGTTACTAGTTCGAATCCCTCTCCTCCCTCTTGTGCGGACATGTCCAAAAAAAAAAAAATAAAATAAAAAAGGATTATGAATATTATTTGTAATATCAATATAAAAATTAAAATTCTTTAATATTTTCTAATAATCTTAAGATTATGAATTGTACATATACAAAGGCATATTTTGGAATTCTTATTATCAATAATTAGTCATATTTTAACACTAAAGTTATTCAGACAAAATTTAATTTTTTTCCCCGACGGATTCCAGATCTTTTTTAATCAATATATGCTTGATTTGCATATACCATTGAAAGTTTATGAAGCAATTGAAGGTATATATATACCGTTGGATCTTCTCTGTGCCACGTGCATTCATCGTCAGTTAAAGCACACGGGATTGTCGAATTTCCCGACCTCACTGGATCTCGGACACCCATCATTCCAAGTTGTGGGGGCAGAGAAAAAGAAAATGAGTAGACAACAAAAGCAAAAGAGAGAGCACAGATCAAACCCGGTCTCCGTTGGTCACAGAAAATTCAGTGGGCAAGGGTGAAAAATTGGCAGAACAAAGATGAAAAATTTGGGAATGCGATTTGCTGAAGTGGTTGCAAGTGTTGGGGATGCGGCAGTTGGTGCATCATCCACTTCTCCAGAACTATCAATCAAGGTTCGAGGCAGCTTTCAGTGGGGTGGAACCCTCTCTGCCTTGTGAGTCTCATCTTGCTTATAAGCGATTTCTGTTTAAGTAAATTTAATGGGTTTTCTTGTTTAGAAAGATTTTATTATATAGCAGTGGTTTAGAAAATCTGGGGAAACCTTCAATATAACCTAGCTAAGTAATGGAATTTCCAAAGTTGACATGGTTCTTTTTCTTTGTTTCTTCTTCCCTACTTTTCTTTTTTGTTATAATATATTTGTGTCCCTCTAATTTGGTGTTGGTGTCAACTTGGCAACAAATTTTAACTTCGAGGAACAAGAAATTTATTTTAGCCTTTTTTGTTGTTGTTGTCATTCTTTGAAACCAGGACGAGTGTTGTTTTTTTTCCAATGCAATCATCATCACCATCATCGTTTTGTTTGTTATGATTATTTTTAGCCACGGAGGTATGTTGTAGCACTTATACAATGACATGGGCCATCTCCATACTCTGGTGCATTTTCTTGCATTAGGTAGCTCCTTATATACATCTTTTCACTTGGTTGCTAATATTCTCATCATGGGGTATATGAAATGAACTTAATAGTTATTAGGTAAAGAGTCCATTAATGCATTGAGGCTTGTAAGATATACTTTGTTGAGTTTGGTCGTGGGGATCTAAGTTTTATTATTATTGCGACTTCTATTGTTTTTGGGAGCTCCCTAGAATTACTAATAAAGTTTAATTTCATCTAGTAAGGAGTCGATGTGTAACTTAGCACTGATGAGTATCTTTATAATCCACCCACTCACTGTGGGTAATTTATCTTTTTAATGTGAGACTAATTTTTTAAGGTGTCACATTACACTTAAGTTGGTCTATGACATTCAAAAATTTGTGTTCTTGTTGTTGTTATTGCATTTCTCTCATTATAAGTCTTGTATTGTATTTTTCTTCGACAGGATTTTGTTGTTCTTGAACCGAATAGGCCAGAGATCATCTTTTCAAACTACCCTTCTAGTATTATATCTCTTTACAAGTTTCCCAACTGCGTTGTTCAAAATTCTAAGGTGCCCAGCAATTTTCTATTATTGTATTTATGTTAGATCTATGTTCTGCTACTACTACTTATTAATCTAATTATGCAGAGGACAATTTGGTTGTTGGATTGCCTTTCTTGCTGTCGTAGCAAACCTCTTCTGGCCTGAAACCTTTCCAGGTTTGAATTGGTTATTGACCATAACAAATGATTTTTTTTTTTTTTTTTTTTTCATTATGACATGGTGTAATTGCATTACAGTTTATGAAGTTCTGCTCTGATTATGTATTATCTATCTTTTCAGCTTCTCGTTTTCTCCTATTTGTGGTTGCTCCTGATTGGTTGGCTGATGAACTACGGGGTAGCATCTGCAGTGGTATTCTTTGCCTCCTAATTGGAGTTTTACTTGTAATAACAAAGGTGAGAGGACTTGGTAATGGCCTATGTGACTGCCACTGCTTTTGTTATTGTCTTGGCATAGCTTTGCTGTTCTACTTTACAATACGGTATCTGTGCTTGGAAACCTGGTAGTCAAATTGTTCAATTGGGAGGGGTGTTACTTCCAAACTTGTAGATCTTTTTATGAGCTTTCTAGGGGCTCTACAATTATAAATGAATTTTCTTGATTAGTGCATACAAACTTCAATTACTGGTGTGTTTTCTTTTCTTTTTCCCCTGTTCTGGTGTTACTTATGAAAATAATGAGTTTCGAAAATGATGAATTCAAGTCTGCTTTTTATCTCAAAAAATTTGTGCTAGTGTTCGCAAGGATGCCAAGAAGGATAACTTTTCTCAGCAATGGGAGGTCGCCACTGTTGGGGGTTAGCCAATAATATCATGGATCCTTGGGGATTCTATGTAGGCAAACCTGGCCCCGCACTTGGAGGGTCTCCTTTGTTTTCTTTTTCTTGGTAGAACTTTAATGTAGATGCACCAAATCGTGTACAACAAAACAAGACATAAAGAAATCAAACAGCGAGGAACATGTCAAAGACTCTGTCTTAGCCTTATGTTCTACCCTCCAAAGACTAAAATGTGTTCATGCGCAATTGCCTGGCCATTACTGCACTATTGGAGATCCTTATTGAAGATATCTGGGGCCTAAATCCCCCAATGAATTTGCCCTGATATTTTCTGCTTAGCTGGCATATATTTGGCTTATAAAATCTCTCTCTAGGCCAATTGAATGGACAAGTAGTTCTGGGGAGTCAGATTTGCTTGATCACCAAGTGGTTCTACCACATGCTTGCTTGATGTGGAGCCCTGCTATTGACATCTCTTGATTCCATTGATTGGTGGTGTATTATCCTTCTGCAGTCTGCAGATATATGGCTGCTGAGGCTAGAGTCTGCGCCATCAAGGCTTTGCATAATGGCCTCAAGTCTAAGTTGGTAGTAGTTGATATTGATGGTCGTGGCAATAGGAGAAGTAAATACACCGCACATATTTTTTAGAACTGGGCTTCATTTCATGGTTAAGATTGAAAGTTAATGATTTTTTTAAAAAAAAAGATGTGCCAACATTCATTTCATATACACCATTAGATATACAAACTTTTAATCATGAATACTATTAATTTCTTATAGTGATGGGTTGTAATGATATTAATAAGTTTGTGTGTTTTGTTGGATATGCTTGTTCCCACCCGTGAAATACAAACTTTTCCAGCTCAGGAAAAAAAAAAAAAGACATGCAAACTTTTCCCTTTGGACGTTTTCAAATTGAAGGAAGACCAAACACGTTTTCACGCAACCTCTAGTGATGACCTGCGGAATCTAGATAGAAACTTCAAACACCATGACAAATTTGATTACCTCATCGTTCGGTATTGCAGTTAATTAAGAATTAGTTCATGAGGCGTGTCTAACATTGTTTCTAGTATTTGTTTGTATCTAAATACAACGTATTATTCGTTCTCATCTCTAAACTAATGACTTTTTGTGTTTGTAAGGACCAATTAGTTCAAATGTCTTTTTGAAAAAGACCTCCATGTCCTTTTCTTGCAATTAACAATTAGTTCCTGATGCGTGTGTATCTATTTTATTTTATTTTTTTATTTTTATAGTATTTATATTGAAATTAAAATTATATCTACATGGTTGGAAATTTCCTTCAAATGTGTCACCTTCAATTAATCATTGGTCAATCTTTGTTAAAAAGATTATGAGATAAAAATGTGATTTTTAGTATTATTCATATAAATAAATATCAGTAATGCTACTTTAATAAATATAAAATAAATAAATGTAAAAAATAGCATTTTTTTAATAAATAATTTTATTTGTGTACAAGGACGTTCAATATGAATATCATTGTTAACTGACCGATCTGCCAGATTCGAGCGTTTACTTTGACCAGCATCAAAGCTATGATTGCGATATTGCTTTTGATTCTCATGATGCTCCATGGATTTGAAGCTAATATTCAAAGTATTAGCTTGTGTTTTGGGGAATGAAAATGCCTACCAGGCAACAGTTTCCACGCTGTCCCAATTAAGAAGATATCATGAAGAAAAATTCAACGTGCCCTGCTTCTTAGAACTTTCCCCATAAACAAAATCCAACTACAAAATGCCCAACCAAGTCGATTGATCATTCAACTTCCTTCAGATCTTGATCTTTCCACTTCAACCCAAAATGGGTTTCCTCTGTGTCACATGGGTTTTCATGATCTTGTTATTCTCAAGCTGTTCTTGGACTATGGCGCAGCAACCTTACGTGGGAAAGACCACAACAGATTGTGGAAATTACATGGATAATTCAACTTCTTCTCTTGGCTACTTCTATAATGGTCTGAACCAAAGTTGCCAAGCCTACCTCACCTTCAGATCTCAACCCCCCTACAACACTGTTCCTGCCATCTCTGCTTTCTTGGCCTCCGACGCGTACCAGCTCTCTCAAATTAATTCAGTTAACGACACTGCAACATTTGAAACCAACAGGTTGGTGCTTGTTCCAGTCAACTGCTCCCGTTCAGGTGAGTACTATCAAACAAACACAACTTACGTTGTCCAGACTGATGACACTTATTTTAAGATTGCTAATGACACCTTTCAAGCCCTTTCAACCTGTCAAGCTCTCCAGAAACAAAATATATACCCCGCTACCAGTTTAGCTGCTGGTGTTGGAATCACTGTTCCTCTTAGATGTGCTTGTCCTACAAAGAACCAAACTGATTTGGATGTCAATTATTTATTGAGTTACATTGTCAGTGAAGGTGAATCTGTTTCAAGCATTAGTGACAGATTTGGTGCAAGTACTGAGAAGACTTTGGAGGCTAATCAGCTTTCTCAAGAAACTATTATTAATTTCTTCACCACGCTTCTAGTTCCACTTCAAGTCCCGCCATCAAGTTCTCAAACCATAGCTCCACCCCCGCCACCACCAGCATCGCCGCCGCCACCTCCTCCTACTTCTTCCTCTGATAAAAGCTCAAGCAAAACATGGGTTTATGTCCTTGTTGGGGTTCTTGGAGGAATTGCTCTTGTATTGGCCTCTGGAGCCATTTTATTCTACGCATTCTTCCGTAGAAGTAAGAAGAAATCTGATTCCAGTACCGTCTCTGATCACTTTGAGCCACGTGAGAAACCACCAGACAAAAAGGTTGAGGAAGAAGCGAAGGACTTCTTACAGAGCATATCTAGCATTTGTCTGTCCCTTAAAGTGTATAGTTTTAGGGAACTCCAACATGCAACAGATGGTTTCAACCCCAGTAGTTTGATTAAAGGATCTGTTTATCGTGGCACAATCAATGGGGATTTGGCGGCCATTAAGAAAATGAATGGCGATGTGTCGAAAGAGATCAATTTGTTGAACACGATCAACCATTCTAATATCATATGCCTCTCTGGCGTCTGCTTCAATGATGGTCATTGGTATCTTGTTTACGAATATGCTGCCAATGGACCCTTGAGTGATTGGATCTTTAACAGCAATAGCGATGGAAGACTTTTGAGCTGGACACAGAGAGTACAGATTCTATTGGATGTGGCCGCCGGGCTCAACTATCTCCATGGCTTCACTGCTCCTCCTCACGTCCACAAGGATATAAAGAGCAGCAACATTCTTCTGGAAAGTGATTTCAGGGCCAAGATTGCAAATTTTGGTCTGGCAAGATCAGCAGAAGGGCAGGAAGGTGAATTTGCCTTGACGAAGCACATCATTGGAACTAGAGGTTACATGGCTCCTGAGTATTTGGAAAATGGTTTTGTCTCCACAAAGCTTGATGTCTACGCATTTGGAGTCCTCATGCTGGAGACAGTGACTGGGAAAGAGGTTGCTTTGTATGAAGAGGAAAATATGCAGTTATCAGATGCCCTAAATGCTGTGCTTGGTGAGGATGATGGACAGGAGAGTTTGAGGCATTTCATAGATCCTTCCCTGCAACGGAATTATCCTTTGGAACTTGCTCTTTTTATGGTCAGGCTGATTGATAGTTGCTTGACCAAAAATCCAACTGGTCGACCTGATATGGATGAGATTACGCAGTCTCTCTCGAGAATCTTGAACACTTCACTGACCTGGGAATCTTCAAAGAATATATCTATGTAACAAAGTTTCTTTTTTTTTTTTTTTTGACATGATATGTAACAAAGTTTCAGTGGAAACTCTATGTCATAATAAATGAAACAGGATCATTTAAATAGTTAATGTATGTTTTACCGATTATTCTTCCCCTATTTCACGTTATTGCATTAGTTTCTTCTTAAAGATGGCATTTTTCAATCTTCAGTGTAGCCTAGGTTGATTGGTGGATACTTTTCATGAATTATAGTGAAAACTAGTCTACCATTCTAGAGAGAAGCCATTAAGGAATTTAGAGAAATTAGCAATATGGTGCCTGCCGATTGGATTTATTCAAAGCAGAAACCAGCCCGTTTGTCACCTTTAATGAAAATATAGAAGGGGCAAGCAACCAAGATAGAACAGCTGAAATGAACTAAACTCGCCTTGTAGGAACTGAACTTTGGGCAAATCATTCACGATGTGTAGAGCAAGTAAACCAAGGTCAAGAATGGTAGAAGTCCTATATATGTGAAGATCATGTGTGTTTTACCAGAATTATATTTAAGATATGCTACATCAATTGCTGAAAATACATATGTATGACAATTTGTGTATCAATAGGATATCATTTCTATGTCAGAAAATATATTTATGGATCTTAATATGGACTTAGAAAGCCTGGCTCTAATTGATTAATGCACATATCACTCCTGTCCCATTCAGGGCAGGATAGGACTAGGACAGCCTGGATCAAACTCATTGAAGATTACATAAACTAGTGGGAATTGAAGATTCATCTATTTTCTTAATTCTAATGGTCTTTTCAATTACTGAAAGTTGGTCAAGAGTGCTTTACTTGAGAAGGAAGTATATGTGCGCAAAAATGTATTTAACATAGATGTAAGGCCTAATAATGCATAATTCAATAATGGAGAGAGAGAGAGAGATAGAGTCCCTGATATCATAAACACAAATTCAACATGCACTGCTTCTTAGAACTTTCTTCACAAATGGACAACTACAGCCGCACCAAAGTTGAAATTATACCCCACTGATCAACCTACTGTTTGCCATAGCCTCCTTCAAATCTTTCCACTTCAACCCAAAATGACTTTCCTCTCTGTCACTTCCATTTTCATAATCTTGTTATTCTCAAGCTGGTCCTTGATTCTGGCTCAGCAACCATATGTGGGAAAGGCCACAACAGGTTGTGGCAACACAGATAATTCAACTTCTTCTCTTGGCTACTTCTGTAATGGGCACCATATTGCTCATTTCTGCCATCTCATCTCTCTTGGCCACTGACCCATCCCAGCTCTCGCAAATTAATTCAGTTTCCGAGACTGCAACATTTCAAACCAACAAGTTGGTGCTTGTTCCAATCAACTGCTCCTGTTCAGGGGAGTTTTATCAAGCAAACACAACTTATGTTGTCCAGCATGGAGATACTTTTTGATTGCTAATAACAACTTCCATGGCCTTTCAACCTGTCAAGCTCTCAAGAATCAAAACAATATTCTCACTAGGAATTTATACTCTGGTACAAGAATCAATATTCCTCTTAGATGTGCATGTCCTACAAAGAACCAAACTGATGTTGATGTCAAGTATTTATTGAGTCACTTGGTCATTACCGGTGATTATGTTGCAAGCATTAGTGATAGGTTTAATGTAAATACTGAGAGGACTTTGAAGGCTAATGGGCTTTCTGAACAAAACTCCGTTATTTATCCCTTTACCACGCTTCTAGTTCCACTGCAAGACCCGCCATCAAGTTCTCAAACCATAGCACCACCACCATCTCCAACTTCTTCCTCTGAGAAAAGCTCAAGTAAAACCTGGGTTTATGTCCTTGTTGGGGCACTTGGAGGAATTGCTTTTTTATCAGTCTTTGGAGCTATAATATTCCTTGCATTCTTCTGTAGAAGTAAGAAGAAATCTAGTTCTATTATTGTCTCAGATCATGTGGAGGCACGTGAGAAACCACTACACAAGAAGGTTGAGGAAGAAGCTGAGGACTTCTTAGAGAGCATATCTAGTATTGCTCAGTCCGTTAAAGCGTATAATTTTAATGAGCTCCAACATGCAACAGATGATTTCAGCCCCAGTTGTTGGATTAAAGGATCTGTTTATCGTGGCAAGATCAATGGGAATTTGGCGGCCATTAAGAAGATGGAAGGAGATGTGCCGAAAGAGATAAATTTATTGAACACAATCAACCATTCTAATATTATATGTCTCTCTGGCGTCTGTTTCAATGATGGTCATTGGTATCTTGTTTATGAATATGCTGCCAATGGACCCTTGAATGATTGGATCTATAACAGCAATGGTGATGGAAAGCTTTTGAGCTGGACACAGAGAATACAGATTCTATTGGATGTGGCCACTGGGCTTAACTATCTCCACGGCTTCACTGCTCCTCCCCATGTCCACACGGATATAAAGAGCGGCAACATTCTTTTGGAAAGCGATTTCAGGGCTAAGATTGAAAATTTTGGTCTGGGAAGGTTAGCAGAAGGGCAGGAAGGTCAATTTGCCTTGACAAAGCACATCATTGGAACTAGAGGTTAGATGGCCCCTGAGTATTTGGAAAATGGTTTTGTCTCCACAAAGCTTGATGTCTACGCATTTGGGGTTCTCCTGCTAGAGACAATGACTGGGAAAGAGGTTGCTGCTTTGTATGAAGAGGAAAATATGCAATTATTAGATGTCTTAAAAGCTATGCTTCTTGAGGAGGATGGACAAGAGAGTTTGGGGCACTTCATGGATCCTTCCCTCCAAGGGAATTATCCTTCAGAACTTGCTGTTTTCTTGGTCAGACTGATTGATAGTTGCGTAAAGAAAGATCCAGCTGGTCGACCTGCCATGGATGAGATTGTGCAGTCTCTCGTAAGAACCTTTAACACTTCACTGACCTGGGAATTGTCAAAGAACATATCACAGTAACAAAGTTCCAGTGGAAGCTCTATTTCATTTTAGAACAGGACCATTTAACCACTTAATGTATGTTTTCTTTGATATAATGTATGTATGATTATTCTTGCCCTATGTCATGTGAGGATTTCTTTGATATATGAATTGTGCTTATATCACAATGTTTTGCTTTAGTTTCGAGACTTTAACATTTTTGAATCTTATACAGTACACATTTCTCATCTTAGTGTAGGGTGTAGCCTGTGTAGTTTGTATGGTACTTCTCATGAATTACAGTCTCTCAAAGAACAATGAGCTACTGCCTACCATCTACCAATAGTTCTGGAGAAGCCATTGAGGAATTTAAGAGAAATGAGCAATATGGTGCCCGTCCATAAGATAGGTTCAAGTCAGAAAATATAAAAGGGGCACTAATTAAAATAAGAGAAATGAGCAATACTTCAATACAAGCATAAACAAGCTTTTCTTTGGTATTTTGAATTAATTAATAAGAAAGGAAAACAAGGTTGCTCAGCATACAGCTTTGAGGCTAATCATTGTTTATTTTTCAAAACTAATCACAATTCTAGCCAGCTGTTGATGCAAAGCTTTTGGAATAAATATTATAAACGCATGTGAGATCTGCAGAACTCACTGTCCATATGTGACCACGCAATGTTGGCGGAAGAACATCATTTATTTCCTCACAATTCTCTTCTACAGCAGCAGCCTCTCTCCGCTTGCCTTCCTTCCAGAGACTCTTCACTAGCAACTCTTTTGTGCCAGCATCAGGGATCAAATTTGAATTCCTCATGTCTTCAAAAACCCTCCACGCAAGAGCAGCTCTCTCACATTTGCAATAAGCTTGGATCAGTACTTTAAACATATAGCCATCTGGCTCCAGACCACTTTGCCTAGCCATTGCAAAGAGTTTCTGCACTGTTTTGATGTCTCCACTTGACGCAAAGTGATGCATTAACCCAGAAAATGTCTGGATATCAGGGCAAATCCCACACAAAATCATCTCTTCAAGCACATCCATGGCATCAGAATTCCTCCTGCACTTGGTCAATGTCCGTAATAGAGATGAATACAAAAGCACCAAATTCAATTTTGATATGGAACTGCAGAGAGTTCTATCTTCACGAAAGACCTTTAGGGCAGCATCGGCTTTCTTTGGTATGCCATAGAGATCAATGATTAACCTGATGGTGCTGAAGGGCAATCTCATTCCCTCCCCTCTTATTTTGGAAATGAGTTTATCAACCAATTCAATATGCCCATGGCGTGCTAAAAGGGCCATCATCCTTTGTACTGTGTAAACATCATGAGTAAATCCTGGCTGATAAGAAACCCAACAGAAAAACTCCCAAGCCGTTTCTGCAGACTTGAAATTCCTAAGAATCTTGCAAACCAACCGAGTTGTCCACACCAATTTCGCCTCCTCCAGGGCCGATGCCTCGTTAGAGCTCCAATGATGCAAGGCACTTGCCAAAGCTCTTGGGTCTAACCATGGTTTTAACTGAACCCCATCAACATCATCACCTCCACTACCTTGAGCAACATCATCATCCTTATCATCATCATCATCATCACTAGTATCGCCAATAAATCCTATTTTCTTGATTCTCTCATCCGGCAACATTTCTTCAAGAAATTCATCCGTCTCTTGGACAAATCCAGCCTCCTGAATACGTTGCAATGACAAACGCATGGCTGTTCCAGGCAATACTCCATCAACCCGCATTTCGTTGAGCAAAGTCTTGACCTCACCAAACCGCTCAACGCCAATAAACCCTTCCACCAAAACCGAATATTGCTTCAAAGTGCGTTTAATCCTCATCAAGGGCAATTTATTGAAAACCTCCATAGCACAATCCAACTTTCCCGAACTCACAAGGTGCTCTATCATCACCGTATACGTTCTGGAGTTCGGGATTGCACCGCCATCAATCATCCTATAGAAAATCCCCACGGCCTCAGAGTCGTTCTTACCCGTTTGCGCATAGAGGCGCATGACAATGTTGTAAGACTCGGTGCATACACGCTGATTTGACAGCCTATACTCATCCCAAACTCGGAGAACCAAGTCAAGGTCTCCACAGGCAGCGTGCCACTGCATGAGGTTCATAAAGCTGACACGAACATTACGAAACCTGCCAGCATTGATGGCATCGATCAGGGATTTGAGTTCCGCGGTCCGGCGGGACTTGGCCAGGACGGTGGCCAGCGCATGGAGCGTGTTCTGGGTATGCGAAAAATGAGGAATTGTTTCGAGGGTGTCAACCAGGGACAGGGCAGAGTCTGCCGAAGGCGCAGACCGGAGCGCATGAGTCACAACGAAAGAGTCGAGAAGGCGACCGTTTAGGATAGGCGCGAGCGAGCTGGGAGGACCGGAGCGGAGGCCAAGTCGAATGGAATCGATGAGTTTGGCACGGTGGAGGTAATGGGAGACTTTGTTGGGAAATGGGTCGCGGGCATAGCAGCGAGTTTGCTGGGTCACACTGTTGAGTAGGTTCACCTCACGAAAGAGTTGCTTGAAATGCATTGGCACTAGGTAAAGACCATAACAGCTATAGGAATAGATTGTTCCGGGCATGCATTGAAGTTGTTGTAACTGTCAACGATGGTTATTTGCTCCATAGACACAAAACATCAAACATCTGGTCCGCAGTCCACTATCATGCGAGGGAAGAGGGTTACTACTTACTCGCACTGTCGTGCTCGTACCAATACACCAAGTGCGAGCTTAAGCCCTTAAGCGGCTGTTTGAGCGGTCTATATGTTTGGGCTCTTTACCCACATCCCGGCAACAATTAGCCCAATTGCTCTCCTACAGATTTTGGGCCAAATGGGCAAACAGCATATCCGGGCCCTCCTACTGGATTGAATAATTCGTTGGGCCTTACGATTTTATATATAATTTTTTTTTTAACCAAAATTGCAAAAAGTGCCATTTGGGGTGCACTTTTAATAATGACAGTGTAAAAAGATGAAAAAACTATCCATTTCCAAAATCTTAAGGAGTTGCGTTTTTAAAAACGTATAATTTTAAATGTCAAATTGCAAATTTTAAAATAACTATTTTTAAAATTAGACATTTTGAAACTACAAATTCAAATGGGCCTTAGAGCGACATGAAAGGCTAGATTTTAAAAACTATGTTTGCAGCCTAGGTTGGGGGCATTATACCAAAAACAGCACTTTCTGATCCATTTCATCTTCACTACGGTTTATGTAATGACTACGACATGATGCAATAATCCATAGTACCAATTACCAGGTATTTAGTATACAACAATCTTTAAACCTGTGAAAAGAATGAAATTTGATTATGATTGTAGTTAATGTGGTAAGTAGTTTGTAAATTCACATGGCATTTATTATGTCAGCCACTAATTTAATTAAAACTGACATGGTAAGTATCACTTAGACTTTTCTATATGAAATAGTTAGTTCTTGAGAAGCTACCTGCCGGTACTCCAGTTGGTGCAATGCACGTGACCTTAGGGCTTAGCTGAGTGAATTTTGAATGGATAGCAGAGTAATGTTACAGACAAAAGGAAAATATGTATATATATTCATTGATTTATTGTTCCTATATGTAGAAGTATAATGTAGCAGTATCATTATGTGGTAAGGAGACTACAGCAATTGTGAGTAGGAAAGAGCATTTCCATTTTTTTTTTATATTTTCTCCTGAATTCATATGGGCTATGATCCTATTGAACTAAATATGACAGGGAGGCAATGCATTGATCAACATGTGGGAGGGAGGACTAGTAATATCACTCTATAAATCAAACAGGGAAGATTCCTGTCAGTCGAATATGTTCAAGAGTGCTCCTCAGGCCATATTTGAGCACTGCCCGGTTGCCTGTCCTGAATCCATCTCCATAAGCTGACGATGTATCTGACTCGATCTGGTGTATAAAAAAGTCACCAAGTTTCTTCTCAAAGTTGGAACGTTTACCCTTTTTTGATGATGTCAAAGAGGGACCGGCCGAGGAGGAAGCCGGTGATGAAGATGAGGCAACATCATTTGCAGATGGTGACAAGATCTCAGACTCCAACCACATATGAGCTAAGACCTGGCAGATACCTTCTTCAACTTCTGGACGCAGATTGTGATAACCTGTCAAACACCCTTTTAGTAGATCTAAAATGCAAACATTGTCAATAGTAGCATGGTAAGAGGTCAGACAAGCACCTTTAAGCCTGAGCCACGCATGCATCATCTCGTGAGCCAGGATTGACCCAGTCAGCAACCTATATGTATAGAAAGCCTTTGGTCATACACAAAAGTCTTAAGCAAGTCTCATGATTTAGAATAATACAAGTGTTTAGGGTGCGAATAAGAGAAAAAAGTACCTGGGAAGGCCATACAAAACCAGAATTGCTGTTACTTCACATCGACGGATGAGCTTACGAGGCTCAGTTACCATGTCTATGATCCGGTAGCCAGCACCAATCTTTGGCCTCCTTAAGATCTGGTAATTTAGTTGAAATAATTTCAGTCTGATACAGTATACAGATATCTTTACAAGAAAAATGGATTGTTAGATATGCTAGGATAGAAGTTCTTACAGTGGTGACAGTCTGTTCTTCTGACAAGCAAAGTCCTCTGGTCTCGGGCAAGTGATGATGACCCTACCACGTCAAAAAGTAAATAAACAAATTAACTAAAATCAAGATTAACATAAAGTTAAAAGAAAAGAAAATGCATATCTGAAGCATGAAAACGTTAACGCATCAGTCTTTACGTTCTTTTCTCCCTCGATCGCCTCATTTAGTGCTTGTCTCTCAACCAAGAGCATTGGAATTTGCTGCTCCACTTTCATAATTAAACCTTCATAATATTCTTGTATTTCAAGGTAAAGGGGTTGGCATTCATGAGTATCCATAATTGCTGAGTCTAGACACTCTAGACATAGCTTCCGGCCATCATCAAGTAACAGATATTTTGTGTCCCTCGGCTGCATGGATTATAAGATTTTGCATTATGAAGGATATAGTGAAAACAGAAACTCATAGGTGTCTCTGAAGGATGTTTTAGTAGTGGTTTCTTATATCCTTTCTTGTTCCGTTAAGGTTTTGTTGTTTCCAAAGAAAGGAGGGATTTTGTTTTGCATAACTCACCTCCATTCTTTCACAGCTACAACACCGAGGAGTCCTGTCGCGTTCATGTGAGGGGCAGTACTTTTGCTGCCAGAAAGGATGTGCCCTATACTCAATTAAACCTGCTGAATTTGTTGGGATCTGTAGAAAAGAACCAAAATTATGTTAAAAAAATTCAAGGTCACCAAATATCTAGTGTGATACCAGCTAGAAAGAATCATTTTAACTGGTCCCTAAAAATTAGTCTTCTGTGAAGATTTTCTTTAAAAGCACCTTCAGACAATTTAGCATATCCAGAAAGTAGGTCTGCTAATTTTCGTATTTAAACAGACTTGACCACACCAGCAAGAACAACATCCCCATTGCTATCAGAATATCAAGCTAATAGCAATAAGGCACCATTCAGAGTGTTCACCTGTTTATTTGTTTGTGAAATTATTTTAATTTTCACATGAATCTGAGATAATTGACATGTTGAGTATACATGTGTTGGTATAAAAAGATTGAGCCTCAAATTGAAAATCTATTGCGAGTGTGAGTGGTTGATATAATATAGTTGGGTCAAAATTCCTAAGCTTAAGCTTATGAGTTGAGTGATATCACAACATGTTGTATTGTGATCTCATTGAAAGACTCCCCAATGTGTCAATCTTCCAAATATTTGTTGCGTGACTTGATTGATCAAGTCAGTGCGCTCCAATAGTTTTGAAAGAAATGTCAATTGTGTTTGGTTTACTTCTCCCACACGGCTTATAACTTTCACCCAGAAGACTTTCCTCAAATATATAAATACCATATTCAGCCTATCATAATGTAAGAGACAACGTTGAGAAACAGCCTCTAGCCACACTCAAAAGTGTTTTCCTTATTTGTCCAGACTCTGTGAGTGACACAGTAGTAGTGAGAGAAATAGAGAAATATTTATATTTTGTTTGAAATTCTCGTGTGAGAGTGAGATATTGGTGTATTGAGGCTTTGGAATTTTTGAGTGGTTTTCTCTTCACTACTCTTTGTACTCCCATCTTTTGGTAGAAAAATTTTCTCCCGGTCGTCTCTGCTTGTGGATGTAGGTTTATTAAGCTGAACCACATAAATTATGGTCTTCTGTGTGATTGACTTATTTTATTGTTCTCTTTTCTATTGTCACAACATGACCATGGGGTTAATGGATATGCAAAGATATTTCATCAACCAAGAATCTATGATCCTTCTCAAACAATCCCTTCGAAGTTAGTTTCAGGTGTTAATTTGGTAAGATTATGAGTCTTACATTTGATTTAGAGCAGCCTCAAGTTTCTGTTTGTGAGGCACACATAATGTTTGATGAGAGAGAGAGAGAGAGAGAGGAGGGAACCAAAGATAGCTAACTTACAAAGTTCTTGCAAACATCACATCTTGGGTGGTGCTGCTCTTTATAGCAGGATTTGTGATAAGGGTGATCGCCAGACATAGAATACTGTCAGAGATAAAAGACATTCAACTCATTAATAGTCATTGAAATCACCAAAATGAAAAGCAAATCAGCCTGGGATTCAAGAATATTGTTATCCAATTCCAAAAAAAAAAAAAAAAACAAATTAAATTAACTCGAATTTGTTGCACCTCATGATCAGTAATAGGTTGATTGCAAACATGACAACGGAAACATTCTGGATGCCAAACGCCACCCATGCAACTCAAATATCGTCCATGGCCAATCTCAGTGTTGCAGCCAGCACAGATCCTATAAGTGATGTGGTCCAACAAACAGGTCAGATTTCATTTGACCTCAGTAAAATACAGCAAATTTACCTATAATGGAGGGTCGATTAAGTTTCAAGAGGCATTGCTATGAGTACAGTTTCCATATGAAAATTCAGGAAGGTAACAAGAATGTGTTCCAACCTCATTTTTTCAGGTGAGAGAAAAACAACCAAGTATTTTTTATGTACGTCATTTCCGGTTACTTCAAAGATCTATACCAAAATGTTACAAGATCAAATATATCATGGAAAGCTTCTTTCGGATAATTTTCCTTTTAAATATAACATATTTGTACATCTTAAGTTATGTGCTTATGAGTTTCTATTACTCCAGCAGTTAGGTGTTCATTATTCTAACATCTATTTGTCCATTTAATCTAAAACCAAAATCCTTTCAATCCACTGAGATCATATAAGCCCAGCTGATGAATAACCAAGTAATAAGCACCTAAGCATTATTCGTAGCATCTCTACAAACTTTCTATTGTTAGTCAATCTTGGGCTGGAATGCTCAAACATAAGACCATCAAGTCTCAACTCTAAACAGTCATCTTGTAGCTTAGATGTTCATGCCAGCTTCTATTTATGTAATTTGGCAGGTCAACCTCTTATTACAAATCAAAGAAGTACTTCAAATTAAATGATGCTTGCATTACTCCCATTAAAATTTGTCTCTTCTCCCACAACCATGAGAAATAATAAAACACCCAGAAGCCAAAGAACAAATGTATCACATTGTCTCTCATTTCAGATTCTGTCATGTTCTGTTCTGCAATACGTCACTGGAAATAAATTATCTAGAAACCTCCAAACTGCCATTACAACCTCGAAGAATTAACCTTACATATCTCTCTGTCTCTAATTCCTCAGCAATTATGCCAAGTATAGGTTCAAGGTTTTAAACTTAGATTTAGCATTTCTTTTTTCAAGATATTTAATATCAAACTAGTTTGCAGAGCATCGAACATTCAGAAAACTAAAAATCCTTCTTCTTCTTTTTTTTTTTTTTTTGTTGCATTAACTTAAGTAGGTTAAAGTCAGCAGGTATCTCCATCGAGTATTTCCAAAGAAAATGAGTAAATACCTGTGGGTAGGTAGGTACTACCTGACCAAAGTGATAATAAAAATAAGTTGGTTGATCCACGAGATGAAGAAATGAAAGTACTAAGAAAAATGTTTATATGGCTTGAATTGGTTTTTTCAGCTATGATTCAACAGATAAGCTAGCCTAGCTCACCTGTAGGAAATGCAATCTCCAATTCTTTTTTGATTAAGTTATAAAAACTCTATTAAGAACAAAAAGAATTGATACACATGGTGATAATAATACACTGTTTCATCAAATTACAAAGAAAATCCAAAAGAGCTATGAAATCCAAAAATTATTCGTAATATATACTTCCCAAATCATGCAGTTAATCAAATAGAGAACATAAAAAAGTGTTTTTAAGCAAGTTCCCAGTCAGTTCTACATCCTTTATGGTATGAAAATTTCTCTTCCAACAAATTGTTCACATAATGCAAAGAGAAGCTGCCCAACAAATCTCAGCTTTTTCATGATGACTAAGTTCTCACTTAATGTAAACACTTCTATCACAGTGCAAGGTATCACCAAATGCACTCCAAATAAAGTTAAGGCCAATGACCACAGTTCTCTAGCCACAACACAATGTAAAAGAAGATGATCCACCATCTTACCAGAGTTCCTACACATGCAACATCTACCCACAATATTTTTTCTCCTTTTTTCTCAATCGTCGAGATTTTACCTAAAGCCGTTGTTCATAAAAAAATGTCACTTTTCTTGGCACCTTTTCATTCATTTCAAAGCAGTTAAATTGAACTTGTTGAAATTTTTAGCAAACTAAGGAGTAGAGCAATTAGCATATAGATAATAACATACTACAGATGTCATAATGACCAAATATACCTGTGTCCAGATGGAAAGAAGAATGGATAAGGTTGAAATATATTCCCACTATCATATCGAGGAGGAGACGGAGACCCCAAATTCAGGCTTTCTTGAATAGCCATGGCAAACTGTTCATCTTCCTCCAATTGAGCTTTAGTGAGATTTTCATCTTCCTCGGAATGAGCATTTGTAAGATGTTCATCTTCCTTGGAATGAGCTCTAGTAAGATGTTCATCTTCCTCGGAATGAGCTCTAGTAAGATGTTCATCTTCCTCGGAATGAGCTCTAGTAAGATGTTCATCTTCCTCGGAATGAGCTCTCGTAAGATGTTCATCTTCATCCGACTGAGCTCTAGCAAGATGTTCATCTTCATCTGATTGAGGTTCATCACCTAAGAAAAATAAGAAAATAGAGGATGAGACTTCAGGCTGCCTTTGATTTCAATACAAGTAACTTCCGCATTCAAAGATAATACCTGAATTTTTCTTTTCATCTAAATGGACCCTTTCCATGTATGAATTATTTACTACAGTTTAAGGAGACTCATTGTTCATTATGGCTTTCAAGGAGCCATTTATGAATTCATTTATACCAACTTAAATGAGCCATTCAGTTTAAGGAGCCATTTATGCATTCATTTATGAGTCATCACTCTTATTTAATAAAATTCTGGAGAACCCTCCCAGATAACAATTGAGTGATGTCGAGGTCAACACAGACAAACAGTGAAACTTACCAATCACTTTTTTCCCTTTCAGGTCTTCTTCTGCAAGGGACATTGCAATAACATAATCAAGTTGTTCTCTCTCAATATCTGTCAATTCATCCTGCATCCAAGTTCCAATTAGCAATGGACAATAATTGAAACAAGCTAGCATAAAATTTGAGCGAGAATATCACTTCAGAATCTACTCTTAAATTAACTTGTAATATGAAATTCTATTCTATTCTAAGAATCGGCGACTGTTAGCGAATAGGCTAGCTTAAACATATTATAGATGAGCAGGAGCCACATGGCGGTATCTATAAAAAGCAGAAACTATGATTACCACTGAATTACGAGCCTCGTCCCAAATTCTTTCCTCTCCATATCTCCCATGATATTGCCCTCTATGGCTAGAACCTTTAAGAATCTTGGTCAGCCAACCCATAATGTAAAATGTTATTCGCCTGTAGACTGCAAGCTTTTCCCTGCACCCAAGTTGTTAATTTGAATTAAAGAATCATGTTCCAATCGGCAAAAGGAAATTTGATAGGTGCTCCAAACATCTCTGGCAATAGCGGGTGACTCTTATCAGCCTATTTTTATGTATACCACTGTTTGAGAAGTTCATACAAACATCAATACCGGGGGTGAAAAACTAGAATTAATGTTTGTTACCGTCTGGTAAAGTGTAATATGAGGAAAACACATTAGAGGGTTCTAAGAATAATTCTAGGATGGTAAAGCATGTGTTTGAACAATATATATAATATTAAGTGAAAAGACGTAATATGCAATGAAGTTGAAGGAAATGGCAATCTCAAAACAAGTAACATCATTCACAGTGATTGGGAAACATATACAAAAAAACAAGCCTCACAATTTGATTAGTGTCTTAATATGGTACACACCTTACAGATTTTGAGGCAGTAGTTCTATAGAGAAATTGGGAAGGGATATAAGAGCGAAATACCGAAATAACATACTAGTCATTCTCAGAGAGAAATAAACTTTCTGGAATTCAATTCTTTGCGTATACACGCAGTTACAATAAAAGAACATGGAAACCCAATCTAAACAAATCGCTTTATGCCTCATCAATCAAAAACTCGGAGTATGTAATGAAAGAACACTTTACTTGCACACAAAAAAAAAGGTAATAAAATCACTCACCAAGGTACAAACTTGCCCACAATGCTTCAAATCCTCAAAATTCCTATATGATGTGCAAACAATGGCCTAAATAAATAGGCTGAGAAATCAGCCAAATAGTACCGAACCCCTTATCTATATGGAAACACCCTCCACCAGCCCCATACAATTATGATTATTTAAAAAAAAAAAAAAATCAAAGCAAGTGGAATCTCCCACCTTTACAATTTTCAGATGATAATAACATGACAGGTAATACTGATATGACGCCAAAGGTAACAACTTTCAGAAACTCACCCGAAACAGATTTAAAAATCTGCAGAGACAATATAATCTGATGAATCCCGGATCAGACAAAATTCCCAATTCCCATGATTGCAGAGTCACCAAAGAAGAATTAGAGGACATCAAAGATGTTATCTTTCATTTTCTGGATTGCGTTTTAGCCCTGCAAAGCACTGACCCTTTTCAAACAAAGCCACAATCACAAAAACGTAAGGAAAAGTTTGCGACCAAAAGAGTCAAGTGGGAGAGTACTTGGATCCTACGCAAAAAAAGAAAGAAAAAAAAAAGAAAAAAAATAAAAGAAAAAAGAAAAAAAGAAGAAGAATAAGCAAAAACAATGGTTGGAAAGTGTTTTGAAACTTGAACAACTGCTCTTATCCTACCTTCCTTAAAGACCACCAAAAAGACATGGTGAAGCTGTGTAATTGTACTGAAATTCTAACACTTTCTTCTCTTGCTTGTGGGGTCCTCAATATATCCCGATCCCATTTTCCACCGCATTTCCGCAAAATGTCAAAACCCCCATTGAATTGCTTTCCTTCGGGTTGACAAAGATGTCATGGGGAGAAAGTGGGTATTTTTTTGATCTTCCGTTCAGTTTTATTGTTACTAGTGACAGTTTAACTCTCTGTTCTTTGCATTCTGAGGCCTCAAGTGAGCCAGCAGGCCAGAGGGACCCATTTCTTTACCCCACAATGAGATTGTGGCACATATATAGCCAAATGAAAGGCCATAGCACACTACCTCTTGCTTTTAATTTTTTTTTGAAACATGCTTTTAATTTTTCTGAATTATATCCAAGGCTCCAGTTACTTGTTACAATCGTATTTAGAGTGGGATTGACTTTGCAAATTTAAAAATAATGATATGAAATTAAGCATTTTTAGTAAAATTGTAGTTTAGTTTAAAACTATGCTCTTAGTTTTTTGGTTTGTGAAAATTACAATGCCAAATGCACTCTTAGTACTCTTTAGTCTTTTTTTTTTTTTGGTTTTCTAAACAAATCATATGTAGCCATTTCCTTTCTTTCTAACCTTCATCTATTTTTTCATGAATGGTTTTCTTCCCACCAAAAGAAATTTTTATAATTTAGTTTATCAAATTGGTACGTGATTTTTACCCCATTTTAAAAACAAATGTTAGAATCACACACTATAAAAACAAATATCAAATTAATAATGCATGTAAAAATCATATAATCAATTAAAAATGCATATAAATTCTCCGTACGTATTATAATAATAATACATGCAGTATGTTCCGTACGAAGGAAACACATACTTCATGCACAAAACAAATGTCTCTTAAGGTAGTAATTTATAGATTATAGTTGTGTATTTTATAGTTGGCTGGTGATCGTACGATGAGGTAATAATCCCTTTTTTTTAATTCAAGCAGTTAGGTGCTGATGTGCTCGAAACAGAGATTAAGACTTCTTCACATGCATCGCAACCACTAAGTTTCTTTCAGTGGACGTAATCTCATAGAGAAATAAAATATTATTCCTTTCCCTCCTTTTGACATTAGCAGATGAGCTAGCACATGCTCAGTAGCTTCCATTGAGTGAGTAATGGTCCCCTCAAGTGATGAATGGATATTAACTCATGATATTCTTAAGGTTTTTTTTTTTTTTCCCCCTAAGCAATAATACAACCGGAAAGGGCTATAAGGGGGTGCTTTCTGCTACGGATTTGGATCAATTCAGTGGGCAGAAGGAAAATCATTGAGAATACTTCCAAATACGTGGTGTGAAGTGATCCACAAAATTAAATAGAAGCAGCTTGGATGTGCCATATTGACTGGCATCAAGTAATTAATTCTAGCTATAGGGGACTCCAAAAAATAAAAATGGGATGCAAGGTTAAGTTTTCAGAGTTATTGATGAGGTTTAGTTTAAACAATATTTCCCTTTTTTAATAGATGGATTCAAAGATAGAATCAAGGGTCATGGCTCATGGCCCCATTGATTTTAAAATTTTATCTTATTTGTTTTTAAGAAATGATTGATGTCAATATTTTATCTTAAATGCAATGTTTTGTGTAGTTTGTTTTTACATCTTTTGCATTAAACGACACTAAATAATGGGTTTTACGTCGTATGACTCCATATGATTTCCTATATATATATATATATATATGCTAGGCCCTCCTCTCCATATTCTCATTAGTGGGAGAATTTGGCTTACCCATTGACACCCACCATTACAATACAACTGTTTCAGCAATAACAAAGAAAATGGCTTCTGCAGATATTCTGGTATATATGTTGATTATTGTTCTATCATCTCAGATTCAATATCTGGAGCTGCAATTCCCACCACTTAATTAAGAAGGATCTAGAGGGATATTCATGGCCTAAACAATCATTAAGTTTGTGTACCAGTACCACTTT
Organism: Corylus avellana; assembly: GCF_965113065.1. Lineage (NCBI taxonomy): Eukaryota > Viridiplantae > Streptophyta > Magnoliopsida > Fagales > Betulaceae > Corylus > Corylus avellana. Next base: position 1,315,509 of record NC_142495.1, read on the forward strand.
ATTCTCAAAAGCATAATACATATAGTAGCATCTAGCCTACTGCCTCATGCACCCATGGGGTACCTAACTGGGTCACCTTGGAATATAATTGGAGCAAACTAGTATGATCACATTTATAAGGAAAATGTGTGTTATAAGGTAATGATTTGATTGGCCGGGGATATAAGCAGATACCCCACGAGTGATGGAATCACTTTCCATAAGAAAGCAAGCACCCTCAGCCGACCATTTGTTTGTTTTTGTCCCTTTCTTAATGCCTCGTCTCCTCATGTAATCTGCTTTTTTTTTCCTATTAATTAATCAAAGTTGTTATAATGATTTTGATCTTCTACTCTTCTGGTTGGCGCGACGGCTAAAGTTCAATAAAATTCTAACTGTTCATTATTTTTTCCATTTTTCTTGAAAGATTGAGACCCACAGCCACTAGTTGATGGAGCAGTTTGAAAACAAGCCCGAATTCATTAAAAAAATAATAATAAATTAATTAAGTTTAAACAAATTGTTTAACTAAAGAAATCATGCAAGTTGCCCATGTTGTTGATGATGTATTATATTGGAATATGACGTACTATTTCTAACTTGTTGTTATGCAGAAATTCAAAAGCATCTGCACAATGCTTTTGTCTTCCATCAATCAATGACTTTGATGTCTTGATGGTGCTGCCTTTTCTAATTATCAATATCTTTAAATCTTGCTATTTATAATGACAAAATCCTTCTTTTTTTTACTAGAAAAACACACATTTTCCTCTCTTTTTTGTTTTGTGGTAGACAAATACTAATGGTAATAACACATGCATATTGCTAGGGCTACGAAGGGTACACATCATCCGTGCTCTTATCCATCCATCGCCATCGATAGCCAGAAGAGTGCTTGCAATGGAATTGGATTCATTAATTTGGAGTGTTATTTGAGTTGTGAATACACGTAGTTAAATCACAAATTATTTCAAAAGTTTAAGCTTATAAATTAATATTTTAATACTTCGCTTCACGTGTAACTCAAAATTCAAATTCTTGCATCAGCAAATAATTATTAAACTAAAATGATGATAAAATGTGAAATCAATTAATTAAAGGTAATTAATTAAGACAAATGAGAAAATGATTTTGCAGATCTTGTCAAAATAATTTGTATAATTGATTAAATTTTTGCTAATTTTCTGTTATATTTGCATTGAATTTTTAGATCGTATCAAAAATTATCGGTCCTAATTCAAACTCGAAGCGGTTAGACAAATTTCCTCTTATAGGAGCACCAACCATACCTAAATTCACTCTTTGTGTACATAGTAAAACAGAGAGGCAGACAATTTTGTCGTCTTAACAAAACCAGCAGGATTTTTTCTTAATAACTATTTCTTTCTTCAGTGATGCTTGTTGTGTAGAAATGGCCTGTCTAACTGCCTTAATAAGTAGAAAAAAGACGACACTACTGCTCAGCCTACCTTCCTCTTTTCGTGTCTGCGGTGCTGTCTTTTCCATCTTTTCGTTTGCTTTAGTTGTCTAAATTTGACTTGTAAAATGACCATATCCAACACACAAAATTCAAACTAGGAGTCTAGGACCAACCTATATAGACATTGTGGGGTGTATTTCATTTTTACCATGAAATTATTCTTTTTCATTTCACTCGCTAATTGATACCCAACTAAGCAGGGACGGATCCAAGTTTTAATTAGGAAAAAGATTAAGGGTTAACAATTTTTTAGGAGGGACCAACTGGCAAAAACACTTTCTTTTCTTTTTTGCCTAACTTTTTTTTCTTGTGATTTGGAGGGGGGGGGGAACCAGGGCCACTCCCGGTCTCCCCCCAGTCCGTCATTGCAACTAAGGCTGATATTTTTTTTTTGACATAACTTGCACGTCTTCACGAAATTAGTATATTATGGTTGAGAAATTTAATACATTTAATCAAATGAGTCTGGTTATGATTAACCAAATATAATCTTATATTCATACCTCGAAACCACCCAAATTTGACATGCGACATTTAGAATTAAACAAATTTTTTGATATGACCCACGAACTTAATACAAAATTAGTGAGTTAGCTAGGGCTGAGAGGTTAATTAAATTAACTAAATTATAATTTATTTATATAATCTTATACGTATGTCTCGACACAATTTGAATCATACTCCAATACATGCTAAGTCGCGAACTCGAGTGGAGACCTCTTACTAGCCTAATTGGTTACAACCGAAATTGTTTAGGCCGAGTCCATTAAGATGTCTACCTCATATCCTAGGTCCATATTCTGTAGCATCTCCACTGCTCAAGGTCCAGGCCTAGGGCTTTACGATTATTCTTGGGCCTTGATTCATTGAGAGATTAAAGCGAGAACTTGATGATAGAGACCAAACCAGACGGGCTTTTGGGGCCATGGGCCAGACGGGCTTTAGGGGCCATGGGCCAGCCGATTTTGAAATTTGTTCTTAGTAAATTTGTCCTTAGTATCTATATATATATATATGTAGGCATAAAAATTAGACTCAATCTCAGTCAAAATAAAAAGTCATCTTCTCACAACCTAAACCTCATAAAAATAGAAAATAAACTGCAAAAAATTAAAAGCCCAAACCTCATATATTCACTCTTTGACCTCAGGCTGTAGAAACAAAATACTCGTAAAAAAATAAAACAAAAACAAGCAAATAATTCAATAGTTCGGATTTGGCTTACCTGCAGTAACTTGGTTAATTTATCCGCTAAGATTTCTTTTAAGGGTTAAAAAACCCTTGGAAGAAAAAACGTGAATTAAAAAATAAAAAATAAAATAACTGAAACGGTCAAAATAGACTACAAACACCTCAAAACCCTAAAGAAAACTTAAGAAGGTGAAAGTCACTTGGATTCTATCCTTATTTGAAGAAAGTTGAAGAAGGATATAATAATAATAATAATAATAATAATAATAATAATAATGTTGGTGGTTTAAACTAACAAAATGTATGTTGTGAGTCCTTAAACAACTTTGACCAAATGGTGGATGTAGAAGATTAGGGTTTTGAATTTAAAGAGTGTAAGTTTGGTGCATAAATAATACAAGGGATACTTAGAATTGGCAGCTTGATGGTTGTTTTATCTTGTATGTAAAGACAAAGCTAAGAACCATTAGTATTTAGATATACAATTCCACACAAAGATAGAGGAAAGACCAAACCAAGAAAGGACAAAACAATTAGAGGCCACAGGAACCAAAAGATTCCCTGCAACAAAACTTTATCTAATCAAAAATTTCCTCAGAATGTCTGTTCCCTTTCCATTATCTTTTTGGTTAAGTCACGTTGCTTTCTTTGGATTTCGGTTCAAATTACAACAAAAAAAACTTGTTGTAAGCATTACTATAACATATCTCCCCCAAAATCAAGCAATGACTGGCCAGAGCTACCAGCTGGTCCCAAGAAAGAAAGAAGTTGATTCGAATTGGCTGTAATTTTTGTTTGGATTGAAGTTGTGAAAAGTTCCAGCAAGTTAGTCTTATTGGAGATCGAGACAGCTCTTACAATTGCTTTCCCAATTACATCATAGCTCGGGCATGTAATTGTAGGAGATCCGAGATCCTGATTAAAAAATAATGATCTAATTACGAAAGTGTTTTGAAAAGCTATGTTTTCAATTCACAAATCAATACACATGTTAATGATGAAAAATTAAATTGTTATTTTATTTTTTTGATATGTTCACATAAAAGAAGAAGGAGAGGGATTCAAAGTTTCCAGTTAAGGGTCTAATTCTAATTCACGTAGAAGTTGGAAAAGAAAACTAGTACGTAATGCCCTTTGTTTTTTAACTTGTTTTGGTTAAAATAAATCTCCTATATATATAGTCCTAGACTCCTAGTAGGAAATAAGAACTAAAAACTAGTACGTCTCGGAAAAGGGTAGACTCGGCCACTCAAGGGACTACTATATATATATCCTCCAAGAGGCAACCCTGCTTTTCACTAATCGTAGGTTTTGATAAAGATTAGTGAAGAGAGAGAGATAGATAATTAGCGATGAACTCAAACTGTATTGCGGGGTGTTTAGATGCTGAAGCCCCAGTGAAGGTAATTAGGTTTGCGAAGCTCTTGCAATGGGCGGAAGCAGACGCAGAGTTCTTGAAAAGGGTAAGCATGAAAGAGAAGAGAGAGACGCAGACGGGTCGCTCTCCATTAATCAACTCTCAAAGTAGTGATCCTGTCGGCCATGAGAGCTATGCCTCAAGCCCCAGGCAGAGATACCTCAGAAGCTACACGTTCCGACGTAAGAAAGAGACGGTTGCCGACAAAACAAAGAAGTGGTTGAAGGCGGTGAACACCGAATCTAAGCGCAGGTCTGATGTTAGTGGATCTTGTTCTTTTCTTAAAGGCGTTTTCAAGTTCTTGCTTGTCTGTGTCATCGAAGTTGATGTTCATGAGCATTGAGAAGGGTCTTTCTGGTTTTGTACTAAAACGTCTGTAATTTATTTTTTCTATGAAGGGAATATTTACTAAAAGAAACTCAATCAATTGTAGATGATCTTTTTTTTTTTTTTTTTTTTTTTTTAATTTCTTTCCGATGAATGAAATAGATGTTCATGATCAATTGGATTTCTCTACTTGTTTTTGTTTTTTTCCTTCATTGCCCTGAAACTTTATAAGGCCTATAAAACTGTAGCAATATTATTATTTTAGTTTTCATAGACAATCTGCTGAAAACCAGAGCAATGGTAGCCAAAAAAAAAAAAAAAAGAATAAAGTGATTGACAAAGAAATTAGGCAATTGCAAATAATTAGCAATTTTGTAGGTGGAACATGCATATTGCATAGGGCAAATAAGGCAGGAAACCAAAGTGCATCACGAATTCATGCTCAATCAGTGGGATGTATTAATATGTTGATCAAATAATCTTGGTCAATGGTCAATACGATCTCTTAAAATAGCACTACCCTATTCTAATTGCTACGGCCTATGGCCTACTCTTTGTTAAAGTTCTACCCCCAACATAGCCCAATAAAAGGAAGAATAAATGTTAATTAAGGACTTGTGTGCAGATTCAACAAGGGCTCTTTAATATATGGGAAATGTTATGTTTTTTTTTTTTTTTTTTTTTTTTTTGGTGTCCTCTCAATTGTGATATGGTTTTTAAAATCATCAATAGATTAAAAGTTAATAATGATAATCTCAAACTCAATGATAATTTTAAAAACCACATTACAGTTGAGAGAATACTATGAAAACACTAGAAGAATACCTAGCATTTCTCTCTTTATATATATATATATATATAAATTTCCATGCAAATCTGTTGGAGATGCTGCCTCACATCTTGAAAGAAGAACTCAACAGAACCAAAAAAGATTTTTTTTAAAAAAAAAGAAAAACAAAAAAGAAGCAAAATTGATTGCATCAATTTGTAATAAATTTGCAATAAACTCTCTAGGATTTAAAAAGTAACTTAAAACTTCTGATGATAAGTATAAATAACAAATAACTCTTCATTCTAAACTTCCGTTGGAAATTTTGACCGAAAGGTCCTAAACCGTCACCGAACAACTCTCAAATCCTTGGGGATAGTTTAGCTACACCCTCTTGCCAATTTGTGGTGGTCCAACCACCAATTAGAGTGTTTTTTTTTTTAGTATTTATATTTATATATTTTTTATTATAGACGTATCGTATTATTATGGGAATTATTTGTCATCTATGCTTACTACAAAGAGTTTAAAGTCACATTTTAAATCCTAAGGAACTTATTATAATGGTATTCCGTGCTGATTAATTTAACAATGAAAATAAAAGGAGGGTAATCTTGGAATTGGATTTAAAATTGCTGAACTCCAAAAGGGAAAATAACGAATTTCCTTTTTTTTTCCCCGATTGGGCTTTAGAGCAAGAGGAAACCATATCTTACGTGTCTGCCTTCAAACATCCCAAACGGCCCGAAAGCAAGGCAGGCCAGAACCCATGGCGGCTTGTCAGTTTGCAAGCCTCGAATATGGGCCTGGCCTGGGCAGTACCTCGGGCGGCCTTTTTTGTTCCATGAATCATAATGGATCCGGCTCATAATAGCTTTATGCAATGACTTCTTAGGTGGGCCTAGATAAAGCCTGTCAAGTGGTGACAAGGTGTGGCTGATCTGAGCCCATGCATGAGAAGCTCTAGGCCTGTAATAATTGGCATCTACGGATTTTTATAGCCGTAAAAGCTGGACCAAAACTTCAATCGCAACTTATATACATGTGATAGCCTTCTTTGTAGTATTTATTTCCCCAAATTATTTGATGATAAATTACCAAGTCTTGCTGGCTTCTGTTTGTAGCGTTTGGGAGATTTATGCCTGAGGAAAACAATCATATAGTATATGTTAGGATGTTATTCAATTTTTCAGCTTAAGTTTATAGGTTTAGATTCAATTACATTATTGAAGATTCAGTTGATCACACACTAAATCATGAATCAAGAGACCATGTATAGAAGAAGAAAGTCAATTATCTTGCCAGATTTTGACGGGTACGTACACCATTTATATTAACCATGCACTTGCACTAGTTTTTTTTATGCTTACAATCGCAAGTGTATACTCAACAAATAAAAATTCAAACTTTACTAAGACATTAATCACAATTGCTGGATAAGCACCATTGTGGTCTGGTAATTGCAAACATCTCTCTCAGTGTGAAAACAAGATTTTGTCGTCGAGTAATATCTGAACTGTAGGTTCTTGTCCTGGTCAACAATGATGCTAGAGAGAGTTTCACGTCAGATTTGAGATTGGAAATAGAGAAGTGTAATACTTTTGGTACACCATAAAACCCTTTTGCGGAGTAATTTGCTTTTTTTTTTTTTTTTTGTTTATTATTATTATTTTTACTGAAACTATATATATATATATATATAAAACTAAACAAATGGAGAGAATTTGAAGTGATCGAGAAATGCCCAAGAATTGACTGTTGAAAAGAGCTTTGCTAGTGGAGGCTTTCAAGTTGGACAACGAAGTTAAACCCCCCCAGAGAGAGAGAGGTCCATCCAAAAACTCAAAAAGTGTTTTTGTAGTCTCTTAGGCCCCAACCCACATGAGACCCACGTCGCAAGGATACAAGAGGTGGTCCTCAAACCCACCTTAATTTACCCTGTACATGCAGAATTTTGTTGTTCAGATAGTAAATATCAAGGAGTTTTTATGAATGGTTTCAAACCCTTAAATAAGTTTTTTGGACAAATACGATATCAAAGTCAGAGGTCTTAAGTTTGAACTCCGACTCCGACAAGTCACTCTCACGTGAAAGTGTTAAAGTATATGATTAAATTTAATCACAGTTAAACTTTAAAAAAAATTAATAATTTTACAAATACCAATTCGGCCATGAAAAATCAGTCTCTGAGGCTGATGCTGAGGTTCAGGGTGAGTGTCGCCCATGCTCTTGCTCAACAGCCTGGCATGCACCTCCCTTTTGTAGACAAGTGTTGGAGTTTCCAACACCGCTCGATCGATGGGATCCCTTTGGACCACTTTCTCCCCTCGTGGCCGTGGCCACCCCTTGCCGGAAGTGCCACGTGGACCCCCTTATACGAAGAGAGGTGAGAGGACCACCTTATAGATATACCCTTCATATGACAGTACCCCCATTTTTGTTACAGAGAAGTGGTATGCTTTCAATAATTTCAGGTCGTTTTCCGCATGGGGCCATGCCCAAAAGGCCGCCAAACCCGAGACTGTTGCACCCACAAGTTTTAATGCTTTAATTTCACCGGCTCTTTTCTTTTCCTATATTAATTATTTGCCTCCTCCTTTTTTCTTTTTTTTCTTTTTTCTTTTAATTTCCAACTTCGTTAACATAAAAGGTGAAAATGGGAAGGAAAAAAAAAAAAGAAAGTAAAAACACGAACAAGAAAGTAAATAATTATCTCGAAAAGGGTGGAGCCATACCATGAGAATGTTGGTCCCTTGGTTAATGTAATCATCTCAGAGGAAAGTGACCCACTTGAGAAGGACATGCCTGTTTCCTTCTCTAGTCCCAAGAATAACAACCCCTTGGATTAAGATTCGGCCATGGTGGCTCTAATTGACTAATTAATTTATATAATCTTACTCCGTATGATCTTATTTTCAACAGCCTAGAGGGGTGCTTTTGGCGTTTTACCACTAGCTAGGGTTCTATCAATATGGTCACAGACCTTTAAATCTTAGGTTTTTGTTTTCTTTAATTATGATGAAGTTGATTGAGATTCTAGATCCATTGGGAGCAGGACAAAGGATTGTATTCATTAATTTTATGGTCCAAATTGGATTTCACACACATTTAACAGTGTATATATATATAAAATATGTTGTTACGTCATTTAAAAATAAATAATGTTATTTAGTAAACTACTATATGAGTATTGATCTAAAGATTATATGGCAATCATATAACAGTTTACTAAATAACTATATCCTTTTAAAAATATGTGTATACTATATATATTAGACGTACAACAAAATAAAATTTGAACATGATCCTGTCCATTTCACTGCCTGATGAAGGGCATCATATTTATTGACATCCAAAGTTAAATCATCCTGCTGAACATCTTGGATTCAATTGGATTCTCGCACATTTGATTAGGAAAGAAATGAAGTAAGGGTGTGTAAATTCTCAAACGTTTCTTTCCCTTGTGACTAGGAAAGTGGAAAAAGAGGCTTCAAAAAACGTGTTCCCATCGCCATCCACAATATTATAATCCATTCTAAAACTAATTGTTTTACTTCGTCAACAGTCACAATGATAAACTAATTATTATTATTATTATAATACATAATACAATATAACATAACATATATAATAAATTAAATCTAATATGACAGATTTTCATATACATCAGAAAGCTTCTTGGACTTTAAAAGGGGTGACGAATATCTTTAACACTTAGCCCCACACAAGAGCATTTGTATATTGTTTTCTTCTTTTTCTCTAAATACTAGTATATAAAAAGCTTGTTTTTTTCTTTAAAACAAACACAATGGCTCTTGTGTGACATGAATGGCACATTTGAATAGGATTTTTCTCATTATATATTCGTCCCAACCTCAATAGATTTCAACTTTTTGGACCAATAGAAATAAGAAACCAATTAACGACGACTAAAATACTAGGGTTTGGTGGTGAGAGTCACAACTCACAAGGCTTGATTTTTAAGCAAAAAATATGCCAGGTTTCTTGCTTGCTTACCATCATTCTTGAGTATCTAGAGATACCTCATTGAAGGGAAGTTGTTGGTTAGAGCTTAACATCATTAGGTATATGGCTTACCTTTTTTTTTAAAAAAAAAGAAAAATTAAAAAATATATATATTTTTTGTTGATTTTATGTACGAACTAGCGATTAGGATATAATTGGATTATGATTATACATTTTGTGGAAAGATTAGCTTCACCTGAATATTTAAATCTCATTTGTTTATGATGGATTGTTTGGTAAGTTTATATCGTGACGAGTGGGGGCATGGAATCCCTAAGCCAATGGAGGGACGTAAGTGACACGTTGAAAATTAAACGAAAATGTTTATAATATATAAATGTCTATTATCGTCACATATACAAGACTTTAGTCAAACGGCCATCCTTTAATAATATTGTATGCAATTTGACCTTGGTTGCATGAAACTTTCTTACACTCTCTCCCTAATCCGGCTAATCGTGTCAGCATTAACCTCATTTTATAAGGTCAACATGCACAAAAATGGCCAGCCAATATATATGAGATTTGAAAACCACCGATTATCAGCTGATCAATTTTAGTTGAAAGACCAACACAATTTTTTTTTTTAATCCTTTCTCAAAAGGTTGATTTTGGCTACATTATAGCTTACAAATAAGATATATGCTTTATAGATTCATCAACCCCTCCCCCCTCCCAAAAAAAAAGATGCTCTATTTGAACAAAATCATTCTCATCATGACATGGCTATACGTGCCATATGAATCCCAATCACATTATAGCTCAAGAAAAAAAAAAAAAAGAAGAAAAATCACAATCACTTTGAACATGAGAGCCTATGAGATCCAAAACCTGGGCAGCTAGCTAGCTAGCTCTTGCTAAGCTGAAAAGGGCCTGCATGACCAGTATGTATATCGTTGACCCAGTTAAGACATGCACCAATTTGTCCTTTTTATCAGAAGAATTTCAGGGATTAGAGAAAGAGAAGCATTATAAACAAACTTGTTAAATTACACGTGTATTAATATGAGAGGTTAAGTTTCATATACACATTAATTGTAAAGCAGATAGCATCTACCTAGCTATCGGATCAACCCTGGACACCTTCCAAAGGGAATATATAAGATCCGATCTCAAGTAAAATGGAGGGAGGGAATCTATTTTACGGTCAAGATTTTGTTTTATTATATCTTACATTATCTATGTTACACGTCATTTATCTATTCATCATGTGATAACGTACATATAAACTATAGCTATTAGATTTGTATGTAAAATTTACTCCGGACCATGAAAGATCCAATTTTCAGCGTTCAAGAATTAGGCAGTACTTGTTCGTCGGGTACTCTGTTATAACGTTGCCACATCAAAATAATGATGTAATTAGGCACAAAGAAAAGCAAAGTGTTGTAAATGTAAGTGTGTGGAAAAGTGAGGAGAAAAAGTTGGAGGCATCCGGAAAAGGAAAAGAAGAATGTGAGTGATAAAAAAGGACAAAGCAGAGGGTGAGGGACCATTCATTTTTATTAGACTGTCGTTACATATTACCGCACAGTTTTGTCTGTCTTAACCTTTCGCTTTGCATCATTTCCTTTTCCAACTCTCCATTGGGCAAAAGAGACAGTTACAAAATTGGCGTTGACGCCTCCTCGTACATCAATTTACCTCTGTACGATCTTTTTTTTTTCTTTCTTTTTTTTCTATGCTTTTCTTTTCCCATATATGCTAATTCCCCTTTTTCTTACTTCCTTTCTCTTTTTCTTTTTCTAATTTTATTTTTTACTCATAAAACTACACTAGTTAAGGCAATTTTCCGGCCATTAATTACTGTAGAATTTGTCTAGAAATTTCAAGCTTCCATTTAAAAAGAAGAAGAAGAAGAAAAAAAAACAAGGAAGAGGGTCCCATACATGCTTGTCAAGTTATCTATCTTTAATTAATTACAACTATATATATCCTCATATTTGTAAGAAATGGCATTTAGTGTCATGTGCTGCTTCATATATAGTTTCTTTTTTGGTCTCTTCTGAGATTGTGAACTGATAAATTTTGAAGGACAATGACTCATCACCATTGAATCTGTCAAATGCGATAAAATATTATAGAATCTTTCAAATAAATGTTAAAAAAAGAAGATATGATTAAACCATATGAGAGATATCTCATAGTAGATAAAGTGCATTAGAATATTAATTAACTAAATGATTGAACATGGTATTAGAACAAATGTCATGAATTTGAACTTTAACTCTATTGTTTTTTCTCATTTTGGCTAAATATTATATGATTAAATTTACCTATTTTTATCATCAATTTGATCTTTTGAGATAAATGTTTATTTAACAAAGTGTATAAGCAACAAGTTTAAATAATTATTTTAGCACTCCCTCCCAAATGTGAACTCAAACAAATCATATACATATAAATATGCATTCTAATTTTATTGCTATATAATAATAATAATAATAATAATAAATATGAACAAATTGTAATACTCATCTTATCATATTCATGTGAATTATTTGAAAAGTATTTATAATTGCATGATATGCTTGAATCTTTTATTGATGTTGATATAGTAAGATTGTCTTATTTTTTAGCAGCACAAAGAGAGCATAGAAGAGTGGGGGAGGGAGTTACGACTCCCTCCTTCCCTCCCCCTTTCTCTTTCCTCCTTCCATCTCCCTTTTCCCGTCTCCACCGTAGATGGATTAGTGTGTGTGTGTCAATAGTCATCGGGGTGCATTTTAGCAACATGTGGCTGGCCGACGATGGTGTGTAGAATGCGTGAGGGTGTGTTGAATTTTTGTTATTATATTTTTGTTGTTTTTAAATAGAGAAATACTAGAATCTAATAAAAACTCTACATTTTGCTCATAAAAGTCCATATGGCAAGATGCAACATCATTTTTTTTTTTTGTGTGTGTGTGTGTGTGGAGGGAAAGACAAAACAAAAAGAAGATGATGTAGCATCTTGCCACATCGAATTTTATGGGCAAAATATCGAATTTTTATTAAATTCTAACATATTTCTTTTAAATAAGAATGTATTCTCTCAAGATCTGCTTTTAGTAGCGATATATGGGGTGAAGTTTTGTTTATTTTCTTAGGTTTTATTTTCACAAATCCTTAAGAATAATGGAATTAGTTTTCGGTCGGTCTTTTGTTTTCTTATGATTAATTTTTTATGAGCAAACTATAAACCAATGACGGAGTAGTTATGAAGCATAAAGAAGAATTGTCACTATGATAAAGGCAGTGAAGGGAATTGCGATTGATAAAGCACTAGTAGAGGATATAAAAAGCCAGGGAATCAAGGACCTGACAATGGATAGAAACGTGATTTTCCAGAATTTGCTGTAGATCTGAAACTGTAGCTATAAAAAGCCATTCGATCTCTCTGGCAGTTTCTTTTCTTTTCTTTCCTTATATATTTATATATATCTCATGCATAAAATTATGTATCACAATTAGTAAGTAAAATTTGAGAGTGTATATGAAAAGTAGGTGGAAATAATTTATAGCACATATTATGTAGCTATAAAGATTGTGCAAAGCACTACGTTCTTGGAAAATGACAGTTTATTTTTTTCTTCAAATTAATTATATTGATTTTTTTTAACTCAGTTTATTAAATTAACACATGTCGTTAGAGTGCGTAATTCTCACATACATTTTTAATAGAATAAACAAATATCTCAAAAAAGCACTAGCCATATATGTCCCAGTCAATTTGAGACATTTCCTACAATCACTTATAAACCTAATGCCTTTCTTTGAGTCGTTACAAATTTCCTAGAGAAAGCTCGTGCATGTGTCTTTGTTAGGGCCACGTTATGCAGTGCTCTGATACGTACAATTTGTAACGACGCAGAAAAAGCGCTAATCATATGTATCTGTGTTATTACTCTAAAGGGATCGGACTAGCTAGTTAATTTGAAAATTCTTTAGAATTACTTATAAAGATTTAGTCTTACAATAAAGAACCTTTGCGAGACTTATCATCCATAAATATCTTTATAATTCTCTAAGCTACTCAATTTCCCTACGTGAGAGATTGTGGGGTTACACCATTACACATAACCAACTCCAACTCCCAACGAATGTTTTTTTTTTAAGGAAAAGAAAAAGGAAAAAGCAAACAAAGCAAAGGAAACAAAAAATGGCATCTAGAATAAGGTGCGGGCATTAAAGTCTCCGCTTCCCTTGCTAGGCGACGAATATAGAATTTGAAGTGTTATTAGTTAGTTACACATGTAGACGTGAATCTCCTTTTTTGTCTGCTACTGTTGTTTAACTATTTTATGCACCATGTATCATATCTGGGCTGCTCAAAACAAAATGGTTGACATATTTTTAATTTATTATCTCAAATATCGATCGTCTTGATATTAAATGGAAGTACACTCACGCAGTTACAAAAAAAAAAAAAAAAAAACTAAATAGATTAATGGTTATATTAATAGAGACATGAGGTCTGTAGAAAATGAAGAAGCAAAATATTTGTAGTTGTAATTTCAGATCTGAGACGTACCGCTCGTGGGGCACAAAGTCACCATCTACATCTGCAAGTCGCAATGATATAAAAAATAGTGACAGACAATAGCTTTCTCAAAAATGGGACATATTTTAGTTGTTGCAAATAAGGGATGAGAGGGAATTTTAAAGAAAATAATTTAGTGCCAAAATTGTTGCTGTCTTTGATTGATCAGTTTTGCACTTATGCTATTAAATGTGTACAGATATATATTAGCATGCACAAAATTCCGAATTATGATTTTGGGGCATCTTTTTCTTTTTGAAATGACAATTGCTCTCTTTGGTTTGGGGGTTATATCGACAGCTGCAGGCACATGTCCTTTCCCCTCTAGGGTTGCCCTCTTTAAAGTGTACGTTGGTCTTTAATTTGAACCAAAATAAAAAATAAAAAAATGACCCTAGCTAGTAGGAAAATGAAATAAGATTTAAGAGTTACCTATCTATACATGCTACGTAGACATGTACCTGAATGTCAGCAAGCCTACCAAAACTGGGAGGGCAAAAAGTAGAAAATAAAGATAAACCTAATTTCCGATCCATCAACATCTGAACACACCATGCACCATGAGCTACCTGTATGTACTACCACCGATACCACCACTCTCCTATCTACTACGTACCACCAGTATCATTGAAGCACCAATGCCCGATAGAGGGTGTGAGCTTTTTCCTTCATCTTTCTTATTTCTATCTTCTCCTATATATATATATATATATATATATGCAGCTAGCCGGCCACCATTTTTGGGCGAGTGTGAAGCTTGGATATTCAAGATTAAATGGATTTATTTATGGCTGGTGAGTACAGGAAGTGAGTGATATTGCTTGAATTAAGAGTAGTTGTTCATGGCATCAAACGAAGAAAGATATATGAGCAATGGGGTCGATCTGCGATATAAAATTAAACTTGAAAAAAAACCGTTAAGCTTTATCCAAGTAAGCGATTGATTGATGACTGACTTCGACTCCCACATGTTAAGCGTTGTACTGGCGCGCAGTCTGCCACTAATTAACATGTATGTGCCACGTACATGCAACCGATCGTGATCATGCATGCTAGTACATGCTAGTACCGGAAGAGCTCAATTGGGGTTTAAGTAACTTTTTAGCCTTTTAAAAAAAAAAATGGTTTTAAGTCTCTAAAATTGAAAGTTACTTAAAACACGCTATATTAATTGATCTAAAATGAATGTGATAGATAGGTGTGAGGAATATCATTATTCTTTTCATAAACATTGCTGAACATGGAGCAACAATTCTAACTTCATGACACATATTATAGTTGGAGAGTGTTATATTATTAACTATGTTGATTTAATCTGATACCAGAACAAAGGCTTTGAGCTTGAACATTGTCTTCGTTATTCTCCTCATATTTTAATTAAATATTACACGTATTGGACTTCACTTATTAAGGAAAATTGCTAAAATATTAACTAAATGATTAAATAAACAATTTTCTATCAACTTAAACTTTTGGGTACGTACAAGTGGAGATTTAATATGGTTAATTTTCATTAATTAGCATATATAACAAGATCCACTGTTATAATGAAAATACTGAAATTAGACCAAGAAGAGCATTATCAAATTTAGAGGGACTTGTTAGAAATATTAGTGACTGATCATATTCATAAATCATAATGTGTGTTGTACTATTTAATTCGTTAGGTCCAAAGGAAGAGGGGCCCTAATTGAGTCTTAATGCCAAACCACCTAGCTAATTTGTGTGTATTATTGTCTCTTTCTAATTTCTCTTGATTTTCATCATGTTTTAATAGTTTCAACAAAATCCGAACACATTATAGAGAGAAGACAAGTTTTGTTTCAAATTCAAGCGATGCTCACATATAATTAAACTAAAATCCTTCAAGGGTGTTTGTGATTCTTCTCGTTAGGTACATATATAATTGGGTACTATTAGAGTTGGTTTTTTTTTTTTTTTCCTGACGTAATTAATCTTGCAACTTTATTTACCCTCTTTACCTTCCTTCCTTGTAAGCCCTTGTTTGGGTAAAGCCCCATTTAGCTTTTAGGCCATGGAACAAATGCGGCAAAATCTGTCGCCACGTAGAACAAAATTAGATCGATCAATGACGAAAACCACGCTTTCTTGCAAGACAAACTAGTTAATGTGATGCATATTGGCCATCGCAATAAAGAAAATGTGAGCACAAAAGATTGTTGGAGACAATTGAGAGATGATGCCATCACTATAGATATATATGTGTGTGTGTATTATTATCACATTATAATTAATAATATTGATGTGTGCATGATCAAGTTGCATGATATAATTAACAGACACACCCATCAGGCCATGATCACTCTGAGAACAATATATATATATAATCAAAAATAAATTCCTCCATGCATGCATGACGAACATGTGGGATAATTCAGAGACGAGGGAGGCCATCAGAATGTGCTCCAACATTTGAAGCACACATCATTTTTTGGTCCCATCTAAGTAGATAGAAATTTAAATAAGAGAACATGGTAGTGTCTGGTGGAGATTGTCTTCTTCATGCTGCTGTCTCTTTTACATCAAATGAACCAGAACTTAGGTTGTTGATGTTTGTGTCTGCGCCGAACGAGAAAAAAAAAAAAAAAAGGTGGGGAGGTGATGTTTAGAGGTTGTTGCTTGAAATAAACTCGATCGAATTAGCCATGCCCTTTTAAACACAACCACCAGTGTAAAGGGTTGGCTTTTCTTTCTTTCTCATACAAGCTTGAACGTGAACTTTGAAAATATATGTACGCAAAGGAGAGGACAAAAACTGTAGACGCATGGGAAAATAATTTAAGAGGATCGGAGGAGATGGGGGTAATAAATATGGAGGCAAACGTGCATACTGGCATAGCCGACTTTGGCACGTGAGGGGAGGATGAGATAATTAGGTTTTGTCAATCATGTAGTGGGGCTGTCAAGCGTGTGAGAAGAGGGTGAGAATCACGTGACATCACCCGAAAGACGACAGATGGGGAGAAAGAGAGGGTTGCGCTGTCAATTGTCGATCCGGTTTGCAGTTGAGACGAAAGTGTTTTAATCTCCCTCCCAATTGAGTGTTGAGCGGCTATAATTCTAGTACGTACGTAAGCAAGACAATTCCCACTTTTTTCCTTTTTTCCCTTCTTGCATTTTAAGTAAACAAAAAGCTTATAACTTATTGGTAAGAGTATTAATTCAATGGTGTTAATTCAACTCAAACATTAAATTCAAATCAAATACGAACCTAAAATTAATTTGATTTAATTGGTTTATCCTAATATATATCTGGAAAGGTCAACACATGAAGATAACACAAGTTTGGGTTTCCAATTTTGGCAACTAGCTAGCTAGGTAGTATCTCAGGTAGTGGTAGCTATTTTAGCTACTCAAAATATAATTTTTTTTTCCTTATAATTTAACTACTAATTTTTTAATACAAACTCTAACAAATTAAATTATTTATCTCTCTGCTTACTTTAAATATTATTTTTTAATGTGAAAAGTTTAGGAAGACGAAGAGAGAAGAGAGAGAGAGAGGGGGGAGAGAAAATAATAAGAAAAGACTTTAATGTGTTACAATTAACTTTTATATACGAAAGTTTACTGTAATAAAATAGATGGAAGTACTCCATTTTGAAGTATCTGTTAGATGAGTAAAATGGCTCATAATATCTAAATATAGCTATTATGAATCATATGAAGGGTATCCTAGAGATGCTCTAAATGTTTCCAAAAATTAGTGAGTTGCTACAATGCGCACCAACCGTTAAAAGGAAAAAAAAAAAAAAAAAAATTGATAAGACATGCACATAGCTTTGAAAACAAAGATTAAATAAAATAATTAAGGAAAGTGGATAGCTAAAATAAAATGTGAGATATAGGTGCTTTGAAAAAAGTGAGTAATTAAAATAGAAAAAGCTAACATAGAGAGAAAATGTATAACTTTTTTACCACTTTCTGACATGTGTCAGCATGTAATTAGACAATTAATGTTAATTTTTTTTAGTGGCTAACATGGTTCCGATCACATGTTGACACGTATTAGCAAATTGTAAAATAACTATAGAAATATATAAAAAGAGTATACGTACGTACACATATGTATTAAAAACTATAGGTATGCTGATTAAACATGGTTAGCTACATATAAAGCCAAAAAGAAGAAACAAAAACTTGGCTTGCCCTATTGACAAGGATATTATAGGCTTGCTAATGCTACATATTCAATCCCCGGGAAGTCAAACATACTTCATACTTGCGTGCATTTTACGTCGATTGACTTCAAGTTGCATTCATCAAGGGATTACTGCATATATATATACTATTGGTTCATTAAAAATGAATCAAATTTCATCTTTGCTAACTTTCTTTGGTTAATTTTTTCTGCCTTCAATCGGTTAAAGTCTTCATATATATATATATATATATATATATATATAAACTGAGTTAATAGGAATTTCTCTAAGTTTTTAAAAGTGTCATGCATTTCTTGAATATGTGAGAAGAAGCATTTTTTTTTTTTTATTAGCATGTGCTTCTTACATGAAAAGAAACATGTCATAAATTTTTAGAAATTGGGTTGGAAACTTTTTTTTTTTTTTTTTTTTTCATCTCATGACCTTATAAAAAATTTATGCCCTTTTATATATATGTCTACAATTGATATTAATTACTATATTAGATTGGAATCTAATTGTTAGATTCTGAAAGGGTTTAGTAGCCTTCAAATATTTAATACGGGCTAATTCAAGGGCTATTAAACTTTAGCATGCATGCTGGCTTTATGAAAATATTTATAAGATATGGTTTGCACAATATTAAATAATGCATCGGTCTCACCTGTTAATTAAGAATTTGAGAATTACATTGGGTTATGGTTTAAGGTTGTTTGGGAAAAAAAGAAAAGAAAAAAAGGAAAAAGAAAGTAGACATTTAACAAGAGGAGGGATTAAGAACTGAAGCTGCAATAAAAAATTAGAAAAAAACTGAAGCTCATTCAATATTTGGTTACAGAAAAATCGGCGCAATTACGAACGTCTTGGATGGCAACATCAATGAAGCATATCAGCTCTCACGTGGCAAGACAATGTGCATATATCAACATGCATTCATTTGCAATCAAGGCAAATTAATGGTTATGAAAACATTCACCCCAAAAATAATATGTTACGTTATTGCTCAGATAGAAATTTGTTACAGACGTTTGTAGATAATTTATATAAACTCATCTAATAAAGTGGCATGTGTTTCTTTGTAGTAAAATATTTTAAGAATATAAATTTCATGCAAATTAATCTATAAATCTGTCATTTATCATGTGAAAAATACATTGTTTTTTTAACATAATTATTAAATTCTCACATGCTCAAGAGAAACATGGCAATATTATAAACTAGGTATATATGTAAGAAATTATTCCAATGGAGTTTAGAGAAAATTTAAATTCATAGTTTAGCATATCTATTCATATACTTCCGCTTAATAAATGAGACCCAAATACATGAAATACTTGACCTGAAGTTAATATTATTGCTCTGATAACGCCCCACTAGACTGATTTGAGAAGTGCTTATATATACATAAACAGATGAGATGAGAGTATAGTAAATAGCATTATTACTGCATCACCACTAGTGACATGCAAGAACAATAAATCAAGAAAGCTAAAAAGGAAAAAGCACAAAAAGCACCTGTAAAAATGAGAGGCTAGGAGGCCGAAAAGGGTGATGGACATGCCTATCTCGACATTGGCAAACCGTAAAGCGGTTAAGTGTGGCTTTCAGGCCATGTCTCATCCACACAAACCTAATTACTGTGGTCTCAACCCAAACCCATGGCGCCACCAAGCCACCTCCTTTCGGTACGGCAGTTTTGCTTCATATTTAATAAATCTTCTCAAATGACTCTCCCTGTCCCTCTCTTTCGCCTATATCACTAAGTTAGGTTAGTGATGCACAACATGGCGGGGTATCTTAAAATGACCGAAATCTCATATCCAACAAACACTGTCGCCAATTTATGACAATCATTAGCCGGGGCATCCTCGTCATTCCTCACACATAGAAGGATGGTGGTAGTTTTGGATCATTGAGGTGACTTTGGACAGACCTTATCTTTATTTTATTCCGTAGTTTGCGTTGGTTTCCAAAGGACGTTTGGAAAATGACAATAATAGCCGACATTCCGAATGGCATGTTCGTCTTTTCATACATTTCTAATACCCAATTAAATGATTTAGAAAAAACCTTTATTGTGAATTGCTTAATTTGGCTAATTACCTTTCCTCCAATCAAATTTGTTTTCACCGTAAAAAATAAACAGTAAATGTTCATTTTTTGCTTATTGAATAAAAAAAATTACCCGATTACAAATTGCTTAATATATGGTTAAGAGATGATATACGTAATTTTGAGGATAATTTGGTGAAGTAAACAAGTAAAAAAATGTAGGAGTGACAGTACTGTGCTATAGATAAAGGCTATTTTGGTCATAGGAGCAAACAACTAATAAAATGGAAGTAGTTTCCTTTGTGTTTTGGTCTACATGTTATAAGATTCCATTTTCAATTTTCTTTGACAAAAGGAGAAATAAATAAAAATAAATAGAAGCTAATATTGTTGGTGAGTAAAAAGGAGGTAAGAAGGAAGAAAAGCGACTGCTTCTCTCTTTCTCTCTCTCTCTCTCTTTCTGGCCTGAGTTTGTTTGAGAGAGATATCAGTACTCCCAAAGCCTCCATTTTTATTTTATATAGTATGAAGTTCCATCTCTCTCTTTCCAGAGGGTGATTGCAAAAACACTTGCTGCAACGAGCAACCAAAGAGAGATAAAAGGAGAGAAAGAGAAAGAAAGAGACGAGAGAAGGAGCGACAACACAAAGAGAGAGAAAAGAGGAGGAATTCGAGAAGCTTTCAATACCACAGAAGGGAAAACGATGTCTGAGAGCTTTACTTCCTTTCACACTGTGCAACTCTAAGAGGTACATACACTCAGTACTCATATATATATATATGTGTGTGTGTGTGTGTATATATATATATATGCGTGTGTGTGATGAACAAAGCTGAAAATGATAAAAAGGGGAATAAAAAAATCAACAACAAAGACCCATCTTGTTCTCTCCCTCGTTTCTTCTTTTATTTATTTTTTTTGAAATTTTGTTTTGGTTATTGTAGATGAATGACTCGAAAACTGAGAGATGAATATTTGTATTCTTCCATTTGCTTGTCTGTGACTGATCCGTAATTCAGGAATTGAGAAGAGCCTGAAGAAAGCAAAGAAAGAGATGATGAAGCAGAAGATTGTGATATGGGACTAGCAACACCACCAATTTTCTCCCACCCAAAAACCCACCACTCAATTTCAATCCCAGAAAAGTCCAATTCTATGTCCCAAGACTACCACCACGGCATCTTCAGCTTCTCCAATGGGTTTGACAGATCGGCCGTGTCACACCAAGAGCAACAACAACAACAACAACATCATCAACACCACATAGCCCAGCAGATCCGCAGGGACAAGCTGAGAGTGCAGCAAGGCTTCGAACCGCCACCACCACAACTGGTGGGGATAGATGAAGAAGAATCCGGAGGCCTACCCGCGTATGAGACAGCCGGGATGTTATCAGAGATGTTCAATTTCCCTCACGGGGGTGCCACATCAGCAGACTTGTTGGACCAGCCGATGGCACCCAACTATCGTTCCCCGCGGCCGCACCCGGCGGTGGTGACGAATGAGTGGTACGGAAACAGGCAAGGGATGGTGGTGGGGTTGGGGCCGTTGGGAGATGCAAAGAATCAGAATAGTGTGAATAGCCGTGACAGTCTTCATCATCACCACCATCATCATCATCAGATTTCAAGCATTAATGCTGCGGACTCAGCGGCTGCCATGCAGCTTTTCTTAATGAATCCACAGCCAAGATCTCCCTCCCCTCCACCACCACCACCACCTCCTCCTCCTCCAACTTCTTCCACTCTACACATGCTGCTTCCAAACCCATCCACTTCTCTTCAAGGCTTCGCACCCTCGGGAGCCGCAGGAGGGGGGTTTGGTCAATTCACTTGGGTAAATTCCGACAGCGGCCACGATCAAGGAGGAACCGCCGCCGAAATTGGAGGGGTTGTGGAGGGCCAAGGCCTTTCACTGTCTTTGTCGTCTTCCTTGCAACATCTGGAAGCGGCTAAAGCGGAGGAATTGCGGATGGGGGATGGCGGGATATTGTATTACAACCAACCAGGTGGGGGGTCATCGTCCGGTCAATATTACAAGAATCCATTGCATTTTCAAGGAGTGGCGGCTCATCAGAACCACCAGGTTCCGGTGGGGTTTGGGTCGTCATTAGGCGTGGTGAACGTGCTGAGGAATTCAAAGTATGTTAAAGCCGCCCAAGAATTATTGGAAGAGTTTTGCAGCGTGGGTAGGGGTCAATTCAAGAAGAACAAATTTGGAAGGCACAACGCCAACAACCCTAGCTCCAATCCAGGTAATAGTGGCGCCGGTTCTTCATCGACATCCAAGGATCTCCCTCCATTGTCAGCAGCTGACAGGATTGAGCATCAGAGAAGGAAGGTCAAACTTCTTTCCATGCTTGATGAGGCATGTAATCTTACTCCTTCTCTCTCTCTCTCTCTCTCACACCTTCTCTCTCCCCTCAAGAGTCGCAGGAGTCAATCATTTGGCCTATTTATTTACTCCATTATTTTTTTCAGAAAAACCACCGGGACAAACACAAAAGTTCCGGCAAGTTTTCATTATATAATATATATTTGCTTATTATTTTATAAACCTACATTACATATCCGTAGAGAAAAGCCGGCTGGTGAAATAGGGTTCAACAGGATCAAGTCAGTAGTGTGTGATTATGTATTTTATATTATTGATTGGGATTGGTGGGGGGTGTGTTACAACTTATACAAGATATATATACTCTTGGGTTTTGGTTAGGTGAAAACGTAAGAGACTAATAAGGTGATTGTGAGAGATGCCCCATTTACGTAGGAAGTTGTCATGAGTGGCATTGCAGGGAAAGCCATTGATATATATATATATATATATATCACCATAGTTGGTTGACTGTGGGAATGGAAGGGGATGTTTTTCCTTTCTTCTTTATTACTGTGTTTCTTTAAGCACCCCAAGTCTGTCATGAATCGGCTGTATTTGGGGAAGAGAGAAGACAAGGATATTCTTTCTTCCCATAAACCCATCATTTCACTGTACCGAGCATTTATTTGTCAGCTTTGGGGTTTATTTCCTTTAGGAGCTAGCCACAAAGTCCTCCTATATACCAACTTTTTCAATTTCTCTATCTCTACTATGATATTCCAAGTTGGTTTAATTAATTATAAACTTTTGTATATATAATGAGTAAAGAGTATACAATTTATGAGAGAAAATTAAATGACAATATTGTTATTTGTAAATATTTACGAGCAGGTGGATCGAAGATACAACCACTACTGTGAACAGATGCAAATGGTAGTGAACTCGTTCGATCTGGTAATGGGATTTGGATCGGCAGTGCCTTATACTGCCCTTGCGCAGAAGGCAATGTCTAGGCATTTCCGGTGTTTAAAGGATGCGATATCAGCACAATTGAAGCACAGCTGCGAGCTTCTAGGAGAAAAAGATGGTGCAGGGAGCTCAGGAATAACCAAGGGAGAGACTCCGAGGCTTAAACTGCTAGAGCAAAGCCTAAGACAGCAAAGAGCCTTTCATCAAATGGGGATGATTGAGCAAGAAGCTTGGAGACCCCAACGAGGATTGCCTGAACGTTCGGTCAACATCCTCAGAGCCTGGCTTTTTGAGCATTTTCTTCATCCGTACGTACCCTTTTTTACCCCCCCCCCATTCCCCCCCCCCCCCCCCCCCATTTTCCACATTCCTAATAAATTAATGAATTATATCTATGATATCAATTTTAAGAAAATCATCTACTTTTTTATTTTATTTATGATGATGAGTTAACTAGAAATATGCATAAACTTTTTGATTAGTGTGTCGCAGTGTCCTTAGATATTGTCTCGTCAGCAAAAAGCTGTAAAAAGAGTCCCATTAATTAAACTCTATGCATAGATCTTTCTCTTTCTTGGTCTGATGGTCTCCCTCCTCATCTTACAAACTCATTGTGCTGCTGGTCTCCCTTTCTTTCTCTTAGATTCTCACGCCCATGCAGGCAAAGATGGAAAGGTTTCAATACCGTCTAGGGGAGCAGAAAGCTCGGTTTCTCTTTATACACAACTGATGTCATTTTCTGGTCTCTTTCTCAGGTACCCAAGCGATGCAGATAAACATCTGTTGGCACGACAGACTGGTTTATCGAGAAATCAGGTTTGGTTCTCTCCCTCTCCTTTCTCATCTTAAATTATACACTAGAATCAAAGTACAAACACACACAGAGATAGAGAATCTTTTTCTGGGTGTTTTCTTTCTTTTCTTTTTTTCTTTTTAAGTCTATTAACAAAGATGAAAGAATAGGAAACCCATGGAAAGGAAGGGACCAGCAGTAAGTTCAGTCGGACTTGCATGGATTTGGGTTTTTTTGTTAGAGAAAGACAACTATTTTCTTCGTTTATTTTTCTTTTACTTTGGATTCTTTCCATCATGACATAAATTCTGAAAATAAAAGACCAGACTAAAGTACATTAGAGATGAGACATGAGAGTTTGCAGCTTTGGTTCTCTCTCTCTCTCTCTCTCTCTCATATCCAATGACAGCATCCAACCACACGATAAAGCCATAAAGACAGACAATAAATACGGCTACTTGACAAAGAGTGAACTTTTAATTTGCCCTCCAATGTCATGTTATTTTATTTTTACCATTTTTAATTTACATTATTGTAGTTATGTCATTCATTTTAATTTAAAACGACAATAGTAGGCCTTAAGGGATAGTTCAATCAGATAGAGATCATACCTTATAAAGTGAAAATCATTAGTTTAAATCTCTTATTTTTCTCTTGTGTGAATATGTCAAAAAGAAAAAAAAAAAAAAAAAAACAACATTAGTGTAAATAAGAAGGTGTGTACAAAAATGAATAAATTGTCTTTATATCATGAATATATAATGGTTATTGTCATGTAGCAGCTAAATTCTCCTGGTCAATTGGATTCTTTTTTAGCATAATTCACTAGACAAATAAAGAGAATTATTATTATTATAGTTATTTATGATCATTATCATACATCTAAGTAGTTTGTCTTATTAAATGTTTTGGTTTCATATGAAAAGCCAAAACACGACATAAATATGCCCTATTATTGGCTAAGAAAGAAATACTTACCCATACGTCTTATGTAATACGACTCATTAATAGAAGTTAGTGATTTGGGTTCATAATTAAATGCAGTGACCTTTCTAATAAGCAATGTTGATTGTCGTGTTTTACCAACTTGTTAGGGTTGTCATTTCTAATAAGCCAAAACATCTTAGCTAGGGTACTAATTCACTGTTTACACAATTGAATAATATTGCTGCAAAGCTTTGGGAAACAAGTCAAAATATTTACGTAATTGATATGGCCATACTGATCGTTAGGTATACGGAACACGCTGGCAGAATTCTTCTTGATTAATTGCAATGATTAATCACTTAATCACACAAGAAAATGGTTAATTAAGCACTTTCTTTTGGGTGACATGCAGGTTACTTATTTTGCGTGGAAAGTTTTCCTTTTGTCAAAAAATGAGTGGAAAAATTCAGTTAATATGTATTAAATCGACATGCATGCGTGGTATTGATGAATTATTTCATCACTTCTTTAGTGTAATTGTCCAATGATGTAAATAATGGTTTTAAAAGGAGAGAAATAAGATTTAAATATATATATTGACGATGATGAGGAGGATTTGAAATGTGTGTTCTTTTCAGGTCTCAAACTGGTTCATTAATGCCAGGGTTCGATTGTGGAAACCCATGGTGGAAGAGATGTACCAACAAGAAACGAAAGAAGAGGATGGAACAGAGGAGAGAGAAGGAGAAAGGAACCCAAATAACAGTGGCCTCGCACAAACTCCAACGCCCACAGCGTCAGCTGCCACACCAGCATCAACGACAGGACCAGCAACAGCAACAACAACAACAGCAACTACTACGCCAACAGGCAAAAGATCCGATGTCAATGCGTCCGAAAGCGACCCTTCACTTATCGCAATCAATAGACAGTGCTTCTCGGAAAACCAAGCCAACTCCACCACCGCGACCTCTGAGGTGGCACCTCCTGCTTCCCATTGCTTCCCGCCGGCCCATGACAGCTCGGACATGCACCAACACAGATCAATGGCTGCCGATGACACGTGTCGCCGTGGCAGCGTTGTTGCAGCTGATCACTTTGGGACCATCTCTGGTAATGCTGACATCGGGTCCACGCTCATTAGGTTTGGGACCACGGCTGGCGATGTGTCACTCACTCTAGGGCTACGCCATGCCGGAAACATGCCCGAGAAAAGTTCTTCTTTCTCAGTTAGAGACTTCGGGGGATGTTAAAGTCATTCTATAGTAGCTTAAAGAGAGAGAGAGAGAGAGAGAGAGAGAGAGAAAAAACAAAACACCATTTTAGTTTCTTCATCCTTTTATTTCTTTTTTTTTTTTTTTTTTTTTGGTTCCCCACCATTAAGAAAACACATTATCAGAAACGTAGCATTAAGCTAGTTAGCTGTATGAGGGTCTATTATAATTGTATAGTAGATTGTTTTTACGTACTTCCTTTTATGTACTTAAGGTTTGTACCTTAATAGGAGTATTTACTAGAATAACATGGAACCATATTTTGAGAGACAGAAAGCTAGAGAGAGGGCTATATATATATATATATATATATATATATATATAAGCACTAGATTTCAATGGGTAATATATATATATATCTGATGATATTGTCTTATTTATATATCTGTCTATGATATTTTGAATAATGACACAATTAAAACCCTACACATGGGCTATTTATATATAATCTCCCACCTTTGTGAACATGATCATTCTGTATATATTGAAAGCTAATTAAAAATTCAATGCATGAGTGATAATTGTAGACAGATGGTGCAACATTGGAATTGAGGGCTTGTCTGTTTTGTCTCTTTCATTACGTATTGAAGTACATGATGTGTTTTCATGGTTTCAAATGTTATATTTAGTGATGACTACTTTTGTAGTCTAGCTTTCCCTTTCAAAAGGACTGTACAAAATTGTTACTCAGAAATGCCTGCTTTGTTGGTGGAGTCATTTTCTACTTTTATCAACTACGTACATGCAAAAATTAACCACGAAGAACAAGAAAAAAAACAAATTAAACTCATCATATTTTTTTTGTTAATTGCTACAATAAGCATTTTGCTTAAAACACTTAATTAATAAACATTATGTATGTAGAACCCAAAACATGCCGATAAATTATGTTCCGTCTTTTTAAAGATTATTTGTACACTATTATGGAATATTGCTGATCAGTAGGAAATCATGCAAGTATGGTTGTTGTTCGGGTTAAGTTGAGAATAAAAGGCTTAATTAGATGAGTTGATCAGCTGTTAATTGACACAATTAACTAATATTGATCCGTATGCCATTGCTAGCCTAGGTATATATAACTTAATTTCCACAATGTATAGATATATTTAACATAATTATTTAGTAGTTTTGAGTCAAGCTCAAGAGAAGAGAATGAAACTTGGTGCCTTAATTGTTCTTTATATAGCAACATTTTAGACACGAGAAATGCTCTATTTCCATTTTTTTTTTCAATAAAAAAAAATATGATGTATCATCGTCTCATGACATTATGCCTCTAATTACTAAAACAATAAGTACACATGAGAGGATAATGCATCATTTGGGAAGGAAATTATTTTTGGGCCATGACAAGCTAATTCAATTGTGCCATAACAAGCACATTTTTTTTTTTTTTTTTTGGGAACAAATACATCCTTTATTGATGAAAATCAATGATCAAACAGGGGCAATTTGCTCCCTGACTACAATACTATAGATACAGTTTGAAATTTTTTCAAGCCAAATATTATCTATGATACACTTAATAGCTTTCTAGCTAAAACATGAGCGGCTGAATTTGCATAACTTTTTACATGTTCAATTCTACATAATCGCAACATTCGCATTCTCTCTTTAATACCATCTACCATATGGCTAACTTTGCTCCAAATTTTGTCCTCCACTTTGACCGCATTTACTATTGCAAGGTCATAACAAGCCCTTAATGAAAATTGAAATGTGGTACTCTTCAAACGAAGGACACTTCCTTTTTTTTTCTTCTTTTTTTTTTTTAATAAAAAAAAATGTCAAAAGAATTTTCTTCAATCCAACTTATATATATTACGCTGGCACGTTATAAAAATGCATATATGTAAAAATTAATTACATGGAGTAATATTGATGCTTTGGTTGATTATTGAGAAGAAGAAAAATGCATGAATCTTGCTACCTAACATAAATGGTCTGTTGAGGCAGTACTGGATGGTATAAACACGAAATAGGTTGTCAATCTTGTGTCTTTATTATGTCACGAAATAGGTAGCTAGAGCAGTAGGTTTTGTTGTCTGTTACGTGCTAACCAATGCCACGAAGGTTCCTTAGAATCCCAAACAACAATCTGCAAAGCAACAAGTACTCTTTACCTAATACATTGCTTTTCCTTTGAGTAACTCCATAACTAATTAACCGAAAACAATGCGTCCTTTAGGATTTACCAAGTTGGTCCCCTGCAACCATCAACAAAACGTTCTATCGTGTGTGTAGGTATATATATATATATATATATATATATATATATCAAAAGATGTAGCTAGCTAGCAGCGATAAAATAAACAATGCCTATATAATTCCAGCCATCCAGGTATCATGCAATGTCACTTTCAGTCGTATTCTATTCTTTGAAGTGGGGATATGCTAATTAAAAGTTAATTAAAAACACTACAGACGCTAACTATTAGGATTAAGATCGATGTTCAAATGGACCGTTCTCGGTTCTTGTTCTTCAAGGTTTTTTTTTTTTTTTTTTTTTTCTTCTTTATTTGTATATCCTATTCATGTACGATGTTAGAGTACCCAGGATGTATGTAGACATCGACATTAAAGTTTAAACCCTTAATGGGGTGCTGAAAACCACATGCAATATTATATGTAATCACTGAGCTGTCTGGTTGTAAAGTTAAAAAGCAGCATGGCTAGGGTAACTATAGGGTAGCTAGGCATCATCATGCGGAAGAGGAAGGCAAGGCAAATTAATTACCCCATTTCGGATTTTCAGCAATTTACCCATTTGAATTGCCAAGCTAAAACTTAAGAATAAATTTAATATATGAAAAACTTTTTCATATTTATTATCTGATCTGGAAACCGAACAACAAAATTGATGGTTTGTATACGATGAATCAGAGATTTATGTTCTGTTTGTTTGTTTTAAATGTATTTTTAAGCTTTTCATTGAATGCGTGGGGGCCGCCATAGCCTGTGATACTGTTCAATGTCATCCGGGCCAAGTGATAGGCTCAAAGATGAAAGACCTACTTAATTTACTATACTCAATCAATAGTGGTTTCCCACTCAGAATGGTTTCTTTGTCTTGTTTGGTGCCATAAATTACACAAATTAAATGTGAACAAACAGACGAAAAAATCTTATAGGAGATTCTTAAATTTCTCATTTATAAAAAGGCCCCCACCTTCCTCTCTGCCCACAATACATAATTGATAATACAATTGCAGGAGGAGAAGATCAACTTGGCGTGGTGCCCACCTAAATTGCTATATAGAAAGCTACCTGTCGGATACAATCTTCTTTCTAGGGTCAAGGCGACCCAAGGGCTGTCCACCAACCAGATAACCTTTACGTGGGCCCTAAAAATTTGGAAATATAGGAGGTGGGACACGTTGTGAAATTGTTGGGCTTGGGCCCATCTCTGGCCTGTAAATTTGCTTAAGCAATGGAGCTGATTGGTTGCAGAGGCAGGACAGGGTCACCTGTCCATAGCCAGTGTTACGCCAGCCCACGTGGGTTGGCGTATGATATTAATGAAACCTAAAGCTTGAATACAGGTAGATATGCCACTGCTTCATAGCTGTGATTGATTATTTTGGTAAATAAAACCTAAGAAATATTGATTCATGATAAAGATAGACAAGGCCCATCACTGCCATATATAGATGCTGGCAAGGGATATTGATTAATGATGTACTGAGTGTACCAAATTGATTACCTAGAATATCCAGTTTCTTCATAAAAAGAGATCGAAGGCCCATCTCTGCCCCAGGTGATGGCATGATAGTTGTTAACTATTCATTTTTAACCATGTCACTAATTATAAATTGATGGGTTAGTTTGTAATAAAGTTGTACACAAAGAATACTAATTTCTAGTTAATTGGGATATAGAGGACTCGGTTAATGACAAGAAATATTCGTATAAAAACTTAACATAAATAGACTTGAAAGTGAATGTACTCAACGATAATCCTGTCAAAACAGCTTGTAAGGACACTCCAATGCTGATGATAGTAAGGTATTTGAAAGAGAAACTAGAGAATAAAAGAGTGAGAAGGAAAGAGTATGCAACGTCAAAATAGGGTTTGTCATATTTTCTTATAGCACTGTTGTTGTTTGTGTTAAATGGGTTTGATATGGCAAGGCACCGAGGTCAAAGATTTGATATGGAATGTAGCATATATATGATCATGAATGAGTCATGACTAGCTTTCTTATTAGGAAGTGTTCTCTCAAATCATTTGCTTATCGAGCCAAGTCTAAATAGATAAGCTCGTTAATAAGAGAATACCTTTTTTTCTATGGTTCTTTTGCCATAAATCGGCAATCAGGTTACCATCAGTCAATGATGCCGGGCACGGTTTGTCCCGAAGGCGGATCAACCATCTTCCTAGACCTGTGGAGAAACATGCGTTTTGGGTGGGCTTAGGGACATCCCACTAACCGTATCACCATAAAGCAAGCACCGAAAGCGGACACCCAAGGCAGAAATCTTGGTCAATAGTAAAAATTACTACTCTCAGCATCATGGTAATAAGTAAGCTTTAATGCCATATATAGCCTGAAGCCCCTGATTGCCACATTTATGTTCAAAGCCTTATTTATTTACCATTTTCGGATCTATTCAATACGACGAAGGGGAGAACAGTTGATCTATAATACCTAGTAGTAGTTGTACGAATTACAGGAAATGAATAAAGGTTTGTACATTCATACTATTTAGTCCATAAATGCTAAAAACATTGATGATTAGTGCCCCTGTTTTCGAAAGTTGCTGCATTTGAAGAGTCAATTTGAACATCTACCGACACAATAAATATGTACCTCAACACTCGCATACATTATATATATATAGTTTTTTGTCTAGCTGTTTTTGGTATGGTGTGAACTGCGTGTTCTTTGGGGTGTTCTTAATCTTCAATACGTCTTTTGTGTTCCCACAGTCGCTCTATGCAGGAGAAACTCCAATGCATAAGTCAGTTTCCGGGAGAATGATTGTGCTTCAACGCACAATAATTCAATCTACGCATTCTCACAATCGCTTTATGCATGTAGGGGAAACTCCGATACCTAAGTCAGTTTTCTGGAGAAAGATTATGCTTCAACACATAATAATTCAATCTACGTGTTCTTACAATCGCTGCTTAAGTCAGTTTTCGGGAGAAATATTATGGTTCAACACACAATAATTCAATCTACAAACTAATTGAGCTCTATTTTGTATTCTCGTTTGAGAGAGTATGAGAAGATCCTTTTGTACCTTGCATAGGAGCCTATTTTATAGGTTGAAGAGTTGAGGTAGACTTGGACTAGTTTTCTTATTTGAGTTGATTTGGGAGTCCTGAGACATGGAATTAGACTTGGGCTCATACTTCAATTTAGACTTTAAGTAGGACTTATTTCAATAGAACTCCATTTGGATTATATCTCCTACTATTTAATTAATAGCTATGTGGGCCTGTCATTGATTATAAGGCCCAAAATCTGATGAACTTGTACTGTAATTTTATTCTGAACACACACACTAGATATATCATCATCATCATCTTTAAGATTAGCACGTTGCGATCAGGCAGCTGGTACCTCTTAAAGATCGCATGTTTCTGAATGCATGCGCACATGATTTACAATGACAAGTTATATGCAACAGTTCAGAATCACGTGTTGATGTAGAAATTTTTGGGCTGATTTCTTGGACATGAATCATGATGGGAACTCATCAGTAGAGCGATGAACATCCATAAAATCAAACGTAGGATTCTTATATATATATATATATATATATATATATATATATATATATATATAGGATCGCATATGCATGCCTTGCGGACAAAATGAACATTAATTATTGTCCCGAGTCGACTTACTGTTAACGAAACTTATTGCATGTTTGAGGAGTCAATTGTGTATGTTTGAAATCGTGCAGACACAATAAATAATGCAAGTACGTAGAGGCTCTTACATTTTATAATTTTTCCTTCATATTTTTCATTTCATAATCTATTTACGGCTGTAAAACATAAATATACATAAATGTGAGCACTTTTATTTCTTTCCATGGATGCCCACTTAATCAGTCCGCCAGTAAGCCAGAGAAGTTGCATTGCATCTGTGTTGAATGAAGGACATGAATGAGCTAGAGGGACTGCAGGAGAGTGAGTGAGGCACAGCAAGAAAACATTAAGCACAGGTATCTCTTAAAGATTGGATGCGTGGGATGCGCAAATGAATTAAAGATGACACAGCAAAGCAGCACATGTTGGTGTCCAACTTACCCATCATCTTGGACTTACCATTATTTTAGTGTACTACCTTATCATAAACATATTCTTCTTCATCTCCGATGTGCAATATCCATACATTTTTTTTTTTTTAATGCATGACTGGATACATTTTTTGTTAATGGCGTACAATACTATACTACACATTCAACATGAGCCACCGTCAATAGACCCGATGGTAGCCATCTTTCTTTTGGCGGCTTTACTTATACATATATATTAATACAAAGACATTTTAATCTAGGCTATAAGTCGCCCCCTTTGTGACATCTCAACTACAAAGCTACAATCCGTTCGATCGGGATTTTCCTTTAAACAATCCACCAAATAAAATCCTCCTAGAAGGCTAGAACAGTCACTCCGCTATTTGGAAGAGTTTGAACTCACATGTAAAAGAGAGATTGTTAGAACATTAATTAAATTATTAAATTAATCTACTTAAACTTTTGAGATAATTGTGGTCGAGTACAAGGCTTAGAAATTCGAAATATAACCAAATCGGGCCAAATCCGTCAAAGGCTTCGCATGTCAACTTTCAAGCCTTTGCCCCATACAAGGCTTTCGAACTAACCAAAATTGTAAGCAAAGGGTCCTTTCCAAACGAAGATGTGAAGGTATATCGAAGCCTAAGACCATCAATTTTGACTTATTTAGACTATGAGAACTCCCTTATGTGAAGTTAAACAATATTTACAAGTGACAAGGAATTTCTAACATGAATAATTATTATAAGGGGGCACTGACAAAGAGAGTTAGAGCATTCAAACATGAACTGAACTTTGAACCAAAAATTGAACAAATCATATGTATGGCCCATAAGGATGATTTCATATGGCCTTGTCTGAGGAAGTGCCATGTGGACTAGCAACTAAAGTGATAAGTATAAAGTGAACTGCCACATAAATCTTTAACGAACTTGAAATTAAAACTGTAATACCTCTAATAACACTCTTTACAAAGGAGTTGAGCAGTCTCCTAGATCAAATGAGGATTTATTGGTTATAAGAGTGTTCCCACAAGAAAAATTAGGAGTAAATGAGCATTAAAACCAAACAACACAAAGACAGTATGGGAATCAGTTTCATGGCTGTAACTACAAACAACATATATGTAGTGGTCATGTCACCATTGATGATTTCAATCTTATCCATTCAGATAAAAAAAAAACTCACAAGAAGCAACGACTTATCAATCACATTCCTTTTCAGGATTTCCTACATCAAGCGATCAACCCACATCCACCAAACCAAAAGGAACTTCTTGCAATCCCTATAAGCATTAATCAAAAGATTATGCATGAAGCTCAGTACACAAGTCACCACGCCAGTGTCACTCCTAAGGGGATCTGCCACATCTGCCTTTGCTAAAGAGAGACAATCATCATCTTTTGTTCTTATAAACCTTAAGTTCAGCAGATTGTGAAAGATAATCCCTGTATAGTCAACTGTACAATCACTCATGTGGATATTTCTTCAGCTCTACTACTGGTGATGCCATTGAGCTATCTGACTGCAAAAGAGTACCTTGTGCTTCCATGTAAGGCCTAATGAATGTCCTCCGCCACCAGACCTCAAAGGCTCTCTGAAGATTTGGGCAGTTATCACCAGCCTTCAAAAAACTGCCCAACCAAGAAAGCAAAATACTCTGCTGCTCCTCTAGAGGCAGGGTGAGGATTGTCCTACCAATTCCTTCCTCTACAACCTTTCTATCAAAGGACCTGCACCCATGTTGTAACCAGCTGTAGTCATTAATCAATGGCTCTAACCAGGTTTGTAATAGCAATTGACGGGTGTCCTTTGAAGGCAGGAGCTCGCCTCTTCCAATGCCAACAAATAGCCTTGCTGTGATGCAGCTAACATGATAGCGAGACACAATAGGCAGCTTTGAATGCAGGGTAGCCAACTCTTGCTGGCCAGCCCACAATAGAGCAACTTCATCTGCTGCCTGCCTATCAGCTAAAATCTCAACCAACCAGGAAAGGTTATCAGCCTCTAGAGCTATTTGCTTCACTACAGGTTCTTTTCTGTCCATAGGTTTATCAGCAAACCCTGGTTCAGCAGCCTGTCTAAACCAAGACAAAAGCGAATTCAAGCAGCTTTTACATGAGCTGTAAAGTGTTTCATTGCAGATGTCAGCTGAACCTGCATAACTTGGGAGGCTGTTATTCTCCCTAAGGAGCTTCAGCACTATTGATTTCATTTCCCGTCGGCCTCGCTCCTCATTGCTTTTGAGAACAAGGTCAATTATTTGTGAAAGTGTGTCTTTAGGGGATCTGGAGATGTCAGAAGAAACTCGTTTCAATACAGGGGTGACTCCAACACCCTCACCCTGGAGTCGTAGAACTGACGAAACCACCTTTTCTTCTTCTTCCCCAACCCAAGGGACTGCTTCCAAGTATTCTAAACATGACTGCATGCAGGAGTTGAAACCAAGTAGTTCTGCGACCTTCATATAAAAGCTCCATCAGGTGAGGTTCTCATGTAACTATAGATATTTTATAGACTTTTGCACATATCTTAATCCCAAAATCTAATGTGAAATCCAATGACTGGACAAGTATACAAGAAAAGAAATAATTAACCAGTACAAGGAAGAAACACTTATTACACAAGAAGTTTCAATCAGCTTACAATAAATCCACTCGGGAAAAACAGTCCAAATTGGTAATTGATTAAAACAGAACAATGGCCAGAGATAACAATCAGGATTAGTTATGTTAGAGAGAGAGAGAGAGAAGAAGAAGTAAGAATTTATAACAAGTTTCCCTGCGTTCTTATTCTTCATAATGCTTTCTTAGCCCATAAAAAAAAAATCTTAATAGTACAAAGCAAACGGATTGCTACAAATTTGGATTTTTTTGCTTTTTTTTTTCTTTCTATGATGAGATATATATGGCCATACAAAATAAGTATATTCATAAAAAGAGCATACAATGACACGTCTAAATGATTGAAGGGCAACACATGGAAGTGCACCTTCATGCATTTAGAAGGTGGAAGCATTAATGAGGAGAGGTTAATTACTGCTATTTAGTAATGTGCCAAATAGTTGTTAGTACACATATCATGCAATGAGCCAATATCACATGGAAAAGGAGTATAATGGTGTACTGATTAGGTTACTTTATGTCAGAATGTAAGCACAGTGTGCTCCAGTAGACAATGAATGAAGCAATATCAATGCCAGAGCCACAAAAATGATGGGCTTGAACATAAGTCATCCGTAGCCCTACTAACTCCTTTTAGGGAGAAATAAATGAATATTTATGCTCTCCAAGACCTTGCTTTTAATGTCCTGGAACCTTTCGAGATTTCTATACAATAATTTTAAAAATATAGTGAAAAGAAAAGGTTTATGAGGATAATTTTAGCAAAGAATGTTTTGAACAAGAAGACTATCATGAAATTGGTTATGTTTATAGATCAATTTATGTATCATATTGCAATATATAGGGGTAGTTACATTATTACCTAAACCTTTCTATATGAATTGCAATACAAAATACTGCAAATAAATAATAATGAATGGAAAAACTATTCACAATTTGAGAACTGCTTGCAACAAAAACTAATAAATATACTTTTGCATGATATATTCATGTTGAACAACCTGAAATTAGAAAAAGATCCAAATAGAACAAAACTAAGGTCGCAAAATAGAAACATTTTGAACCAGTGGATATATGGCCCTAGACGAGCCCAACTGTGAAAGACATATAAACAAGCAGTAAGCCAAGTCTTGTGCAACATATGCTAAACATCTTGCAATTTGTCAGAGATCCCAAAGGTTTTCGCACACAGGCCAAAATGAAGACTGGCTACAGAAGAGGTTTTCGCACACTAAAACAAACAGTTTAAATCATTTTTTCTTCTAAAAATAGTTTATGGTCTGATTTCTCCAATAAGCACACATGCATCATGCATAAACTACAATTTCAACACAATAGACAATATTAATAGTACTTTTAATAACATAAAATTGGATAAATGCCATTTTCTATACATATTATGCCAGAATAATCAAAATTATGAGATTGCTAATTAACCCTGTCATCCATATCTAGTGCCTCATCCACCTGGACCACGAGTATCATGTTTCAGGTAAAGATACCACCAAAAATGCAGTTGCTCCCAACAACTCAATATTCATGATAGTATATAAGATCTCCCAGAAAAATTTGACTGAGCACTAAATGTTTTTTTATATACTCAAGTTTCCACCCTAGATAACCTTGGAAGTTTATAGTAGCTATCGTCATTTATTGCTCCTAAGACACCATAAACAGCGGTCAAACATTTAGTATGTGCTAGTAGGAAAATCATAGCTTGAGGTCCTACATAAACATCTGCATACATGAGGACCACATGGGGATAATTTTCTATATTATTGAGTTAAACATTTGTTTCAAACAGGAGGGATTTGCTTGTCCATTACAAGGCTAACCATCCTTATATCCAGAAAGGCGGGAATGACAAATTACATATACAAACAACAATAGAACAATCAAGACAGTAAACCCTTAATGGTTTATTTAGATGGAACTATTTGAACAGAAAGATTCGGATTTCAGTTTTTAGTTTGTATGGCTTGAATAAGGTATGAAAAGTACAAGTTTTTTCTATTTATGAACTTCCTGGATGGATTTAGCCTTTCTTTGATATTGATTTGAAATGATTAGTCATAAGATGTTATTTTAAATTCATAACACAACGTGTTTTCAATAGAGCAGAACCCTCAGAGCTCAAATTTATCATGTGTTGTTAAAACTCATATCAAGCAATTTATAGTAGCAATTGCTCTTCAACTCGATGACACAGACAGAGAGGGGACTCTATCATACCAGCTAACTCATACGATGAGAAGTAGGTCCCTTGTTTTTGGTAGGAATACAAATTCCTTGATTATAAATCCTAAAATCTAAATGCAACCTAAGATTATTGCTTTACACTGGAACAAACTTTTACCAACAAGATAACTTATAGATCAAATCAATCAATGCGGGTGAAAAGGAGAAATCCATTTCATGGGCATGCAAATTACTTACCTTGAGAATGCGGAGTACACGCGAAACACTTTGCTTGATCAGCCTTTGCTTAATTTCTTTGCAATACATTAGTCCCACAGTTTCAACATATATCTCAACATCCTCACAATCGTCGATTTCCAGAAAGGACAAACCAGACTGTTCAGAAAGCTTATCAGCAATATAGCGGCTATTCTCCACTAGAATATTCTTGTGAACGCTCAACTTCACACAAAATCCCTGCTTTCCGAGTAAAATCACCTTCATATCACTGGTTCCAGGCTCACCAAACTCAATTGCCACTTTCCTCGGCAAATTTTCAATTTTGGGTCTCGGTGCTCTCTCAGCAGCCACAGGCACACTAAAGCCGGGTGTATCAGAGCCAAAAGTTCGTTGATCATCAGAAATAATTCCAGGCCTTGATGGAGTTAGAGTTGGTTTTCTTTCAGTCACTGGGGTCTGTTTCTTCTGGACATTGATCTTGGGTGGCGATGAGGAGGGTTTTGGTTTGTTTAGAGGGTTTTGAGCTTTGAGGGTCTTTTGAAACACAACAGGAGAAGGACAACACCAAAAACCTTCTGGGGTCACGGCAATTGGAACATTTCTGATCTTGGTTTGGCCTTGTTCTACCCTTGTAAGTCTAATTTCAGCCATATTTAACAAGAATTTACAGGAATATTCACTCAAGATGTGGCATTTACAACGAAAACATCACTGTGGACCCCTAAAGGATTACTACAATTACTCAACCTTTCCAGAAGGAAATAAAAATTCCAAGAATGGGGGCCTGCTGCTTTGAAAACAAAACTCTTCTTCTCAAACACAGCTTTGGTACCCTATTACACAAAAATAGGAAAACCGGAAAGCTGGGCTTTTAAGGTGAGCCTAGGAACCTCAAACTCACATAGTACTTCCTCCACCGAAGGAGCTGCCTTTCCTACAAAACAATATGAAAGAATGAGTAAAGTTTTGTACGAAAACCACCGCTGATAAAATTCAAAATAAACTAAATCGTAGTTTCTCTAAAACAGAAAGAAAAAATTGCAATCTAAAGGTAGCAAAATAGCAGAACGGTAAGGACACACAGTACCAAAGAGAGCAAAAATTACTTTTAAAAAACTTGTCTTTGCAGAGAAGCAATTTACTATCAAAGCAAACCACATAAAGTATTCACAAAGCACTATCACGGGGCAACTACAGATCCACTCCCAGAACAGACACAGAAACAAGCACAAAATGAGTCTTTTCTATACTCAACAGAAGGAATCTTAAAACCCCAAAATAGCGAAAAAAAAAAAAAAAAAAATCAGAAACTCACCAAGGAAGTGATAATCTGTGAGCTCACTGAAAACCCACCTCTTTATCTCATATACTTTTTAAGCCCACAAGTGCGTAAAATGATTGAAAGGTAGCTCCTTGTGTCAAGCATCAAGGGAACCACTAAACAGAGATATTCAGGGTGGAATAATAATTAGTCCAGTAGTGGCTCTTTAATTTGTAAAGTTTAAAGAATTACCGAAATCATCCCAGAAAAACTAGAAAGTGAAAAACGAATTTAAAGAGGTGATGGCTCATGGGTTGTGTTTCCTACTTTTGCAGTTGCTGTCTACCTTTGCTTTTGATGATTGCAATGTGTGTGGGTCTCAGAATGTGCATGCCTCTGCCTCTGCAAATTACACTTTATCTTTTTTCCTTGGGGTATTTTTATAATACAATCTTCTGTGTTTTTTAGTGGGCTTTGCTGGATTCCCTATAGCTAAAAGAGACCATCGCTGTCATGTAGAATGATGTTCAAATATGAAGTCATTCAATCACTGAAATGCCCTTATGGTATTGCCAAATTGGCCTTAAGAAGTTAGACTATGGAGGGTGGGCAGTTGGGCATTATAGGAAAAATGATGAATGAGCGTTACTTGAGAGTCTAGATCAAGATACGGCAGATGAGACTACTAGATGGTACAAACCACCAGGATAGGATCTATTTATTTATGTATTTTTGGGGGTTTTATGTTTTTATGTTTTTATTTTTTTAAAAGTGTTCTAATGTGATGGAAATATGAAAATTATTTTTATGTTTAAATTATTTGTTGATTTTTTTGTTTAAAAAATATATAACAAACAGAATCTGTAGTCCTCCAACCCCTTTTTCTTTGGGCACTCCTTATTATACAACCTAATAAGAGGCTAAGGCTAAGGCTAAGAACATAGTCCAATCTGATTTGTTGGATAATTTATTTTGGAGCTCTATAATTTGACTACTAATTGTCAATTATTGCTGTTTAGAGTTTAGATCCAAACCTCTAGAGTCTAGACATAATTTGACTACTAATGAAGTGATATCTTCACTCCTCAGCTACCTCAAGATGTCGAGAGTGAGCTGGGAATCATGCTGGAAAGAAAAAAAAAAAAAAAAAAAAGAGAAAAGCAGAGTCTCACAGCATGGCCAAATTGATGAATTGTTCCTTAAATAAAGAGTATATTTCATATATTCTAACAATTTTATGTGAGACCATGTTTCTATTCGAGCAATCTTAACATATGTGTAAAACTCAAACAGCCCAAACTCTTATATGAACAAGTGAAATCTGAACAAATTCTTGCATGAATTGCCCCGTTACACGAGATCGAGATCTCATCTATACACAAGAGCCAAAGTGGGTTAACCAACTATGAACTACCCTTTACACCAATAGCACTAGAATATCCGATGCATCTTTTATAAAATTGTAGAGGGAGGACCATTCAAATTTTGCTCCACAGGAACGCCAGACATGTTTCTTCTTTGTTCCTCGAGAAGTTGCTGTTTGCTTTAGAAAAAGAATGGACAACATCACCATCCAATGGCACAATTTCACATGAGAGTGTGAGTGAGTATACCAAATAGTATCTAATCTTGAGATGTTTTAAAAACCTTTTGACTTGGTCCTTTTTATTTCTTTGAGGTTGTTTTGTGCATTATTAAAGGGCATGGACCATGTCAACCATGACCTCTAGACTTTAGTGCAATAATAGAGCTTGCAAATGATGAAAGAGTGGATAAAGCAAGACCATGTTTTCATCATGAATGATACCAAAAAGAAAACCGACATCGATGCTCCTCATGTGGTAGGTCATGGACACATGCTTGCTATTAGATATTAAGAGTTATTGGCAAGAAAAAATAGATAAAAATGTGGTTTTTTGGATTTTTTTTTTTTTATTTATTATTGCATAATGTTACAAATAAAGGCTATTTTCTATCTCTTCATATTTTTTCAAATTTAATGTTGGGTCTTACAGATCTAATGGTAAATTTTTTTTATTTTATTTTTTTTTAAAGATGTGATAGCATTTCTCAATATTATATATCACACATTTTTTCTACTTTACTGATGTGCCGCTGTAAATTATCCCATTTTTTCTAACGGTCAAGCATGTGCTAGTTTAACGTAATAATCAAGTCATGTTTGATATGACCGGATTAAGAATTTTTAGAATTTCTATGATATTTTACTAATCATGTTTCTTCAATCAACCGTTATTTTCAAATTAAATTATAGAGATTTTACCACATCAACATTGTCACTTCATTATTTATCATTTTCTATAATAAATAATAATGTGATGAACAGTGATAAAGATGGTAATAATAAAGTGATAAAAATTGTCATCTTTTTATTTGAAAATAATAGTTGAGATTTCAAAATATATATATACTTAATGGAATAATCTTTAAATTCTAAAAATGCTTACCCCATAAGCCATAGCCCTAACAAAATCAATGAAGAAGATCTTGCAGGCGCTTTATTTATTTTTTATTATTTGTTTTAACATGATTAATTGGCTCACTTTGGGTCTTAGAGAAACAGTTTCCTATTGCAGTCATCATTGTTGGGCTAGCATTTTGGACATCGCTACA
Source organism: Corylus avellana (assembly GCF_965113065.1). Taxonomy (NCBI): domain Eukaryota; kingdom Viridiplantae; phylum Streptophyta; class Magnoliopsida; order Fagales; family Betulaceae; genus Corylus; species Corylus avellana. The sequence goes on from NC_142495.1 coordinate 1,356,907, forward strand.
AATTTTTTTCAAAAAAAAAAAACTAAAAAGAAAGAAGTTTCTGGTGATACGGCTTACGTGGGCCTACAAGTCATGGGCCAATCCACTTTTCTGAAGGGCCCAATTTGGGCCATGATTACCTTGAGCAGGCATGCAGGAGCCCAACCTGGCCCAACCCATGAACAACCTTAATCCTCATATCTCCTTCACCATGATAGAAATTACTGTGATGTGATAAATGGAAAAAAGAAAGTATGATTTATATATTTTCTGTGCAAATCATCAAAACAATATCATATTTCATATTTTATCCAAGAAGAATTTTAAATCCTGAAATTAAACTAAGCGATTAATTATTTTTCTTTAGGAAAGTGTTTAGAGACAATTCACATGACACTTTTTACATCGGTCACTAATTAGTGTAACACCCACTTACTACACCAAGTCACCAACCACTTGGCATTTACCACAAATTAACGTGACTTAACATCAATTTATAAAAAAAAATTTAATTAAAACTGTAATATCCTTATCCGCAATAGAGTGGACATCTATCTTCCCATATCTGCATTTCACATGCATTAGTGGTTGAGGAACTATACATGACAACAACATAAAACTAATTACCTGCTTTTTGGTAACCAACCAAATGCAATGTGGCATAATATATTGAGCAAAGCCGCCAAAGTTGTTTTCCATGCCTGTGATTGATGTGATTTCACCCAAACTCTACTGCCCATGTGAGAATGGTCCGTGCTCTGCTCCTTAATCAAAATTTATGTGGCTTCAGTTGATGTCGTTTTCTTTTACATAATTAAGGTAGTTTTGACATTATCAAACTGTTTATGTCGTGAGAAGCACTAATTATGAAAAATCAGAGAGTTTATTGGTGGATTTTTTTATTTTAAAAAAAAAAAAAAAAAAAACACAGAATAATAATATTGAAGTTGAAGGATTAAAAAGGGATAAAATGAACTTCTAGATAACGTTGCCTATAAGATGCCATCTTGGTCCTTGAATCATCACAAAATGGCAAAGCCCACAAAGCTATACAGCTTATGCTCTGTGCTAATGGCTTTCCTCTTCGCTTTTTCGGCGTCTGTTCAGTTGGATGATCCCGGTACTTCAATCTGTGTTCTATTTTCTTTTTTGTCAATGACGACTGGCTCTCAATGTCTTTTCTCTTATTCTCCTTGTCGGTTGGTGTAAATTGGTATTTTTGGTTTCCTCTCTATGCATGCGCGTGTGTGGTTAATATGGTGAACTGGGTCGTCTCCTGCAGAAGCAGAACCCAAATCAGGAATATCGCTAGGATGTTATTGCTGCTTGGAATACTTTTGTTCATCAAGGTCGTCATAGAAGATTTTGTGAATGGAACAGCTGGGTTCTGGTCGCTGGATTTGAGTAAGAGAGTGGTTAGAGAGAAAACTGGAAGTGGGTTGGTTGTCATTTCCTTGATTTTGCAGTTGGAAGCATCATTAGTCCCACAAGCCCCCATGCGAAAAAGGAAGGAATTTGCAAAACTTGTTGGATATGGTGAGACTAATTTCTTACTCTCTTTTTTTTTTTTTTTTTTTTTGGAAATTTACCTGAATTTCAAAATTTGAACAAGATTATTTCAGTTGTTTTGTTAACGTGTTATGATTGGTAAAATCTGATCACAGGGATGGCAATCTTGGTGGGCTTCAGCTACGGACTCCCCTTTGTCTTCTTTGTTGTCCAAAAAGGAGAACCGAAGTTCTGATCAATTTTGCTTCATAAATAAAAGTCAAAGTGTAACCTGACTAAGAAAAAAGAAGAAGTGTAACCTACAGTTGCCTTTCATGTAAACCATGGAGTGCGACAAAAATAATACTGTCCTCTTCTATATGAGTAAGTTGGCCATCCTAACTTTTACCGAAATAAGCAATAATATTGTCTTAATATTAAAGTTGAATAATAAAATTTACAATATTACTCTTCATTTTACGCTAAATAGATATTATTCATTACAAATGAAATGAAGAGAATTTTATTCCGTCGTAAATGCTCTAAACTACTTTGCTGTGTTCCGTTGGCTGTTGTTGCTGTTGCTTTTGTTTTGTTGATGTGGTTTGGTTTAGGTAGTTGCAGCGTTGTTTAGATGATTGCTGCTGTAGTCTCTTTTGCTGTTTTCAGCTTTTTTATGCTGATTGGGTTGTATTAGTTTTGATTGTTAATGAAGGAAGCTCGTTATATATATATAACTACATGGGTGCTGCATTTTGGGTTTTCTTTTGTTTTCCATTTTATTCCTTTTTAAGTATCCACAGTATCTCTCTGTCACTAGATGCTCTCAAATGTTGTTAAATATGCAATAAGAGTTGAAGCAAATGAACAAGGAGTAAGAATAATGGTGATTGGAGACTCCTTAAATCTTGAAACGGAAATAGTAATACCATGAATGATAGAAGAAAAAAAAAAAAAAAAAAATTTGTTACAAGTTAGATTTAAAACACTAGCCATTTACGCATTCCTATCAAAGTGAACTTTAAACATTGAGAACACCATTTACAATTTGCTAATAAGCAAGAACAGCAGCTCTGGAAAATAAAAACAATTTGCCAAATTTATAAATTAAAAAAAAAAAAAAAAAAAATGACGAAAAAGGGGGGTTTCGTCCTCGTTTCTTCAAAGAAACATGTAATCTACCTGAGGCAGAAGTATAAACAAAAAAAGTGTAAGCGTATGTTATAATTAATCTACAAAAGGGAAAAGTTGTACGCTATATATATATATAGCAAATGCAGGATGAGGAGTTAGATAAAACCTCAATAAACATTGTTGTCAACTGATTTGATGTTCCCCCATCTCAGCTTCTCCCATTCTCCACCAATAAAATTTTAAGCACCCGATTGTCCAGAAAGGAGAGGCAGAGAGTGCTGGGGTTGATCAAATATTTAATAAAGGCGGCCCTGGCAGTTGGAAGCTCCACAGTGGCACGGATGTCCTTCTCCAGGCAGTAGTTGATACCGATAGTTGAATGTCAGTTCTTCACCCGAAGCTATCTGCTCATAAAATATTAAATACATATATATATATATATATTAAAAAGGACAGTCTCCACTGCAAGCATACTATTTGGGTAAATACAAGTTGTATATAAATTCTCATTGAGCGCCATCATCCAAGGGAAAGCATATAGCAGACTTATTATGTCCATCCAAATCAGGAAGGATGAATTTGCACTGCATCTTGGCCAATGAGCAGGCCAAGAGTCAGGACAAGACCAACTAAAGGCCTCCAGAAAATAACTTCTTCCATAAGAACAGGAGCAATTAATCATCTTGAAAGCCATATTGGAGAACATATTTGCCCAGGTCATCCCAAGTTTCAGCATATGGACAAACATTATATGAAAAACAGGGAGAAAAGTGCTTACATCTCGACTGGCATAAAGACCAAAGTGTGCACACTGACTATCCATGCTTTCTACAAGAACTTGGTAATTCACAAGATTTGGCGAGCAGCTACGAGCAACAGCAACAGATATCATTAGTAAAGTGAAAGGTGAACATGCCTAGAGTAGCTGAATGCAAAATAGGAACAGGAGGAAAAAAAAAAGCCTTTCTTTTTGTAATTGATAATTATCCAGTCAATAAAGCATCAACTCGCTAGTCAGCGCACAAAAACCTTTCCACTGTTTACCTCTGCCTCAAGCCATAACTTCCTCAAGGGTCTGATTGGTGTGTGGAATTGGAAGTAAGGCTTCAAATTGCAATTTCAACTCTAATTCTTTTGTAATTGGAACCGAGTTGAAATTGCAATTCTACAATTTAAACATCACAGAATAATTGAGTACAAAAGTGGAAATAATTACTATATAGGGAAAAGTGGTTGACAGTTAAAGAGAAGGCTTAGGAAAGTACCTTGAACAGTGATGATAGCGTGTAGAATAGAAAAAGGCATTAATCAATAAAAATGGTAAATATTAAGATTGACAATCAAAAAATATTCTGCTTCATTAATTGGAAGCAAAACTCATTTGCTATTCAGAAAATTGCATGTTCTCTGGAAGTGCACATATTATAGCGAAATAGTAATTGGTAGGGTTTGATAACCCTTTTTAAGAGATGTTTTTTGTGTTTTGGTTGAAAAAGTATTTTGATGTGACATAAAGGTAAAAAGAGTTTGGAGTTTTTTGTGAGGAAAGTTGATTCTAATGTTTTGACTTTTTTGGGTAGAAAGGAAAAAGGAAAAATGAAAGAGTTAGCAAACAGGCCCAATATTTACTAACCATAGCAAACAATAACAAGTTGAAACTTGTGGATCAGCAATTAAAGCTTAAGGAGCTTTAGACTTGGGACATATCAATTCAAAACAGTGAATCTGCATCATTATTTTCAACAAGATGCCAAGAACTCAAAAAACAGTACTTCAAAACAATATGCTGAGCTCTACAAGCGGCTTGTAAGTGCATGAGAGAGAGAGCGTCAAAGGGGATGGTGCTGCATAGTGATTGTGGCAGTGCAGGTATGCGACAGTGTCAAAGATGCAATGCTGACAATGGTGATGGTGCAGTGGCGATGGTAAATGGTCTCTATACGTCCAAACCCATCTTCGGAAACTATTTTTCCAGTCCTCTTCATGTTTATTTAAGAAACTATTGTACAACATGATTGTAGAAACACCAATATTTAACAGAAACTTTTTATGCAATTACCAAAATACAATGATTATACCTTAAGGTATAATCATTGGTGATGAATAGTTTTTTTTGATAGGTAATACATTGATATTACCTATAAAAAAAAACAATTGCATCACCAATGATTATACCTTAAACTGTTGCATCACTACCATTATAACAGCTATTGGTGGTGGTGCACGTATTAGACACAAGTGCATAACTTAATATAAATTGTGTTAGTTTCAAGTATGACCATCATATTGCTCAGGTGGGTGCATAATACTAGAGAAACAACTACGAGACTGTTCAAAATTTATCATTCTACATATAAGTATCAATGGAAAAATAGCTCAAGATTATAGCCTTTTGATTCAAGACCTTTGCCTGGAAACTTCAAGGAAAACAAGTTTGAGTTTAAAGCAACATTGTAGCCCACAAATTGCTCGTTTAGAGGGAAGCATATGTGGCCAAGTTAAATCCAAAGCCTTATGAAATAGGTATAAAATTGCAAACCAAAAAACAAAAAAAAAAAACTCAAGAACTCTTCTCACCTGTGATTGATGAACCGTGAAACATTTCCATAATGTGTCGCGTCAATCACATATGGGACCTGTCCTTCCATCAGTCTGCTCATATCATTCATATGAGCATCAATGGCATACAGATAACTGCAACCTTCTTTCCTATACCTGACAATACAAGGGTCCGTTTAATATATATAACATAAAGTAAACAAAAACAGCACCTATCAGAAGAAATGTGAAACCTGTGGCGCCTCTTGTTTGCTTCCTGCTCATCTAAGACCTCCCCAACGTACTCACATACAAACATGCCACGCAGGATTGTTTCAGCTGCCCTGAGTGCCCATCCCTGCGAATCAACATGGAGAGTGTTAATATAGACTCTTGAAAACAGTACAACAATGAAAATACTACCTTTTTCTCTGTTTTGAAGACTTCCAACTTCACTCTTACTCCATTCTGCAATATCCTATTTGGACAGGTTCTACTGCAACTGCACATATGATTGCACTCATAAACAAGGTAACCTTCCTGCAGGGTTTCATGAGAAAAGTGAAATTTAGCAGACTTACCAAAAAGGGGGGAAAGGGTGGGGATGGGTGGGGGGGGGGGGGGGCGTTCGGGTGTACAGCAAGTAAGCCAGAGTAACAGCCCTGGGATGCTTGTCACAAATGAGAACTCATAATGCAAGCTACCAATGTTGGTAACCTAGTGATCACCTTTGGCAAATGATCTAGGCTATATACCATTCTAGCAAAAGTTGTGGATAGTAAAACTTTCTAAGCCAACCCAAGATTTACTGATTACAAGCATCAAATCAAGTTAATGCTTTCTATGTCGTTCTCACTTACACAATCAAAAGAATGGAAAAGATTTATTGCATGCCAAGCAATAGCGAAGGCAGAAATAACAGCAGTCAACATCTAAAACAACAACAAGCAATAACCAGCAACAATGATGAAAGAAAATACTAGGGCTATGTTTGACAAGGTATTCTCCAAGTATTTTCTGTTTTCAGTTTGAAAAACACACTTTTCTCAAATACATTAACGAACAAATTAAAACACAAAACACTTTGTGCTTAACTTTTGCAAGGGTAGCAGCTAACTATAGTGGCCTTGTGGCCACCCTCAGTGGAGAGGGGTGGCCATGCGGCCACCTTTGTCATTGTTAGAGGTGGCTGCGTAGCCATCTCTCTCCTCCACTGTTTGTGTTTTTCCAAAATAAACAGGTGTACTCCATAAAAAACATTTTCTCAAATGTGGACCCCACCATAAAACACTTCTCACCTTTATGTCACAGCAAAATACTTTTTCAGACCAAAAACAAAATACACTTTCCCAAATACACTAACCAACATAGCCTAGGCTTCTTGCAGCTAGGGAACATGCTAACACCATGTGTGATCATTGAAAAAAGTATGATCTAAAAGAAGGGAGGGGGGGTTGTTTAGATGATAAAGGAGGTTGAAGGTCGATAAAATTACATTACCTCCAAAACAATCCGGCCTTTGTCATCATATGGAAACCTACCACGCATGGGTTTCCCGTAAATATCTTTTGCCTCATCATAGTCATTATCGAAAAGATACACATGATCACACATTTCAGGATAGCATGTTGAATATGGGCAGGCACACCCCAATTGTAAGCTCTGCGCAGAGAAGGAAACAAGGAAAAAAACTCACATACCAAACAAGGTTATAGAAATATGCACACCCTGCATTTTGAGCACTAATTAGTGTGTGCTTTCGTGTGTCAGACAGAAAGAAGGATAGAAGGAAGGGCAAGAGGAAAACGAGTATAGGGAACTTTCATGTGAATGCATAAGACGCGATGACAATCAGGTCATTCAACATGTATCTCCAAGGTAGGAGAATCGACTACGCATCTTCAGTCTAATTCACAAGTCATTTGACAATAACATGCATATAAAACGAGGAAACCACAATATATATTAACATAATCTAGCACCCAAATTACATAGCATTAAACAAAGGATATCATGTTCCAGATAAAGCTACCTCTGTATCACGACCAACAGATTGATCAAGCAACGGCTTCGTAACATAGGTAAAGCTCTCCCAAACATTTTGGCCATCAGAGTTATCTGCAAGGATGTGAATAGAATCCAAGAAACCCTCATCTGCAACGCAGGCCACGGGAACTAGTTCCTGCCCAAAGCTAATATCATCACACAAGACAACTGCCTTTTGCATGGAATTCTGTCCCAAATGACGAGAATCAATGATACAGTGGCATTCATCCACTTCCCACTCATTGTTTTCAGGATCCGATGGATGTGCCGATCTGTACCCCACAGACCCATGTGGAAAAGGCAACAGTGGAGATAGCAAGTATGGGTCCTTGAATGCCTTGCAACCTTTAGGACATATAAACCCCTCTTGGTGCCAGTCAACTTGAATGCTATGCTCACTGCAGAGCTTGGCTGCCTTCAGATACAAATGTTCTGGCAAGACGCCATACTTCCCCTCCAGGGACGCCACGAGACTGACCTTGCAGCAGGCAGAATGAGCAGTAGATAAAATGTCAAGGTTGTTGGGCTGAGGTTTTGTCTTCTGAATCTCAGAAAACAAAATCTTTGCAACTGCAGAGCAGTGAGATTCTGTCAATCTACCCAGACTAGCTGCCTCAGTTACATGAGGCTGTATACTTACTGCGACAGTGCTAAGTGACTTTGACGCCTGGATGCGTCTCTTCATACTAGCAGTGGCCCTGTTCCTGATCCTATATGATGCTGCTGCCAGACCTTTTTTATTTCTAGGACGGCTGAGTCTTCCAGATTTTAATCTATAAGCATAATAACGTATTCCTCTCTTTGAAGGGCGAGAGCTTACTAAACTTGGCCCCATATGAGCAGCTTGATGGTGGCGGCCAAGATCAGGTAGTAAATCAAACTTCAACCCACAAAACCTGCAAATAAACTTTCTGAAACCACCTAAATTCTCAGAGTTGTTCTCCACAGGAGCTGTATTGCAGAGCTCAAGTTTCTGAGGAGAACCCTCACCAGCAGACAGATTGTGCTGTTGACCAGCTTTTGACAGCCTGAAATCAACAGGATGAACTGAATGCACATGTAACCATAACTCATCAGTGTTCCCAAAATGGCTGCCACAAGGAATACACTGAAGAAGCATGCATTGTTCAACAAATTGCACATGGTGTCTCTCTTGCACATGGGTTTCCAGGACTTTCTTATTAGTAAAAGAATCAAGGCAGATGGCACAGGCATATCCTCTGAACAGCCATTGTGCTTCCTTTTTATGAATGTCCATCCAGTGGCCACCAAGTGCCTCATCATCAATAAACTCCTCTGAACAAATTTTGCACCTAATAGTATTTTCGTCATCATGACTACCATCAACTGCCATTGGTAACAACGCTGGTTCTTCCATGACAGAGGAGGAAACTTGTGCAACTTCATCAGCACTGAAGCCCCAAATCCTTCTGAGTCTCTCTTTCTCAGTGCAAACCAACTTTGTAAAGAATTCACCAACACTAAAATCTTTAGAGGCTTCAGATATGGCCCACTGAAATTGAACCTCCTTAGGCACTGGGTTCCTCAGGGATAAAATACTTTTAAAGAGCTTGTAGAAAAGCTCACATGCTTGATGTAATCGCAACCTTTGCTCCTGTGAGCCACAAGTCCTCAAAAGATCTATGAATACTTCTTTTGAAATAATTCTATTCTTACCATTCCTTGCACGTTTAAGCCAACTTGGAAGGTGTTTTTCACAGTACAACGAATGGCGCTTTGGACTTTCCAGACACGGATTGAGATTATCATGCAGGTAGTAGCATACACAGTGCAGCTCCTCCATGTCATTACAATCCTTGCCAGGATGCTCAGGCTTTTCAGTTAAGATGTTCCCTCCATGAAAGGCATCAACGGAAACTGAGACTGGATCCACGTGGAGGGGACTTTCAACTTCTCCCATATATACTATTTCTTTGCATTCTGTGGTTTCTGAACTGGGAAGGTTCTCCTCATGCTTTCTCTTAAGTGTCTCAGGAAAATTTGATGTCCCTTTTGTTTCATTTTGAGGTCTGTGTTTCTTACAGAATAAGGAGCCATATAAAGACCGATGCTTACATCTAGTACCAAGAACAGTGGTACCTTCACACATCGGTGTACCAACAGAGAGAGTTCGTTCTGGTCTAGCAGAGCTGCCTATAAAACGAGAAGACAAATGCACACAACAGTAAACATCACCATCGTTTGCCCACCTCACACATTGCCTTCCCTTAGCTTCAATAAACGCAATGCATTGTCGATTCTTACTCCCAGGCTCTAAGGAATTTGTCGCACCCACTTCATTCACAGGTGTCAATTCCAGATCTTTGGTTTGAAGTGACTCTGAATTTCCTGGTTCAACTACAATGTCGTCCCATTTATCAGCCACGCAAGTAGGTGTATCTGTACGAGCAGCTACCTCCTTTATATCATCCTCTTTACAGGGTTCCAATGCTGATGTAGCAGCATTAACAGTGTCATGACCATTAAAATATGCAGAGTCAATCTCGAGAGTTATTGCCTGACCAGATCCAATTGTTTCCACCTGGGAAGCATGTGCCTCTGCACGACGAACTTCAAGCTTTGGCCTCTTCCTACTAACTTGAAGACTTGTGGTCAAGAGATCATCACTGGTCTGCTGTTGCACGTCTCCACCACTGGATATTGGATGAGACGTCGAAAACCATTTCATGACTTCATGCTTCCAGGTTTTCCACTCAGAACCCAATGTGGGCTGTACTGGAGAATCCCAGAGAGAGTTGACTGCATTCCACAAAATAGAATCAAACAATTCCTGAAGAACAGAAAGGACAAAAGCATCAGCCAAAATTCTGAGGAAATGATCCAATTTTAAATTATCTCAAGACCATATGGGTCCATTTATGTGTGAGAAGTAAACTGGTTATGGTATCTTCATTCAATATCTACTAGGCAGGGGGAGGAAAGAAGCAATAATTGGTCCCATATAAATAGTGAACTTCATCAACTAGCCACAATCTTCAAAGAACAAAATTCTTTGATAGGGTCACACCCTGAAGAATGGTGAACCAGCTCTCTCAATTCAAAAGGAAAACAATAACCAAGCAAAGATTTCAATTTTTTGTCTTCCTCTGAAACACGTGATAGGGTACAAGACTGAAACATAAAGATGAAGTTGGAAAGGTAAGGATGATGAGGAGGACCTTGAACAATCTAAGATGTTATAATATGATCATATAAGCAAAGTATATTACACACCTCCTTCAGCATTTCAATGGATTCAGCACTCTGCACATTCTGACATCTTTGTGCCCAAGAGTGAAAAGAATGATGTAGCCAGTCTGAGTTTATGTAACGCTGAAGTATCATCTGTTCAGGAAATAAGCAGCATTCTTCATTGTCAACCTCTATATATCAAGAACAGGATAAAAAAGGTTGCATTTAATCATAAGCAAATAACATGACTTGAGCACATGATAGCCCCTACCCATGTAAATCCTTCACTCCATGCAAAAAACATAATAGAGTATCACTCAAAGTCCAATTGTGTATCAGAGATGCTAACATCAATAATCAACCTAATCAGATCATGATGCACGACTTCTCCTAGGACAAAAGGCATAGTTGAAGAAAATGCTCAGGGAAGTGGCTGTTGCAAAATAGGGCAGGAAAAAAAAAGGGAGAAGAAGAAGAAAAAGAAAAACAGATACCGTAGCGCTAAAGATGAATAAGGTAATATTCAAATAACTACATTAAGGTGAAAAGTGCACATTTCACTCCAAATACTGGCTTACAACATATTATCTGCTGTGTAAATCAAGGAAAAAAAAAAAAGCATAATAAGCTGTAAGAGGCAAAGATGCGTGACTTTGAAATAAACACTGAGAGGCATAGCCACCAAAGGCAATGTCATGCTTCGCTCTAAAATTTCTAACAGCAGCACACAGGTCATAACTGGAACACCAGCCATAACATCAACAAAAACCATGACAGATTCATTTCAGTGGCAGTTCCAGGGACATGGCCAGAACTCAGCAACAACATCAAGGCAAGTACGACAACATCGCACAATGAGTAGATCTCACTGCATCCTTAAAATTTGTCTCCACCACTCACCCCAACCAGCATTTGAACTTGCACGAGTACTCAAGAGCCAGATAGATAATTTTTCTAGATGCATATGAGAATCTAGAGCAGTGAAAGATAGAGGCACAGGAATTTTTTTTTTTGATAAATAGAGGCACATGAAAATTTTAACAAGCATTAATTTCTAAGAAGTGCAATATGAAATGTGAGTTGCAAATAAGAGAACTATAAATCATAATTTGAAACATAACAACTGAAGAATCACAAAACTCTCTGAGATTTCATATACTCACACTAAATGAAATAAATAGTCATACTTAGTATATTTCAGATACACACACATTATGCCTTATCGTTCTACTTACCAATGAGATAGAATTTAAGACCAAAAAAAAAAAGTGGAGCACGGAAATTCCAGACATTTTAAATTAATAGGAAGAAGATTATACAAGCTCTTTACATATATTTGAGGTTTTAAAAAGAGCTCATGTAGATTTCAACTTGATATTAGCATTTTTTTTGTTTGGTGAGGAAATTTTTTGGCATGTCATGTCACACTTATCTATTCGCATATTTGGTTTCATAATGGAGGGGTCCCTTTATTTTATTAATACTCATATTATCCCAAAATACATGTCTTCATTGTAAATTGTATGATTATTAGAGGTGGGCACAACTTTAAATGAGAATCTTGTTTACTTTTTCAAATTGATAAGGGTAATTTATAGGGAAAAAAAAAGTAAACACTTCCACTTCAGGAATGTGGACACTTATTTTGGAAGACTCCTAAAAAATAACTTAAGACACTTACTTTTGGGAAGAAGAGAGTGTTGGATTTTGATTTCAAGAAAAAATTCTACTCACTATTTATCTATTTTACATGTATTTATATGGGCAGAATTAATCTGGATGACATGGCATTGATTGGTGGATCCCATTTGTTATCACCAAAGTGATCTCTTCTCAGCATTACTTTACAAGTTATATCTCACTCACTAAAGCAAAGGTAATGCCATAACTCATATTAGGGTTAAAGAAATGGACAGACTTTAATCCTACTTCCTAGACTATCAACAGGCACAGAATTTACCTTCTGCAGCTTCAGAAGCATTCTTCCAAGTTCAGAATAACCATTACACCGTGAAGCCTCCATAGCAAACTCCTTCCAAATCATCACATCACGAGCAGTCTCTATCAAAGCCTACACAAGTTTGAGTAAATCTCCTATAAGAATGACCATGCAAGAAACTGAAGTCTAAGAGCAGAAGAAAAGCAAAAGTTTCTATCAAAGAAATGAAGAAAATAAAATATGAGCACCAAATTACATACCTCAGCATGAAATTGGTCAACAATATTCAGCATGCCAACTGCTAGCTTTTGCATTATAAACCGGCGTGCAATGGTTAAATCTTTAACCATTTTTAATCCTACTTTATGTGTCTTATATGCAATAGGCTGTGGAAACTCATTGATTGAACGAACAAGTAGCATATCTGCCCAAGAATAATTCCTTGTATGTGGAAAAAAAACCACTATATATTTCTTCCTATCATGTGTCGGTTTTGCTTTCAAAGTAGACAACGGCCAGTCAGCCCTCGAACATCTGATTCCTGCCTGCCACTTCCCTCTCCACTATACTTGGAAAAATATTTAAGTGTTGAAATGAGACAATATTAGAAAGTGTTATCAAGTTATTATGGCACATAAGAAAACTAGAAAACAGAGAACATAGAACAAAATTTTAGAAAATAACGAGGACCTGGAACCTCAATGTGCCAAAATTTCAGGCATATCCCCAATAGATGATTGGTGGGGGGGAAGAAAAGATAGTGCATTATGAGCACAGAGCTGCTCACATAGGAGTGGACTGGCAGTGTCTAGCCATGAGACTACATGTTCAAATTGTTTTAGAAAAATCGAATGAAACTACCAAGAGAGCAGAACAGTGAACACTAAAAATTGCAACAGCCTGAGTTGGCTTAGTCCTTGTTATTTTTATGTTGAGAAAGGGAAACATGGGAGTGGGCGCCACATAGAAGGCGTTAATTTATCATAACTATTCCAATTCCCCATAATTTTTCAACACACTCAGTTGTATAAAGTGAGCCTCAAGAAAGAAAAAGACAAGCATACAGTAGGCAAACCTTCTAGAACCAGTAGGTTCATGTCTGCAAAATATGATTTGGAACAAATACCAGTATTCACAAAACAGATTTTTTATGGAAAATTTTGAAAGCAAAAGAAATTAGCAGTTACCTTGACCCACAGGGCCACTGATTCATCCCCTTCGAGCCATGTGGGCTCTGAAAGAGAAGACTCCTCCTCCCTGTTGTTTGGCAATTCACCTTCAATGGTATCCACGAATATATGAGAGTTCTCTGAGACCATGCAAGGCTCTGTGCAATAATTCTGTGTATTTACATCATCATCTTCAAAATCATGGGAACCACAATAAGAAGCTCCACTGCCGTGGCCTTCTGAAGTAGGCAATTCATCAACTGTCCCTTGAACTTCACCTTGTTTTTCTATTTGAGGCCCTTCCACTTTTAGTAATAAGTCATCCAGTCTACCATCTGCCAATTGATCTTGTTTTCCACGTTCAAGGACATTGGATTCACCATCATAAGTAAAAGCCGTTCCTGAACTCGGTTGAGAGCAATCAGCTTCTCCAACATATTGAACACCAGAACAAGGAAGAACTTCCATGATTTTAGACTGAAATTTATAATGCCATATGATGCTTATGATGTCACTGGCTATTCCCCAACTCTCACCTCTCTGGTCAAACAAAGCTCAACCCCATGAAAGAGTCAGACAAATGTGATCTAAAGTATACCAACGAATATATAAGTGAAGGACAAAGCTAAACCAAAATTCAGAGCATACCTCCTAACTGAAAGGGGGGTGGGGGGGGGGGGGGGGGGGGGGTGTTAAAAAGATAAGAAGAATAAGAATCACTGTGAGAGGTATGTATATGTGTAATGTGACATCTACAAATCTATCACAAAGATAAAACTTCTTAGAAATCAGTACTGAAAAACCAAAGTGGCCTAACTTGGACTCACAATATATGCAATAATCCACGGTGCAGTTGGAGATCACTTATGTCAAAGTAGCCGAGACATAATATGTATATGATCAACCAAACATGCTAAAACATATGCTTCCACAGATTAAGAGGTGAGACTTTTTTTTTTTGGGGGGGGGGGGGAGGGGGTGGGGTGGGGTGTAAAGAGGAAAGCAAATGGAGGATACAAACTAGATGTGCGCCATGTTTCAAGCCCAAAGCACATCTTAGAGATCTCCTCCCCATTCCCCCTAATTTGTTTAAGCAACCTTCCATCTAATTCTTCACTCGTGACATATATTCAAAGTCTACTGGAAAATCACAGCACAAAGTCAAAGTGTCATTTATTCAACAAAGGACACTACGTGATTCTCTTTAATTATCAAAAAACAATTAATGATTATTTATAAGACAAATAATTGAATTAGACAAAAACTATTGGAAATGGCTGTTGTATAAAAATGCTTGAATTAACTTTGAGACTTTGGGGAGATTTTGGTTAGGGAGAGGGTGGGGGTTGGGGAGGTGCCATGCCCCACTAGGGATGCCTAGGAATTAAAAGGCTTGTTGCATATGCTAAATGCAATCGTCTCTCCCACGAACATTCTCTCTGCCCTCCAACATTGCTGAAGACCTGATAAAGTTGAATTGAAAAAACAAGATAGTGCATTTTTGAAATTCCAACCTAAAGTTGAGCTCAAATGCCATTCCCGTGACAGAAAGTGACAGAAAATTTGCAGCACAGAAGAAAAGAAACCATGTGACTAACTAACAATTTCAAGAAATAAACCAGTTGCTTCCCAGTATTTTGGTACTTGTACCAAGATTTTCATAACCTTTGACACGATGAAGCATCATGCCTAAAGTGACAGCGTTCTTGATTATGCTCTATGCATTAAGTTTAAATGTACATTTCAATAAAGTACTTTCAATTAAGACATCATGATCAATTTCTTTTGCCGAAATGATACATAACTTATACAACGGTTGCCAAGCACTACTCACAAGGTCAATTCATAAACTGTTATACACTCTTCTGCCTAAAGAAAATTTATGAGACTGGATTAAATCAAGAAGTCAAGTGGTTTATGAATATGTGCTTTGGGCTGGAAACATGGCGCACCATATTACCGCATACAAAGCCAAAATTAGTTAAACTGCCACATGCACCATAAAAATAAAACAATTTTCACAGCAATAAAATTAAGAATATTTATCAATACCATTATTGTAAAGAACAATCTTGCCAAGTCCATTCTTAATTTTATTCTTCCCCCGTCATTCTCAAGTTTCTTAGCAAACCTCGTTACTTCAAAACTACAGCCACAATATTTATAAATTAATTACCAAATTCCAAATTATTTCTAGTTTAGAATGATTCTAATTCCCAAGTCAGTAAACAAGTTTGGGCATTCCAGAGTCTAAGTAAAAGTAAGTCGACATGTGAACCCAAAAACTTAAGAGCATGTTTGGGATTGTGTCTGAGAAATATAGCTTTTAAGTCAAAAAGAGCTTTTAGACAAAAGTTTCATTTTTAAGTTTTTGCCAAAAATGTGTTTTTGCCATTTTTAGAGTTAAAAAGTCAAATAAGTACTTTTGAAAAATTTTACTAAACAGGCCAGCTTTTTGTTCGGCATAGCTTTTTAGGTACTAAAAATATTTTTTTAAGCTTTTTAACGCAATCCCAAACAGGCTTTAAGATTGCAAGCTAAAGATTATTTTTCTTCACATATAACCTCCACCGCCATTGAAACAAACCAAACCAACCAAACCAAAGAGAAGAATGAATTACATGTATATAATTATTCATTAAATCAAAATCCATAAAAATTAAATGCTTAGTAATTGTGCCAAAATTATTATGGTTGTTAATCTAGCAACCAAAGAAATATTATCTATCAATCACATTTTCATTGGCTTCTCTGCAAATCCAATGGTCCTAATTTGAAGGGAGGAGGGGGGGAAGTGACAGAAAAAGAACAAATTAGGAAACTATTACAGTCATTTTACTCAAGGAACATAAAGGCACTCCACAATCTCACTGAATCACCCAAACAAAGAAGAAAAATATCCATTAGCTCTAAATATGAAATTTATTAATTTTTTAAATATACATATTCTAACACATGCAATTAGAATTATACATCCTGAAAAATACTTGCCCATATATTTTTATACCAGGAAGCTCGATGCTAATTTTTAACATTCATGACTAATTTCTGGAAAACCTTACCCTCTACACTAGAATTCATTTTCTCTGTGTGTGTGTGTGTGTTTTTTTTTTTTTTGAAACTAAAAACAGAGGATTGGTTTAGCCAAAAGCAATCAATTTAATTACTGATAAATGACAACCTAATTGATTAAACATTATGGAGGTCCTCCTCGTGGCAGAAACCCAAATAGCCAACATGCGCATCAAAATCCATCTGACAATGAAATCAACAGGCAAAAAAACGACGTGTATATGCGACTAACAGTGCGAATTCTTCAAAAAGATCACAACCCCACATAACAGATTCTTTTACACTAGCCCGCGTCGCTCCATAAAAATCATAAACCCACCAGGAACAACATCAGCCGGTGAATTGTTTCAGCTAAAATCCCTAATTAACTATTACCCATCAACAAAAAAACGCTTTAAAACCCTACAATTACCATCCTTTATCTAGATCGTCAACATGCACAACATGAAAAGGTCCGTCCAAATCAACAAGATCAACCCACAATCACAATAAGTCATGTAGCAAATATAACACAATCAATGTCCCAAAAATCCCAAATTGGAATGTGGGATCGCAGAGGGGTTGGTGCCCCTTTCCCCTATAGTTTGTCTTTTGTTTGCTATTGATGAATAATTTTCGGGGTCTG
Source organism: Corylus avellana (assembly GCF_965113065.1). NCBI lineage: Eukaryota > Viridiplantae > Streptophyta > Magnoliopsida > Fagales > Betulaceae > Corylus > Corylus avellana. The sequence continues at coordinate 1,374,089 of NC_142495.1, forward strand.
AGCTAGCTAGGTCACAAAAAAACATTGACTGTGAGATGTAACATATGCAATACTCACACACACATACATACAAACATGACATGCCCTAAGCGAAACTATAACACAGATGCTGAGAAAAATTGGAGAGGTGGGAAGTGGGTAATGTTACCTTTAATAGTGTAAGGTTGGGTTGTGGGTTGGTTTTGCACGGAGGCCACAGGCAATGTGGGGGTTGGGGGGGGGGGGGGTTGAAATTTTTGTGTGCCCTTTTTATTTTCTGCTATATGCCCTTGTCTGTCAATCCTCTCACACATACACACAATATCCCATAGTCATAGGTGTGCTTTTCCTGTCCCGTGTCACCAAAATGAAAAATACCCAAATAAAAGTTGGTGCGGGATATTTAGAGAACAAAGACGTGTGGGGTGGGTACAAAGAAGTGGTCTGGGTCTAATCCGGCACACAGAGAAGACCTAATTATAGATAGGAGAGATGGGTTGGGTTAATGAGGAAGAGGGAACCCACGCTCGGGGATTGCGAAGCGCGCTTCTATAGGCTGTTTCCGTAACGTGGCGTGATGGGTCTAAAAATGTGGGAGTTTTTTGAGCTTCTTTTCTTTCTTTTTTTGTGCTACGAGTATGGTTTTTAGGGCCACTGGTTTAGATTACGCATCGAGATGCGAATTGGGATTTCGGACTCACTGTAGATGTCCACCGAAAGGAGGGATCAGAGCCTTTGATAAATAAAAATTAAAAATTAAAAAAAAAAAAAAAAGTTCCCCAGCACAAGGTACGGCACCGCTGTTTGTTGACAGTTGAGGACCCATTCTAATTATAATTCTCCATGTTTATTTATTGCATATATTTTATAATAATATAAATATAATTAATTTTTAAAACACGTCATATCAAGCAATATAAATGTTTTTAATTTAAAAATAAAAATAAAAATAAGAAAAAATTACAATTTACCTCTCTAAAGTTGACAACATTTTTCAATTCGAACATCAAAATTTCAAATTTTGTAATCCACTCCTCACAAAGTTTCAATTTTTTTCAATTCGACCAATATCATCCAAAAATTCTCATATTGCCCATAATATATTTTTTTTTATGAAAACGAAAACAAATTTGGGGGTGCAAAAATGACCAGATGACCCCAAATTTTTTTTTAATTTTTTTTAATAAAAATTAGGGGCAATATAGGAAGTTTTGAATAAAATTAGTCAAATTGCAAAAATTTGAAACTTTAGGGGGTGGATTGCAAAAATTGAAACTTTGGTGTTCGAATTAAAAAACGCTGTCAACTTTAAAGGAGAAAACTGTAATTTTCCCTAAAAATAAATATTTTGAGAATTTTAACATGATTTAATGAAAAATTATAATATGGGTGGGTTGACATTATAAAGTTTTCAATGACAACGACCCGACATTACAACTTTTTAAAGGTTGAAAGTACGATTGCAAAAATGATAAAATTTTAAAAGGCGAGTAAAGCTTTTTCTAAATTATATGGTCTCTATATACTCGTTATGATTCCTAATTATCGATGTGATTAGAAATTGAAAAACCCATCTCACCTAGAAAATGTACAAAAATATTAGTTTTCTTATAATTTATAAATCTACTAAACGCATGAATGTTAGATTGAATAGTAAATAGTATTCAATTGACGAAAAATTTGAACATGTAAATTTAAAGATTGATTTCTTCAACTCAATCTATTAAACAAGCGTATGATTCTCATATGTTAATCCTATTGAAAAAGCATATGATAATCACATACTCTTAAAACATATATCAACTTTTAATCTATACTCCATTTGTGTATAATTGATACATGATTACATGGTCATGGGCCAAAATTACTTAAATTCGGTATTGCTTCTATGCTGCCCTAATAAAATTTGTATTCCGTCCCCAAGGTGGCCAAGTGGCTATTATGTCTTTTAATTTGCTTTCAGTGAAGTTAGGTATGGTGGCAATTCGTGTTCATGTGTTGCATTTGGGTCATGTTGAAATATGAGTAAAATATTATATAGATTAATCATAATCTGACAAACTTAATTATACGGATTAAACTTGTCAATCATAACCCGTTAATTTTATATTTGGTTCATATCGGATTTATGAGTCATATCAAAAGTTGTCAAAATACAACTCGGAGAAAAGAACAAACACAATACCGACTATTACTCATCAATAAGTGATATAATCAAGATTCTAACTTGAGACTTCTAACATGGTAGTATATTAAATTATTAATTATTTAAAAAATTTAAACACACAAAATAATAAATGTAATCATTTAATTACTATGTTAACATATGTATTTAATAATAACCACATACTCCACATCTCACATAAAATTTAATAATAACTTGTCTAACATTGAGAGCATTAATACAAATAAATTAAACTTTATTTTTGGAACCCTTTATTCTATTTGACCTCCTTTAAAGTTAATCTATCTAAAAAGAGTTGAAAGTTAAAAATAATTTTATGCGGCTTGGCTCTTCCCTTAATAACCCTTGCTTTACAAGTTCTGAAGGTTGAAAAATTACTCAGATCGAATGAGGTGTAATTGTGTAAAGGTTTATTCAAAATATGATTTTAGTAATTAACTTATCTCTTAATTTTTTGTTTTTTTATTCATAAATCATTGATTACTTCAATTTAGTTCTTGAAGTTTTCAAAAACATGACATCAATGTGGTTTCTACTCTGTTTAACCATCAGTTTATGAACGACAATTGCTAATGTGGTTTAGAGTTTTGTACATTGTACATATGTTATGTACATGTTGTGTCAATATTACGAGGATATATATTGGGAAAATTATACTTTATCCCCTAAAATTTTGGTGCGATTTGCAATTCGACCTCGAAAGTTTTAATTTTGGCAATTCACCCTCCTCCCCCAAAGTTCTAAATTTTTGCAATTTGACCAATATTATCTCAAAATTTTCATATTGCCCATAATTTTTAATTTTAATTTTAATTTTTTATTTAAAAAAAAAATAACAAATTTCGGGGTGCAAAAATGGCCAAAGAGCCACCCCGATTTTTTTTTTAAAATTTTTTTTTATAAAAAATAAAAAATAAAAAATTATGGGCAATATAGAAAGTTTTGGATACAATTTGTCAAATTGTAAAAATTTGAAACTTTTGGGGGGTGGATTGTTAAAATTGAAACTTTAGATGTCAAATTGTAAATCACCTAAAACTTTAGAGGGTAAAATGTAATTTTCCTATATATATATTTGTAGAAAGAAAAACCCTTTTCCATATAAGCATTTGTTATTCACACAATAACGGCAATATAAAATAAAGACAATAAAGAATTTTTATTTTTACCTAATTACTTTTATGGGTAATTTTACTTTAAACCCTTGAATTATCACCCAATTTGAGAAACCCAAAAACTTCAAAACCTCTAAATTTAAACCCTTGAACTTTCAATTACAGTCAATTTGAACCTCTCTGTCAAATTGTAAACATTAAAAGTGAGACAATGACGTTTATACTCATAACTTTTTTTATAAAATTCTCAATTTCAAATTAAAAATTAATATATATAAAATCACAAGGTGACCCACGGTTGGGCCATTGTGATTTTTTTTTCGTCAAATTTTTCTTTTTTAATAAAAAAAAAATTTGAAAGGTAATTTTGTCTTTTTAAGGGTTTTAACTGCAAAAATTGATGGATGGGTTCAAATTGATTGCAATTAAAAGTTCAAGGGTCCAAATTGAGAGATTTTGAAGTTTGGAGGGTTTTTTCAAATTAGGTGATAATTTATGGGCCTAGAGTGAAGTTACCCTTCTTTTTATTGTGTCTTATGAGTATTCTCGCAACCTAAACCGCTCAAGGGATTCTTATAAAAAAAGGTTTTTGACTTGTGGTCAAATAAACAGCTCCAATAAAAAAATTAATTGGATTTCTCCAACAATCTTACAACCTTTACCATTTTTTTTAACCATAGAAATTTTTTATTTTTTATTTTTTAAAACAGAGCCAAACCAAATTCTACTGAAAAACAGAGCAAGGTGCATTAGGTGCATTAGCTAAAATAAAGCTTTCTTTAGAAGATATCAACCTGGAAAATTGGATAAAACGGTTGCTTTATTCCTGAGTGAGGGTTGGTACTGTGGTTGCAGCTACTAAAGGGAAAGAGAAAGCAAGTTTACCAGTTTGTCAGCCTTCTTTTCCTTTATACAGAAAAAGCCAGTAGCATTTCTTTAAAGATTCAATTTACAAAAGGACATACTCTACTGATTCCTTCCCTACAATGTGCTTTTGTAGCCAAACCCAACTGCCTCACAGCAGAATATTTACCCCAAGGCCCTGTTATTTTAATTTGTCAATTTAATTAGTTAGTAATTATTATGGTAAGTGTCACATGAGTTGTAAAGGACTTGTAGTAAAAGTCGTAGTATTTCTAAGAACACTCTTATTAGGCACAATGAATGTTTAGTTTGTGATGTTGTAGTAGTTAGAGAGGCAATGAAGGCAATGGTACTAGTAGGCTTATGGGAAAGGAAAATTGGTCCCTTCTGATAAATTAATCTTGATTCCGTCCCCGGTTGGCGTGGACTTACAGAACAATGCTGTGAATCAGCAATGTGGTGCTGGCAGCATAGGGGGGTGACCTTGAGTTCCCATAAAATGGGGAGAGTTTTTGATTGAGCTTTACTTGAATCCTTACATGTAAAAATTGCAAGTCTAATACTAGCAAATCAATATTATATTGTTGTTGGTCTTGGAGTCATGAGCTTTAAGTATATGCTAGTGACTCTCCCAAGGGCAAAGAGGGATTTGATGCACCCATTTCCCTTAGGGCTTCGGGAGAGATGTGGGGACAAAAGTGAAGGGAGAGATGCCTTTTGCTTGTTATGATTGGCATTGACTCCCTTGTCCAAATGTCTTTGGAAAGTTCGCCTTTTTCTGCCCCAATTCTGGGATTCCACACCTTTCCAACGCAATCTAATACAAGCCCCATAGGCCATAGCCCATAAGCCTCTTTCCCAATTTCCCACCCAATTTCCCACCACCACACATGCACACAGTCTCCCTCAACTAAACGGCCACATCTTGTGGATTTAGGCTTTTTCGCCCTCTCGAGGCACCCCCTTTTAGTCCTAGTCCCCCACTCCTGAGAAATGACACATCAGCAGTCTCAGATTGATCAAATAGATTCCGATTCATGTTTTGGAAACAAGTTAACGTTTGTGATCTGGGCACTCAAATCTTTTACATGACTAATGAAAGAGATAGCTTTTACTAATTATTTTTTTTAATAGCTATTAAAATGTAAATTGCAATGTTGGAGTTTTGACATAGCTTATGCAGTTACAGTTTACTTTGCTAATAATGTACTTCTGCTATCAAAATTACATTCAAATTTGGTGTTGTTTTCCAAATAAATTAACGAAAAGAACAACAACCTAGTAAAAGCAACAAACTGAAGCAGCTTCTTTTGAAAAATCATTTTATTTATTTGATTATAGTTTGTCCTTTTTGTATCATTCATTGGAATGCAGCGTGCGATTTCTTGGAAAATGCATAATCTAACCGTCTTTCGAGCTGCAAGAACCTTCATACAAGTTGTCAGCTAGCCTGAGTGTCAACTCTCTCCCCTTGGCAATCCTGCAAACCTAAGCCAAAACTTCAATGGAGATTATAAACATGTCAGAGCCTTATCGTATCTTGGCATTTTTTAAACCATATTTTCAGCAATTTAAAATCATAGACACATGGGTTTTCAACCCAATCTTGTGTTTATCAAACTGATCAATATTTTGAGAAAAATCTGAGTGGCATGGAACTGTGTGTGTATTGTATTGGATGTTATTTTTTGTAATCCACAAATAAAGAATATCATTAATGCAACTCCATAATTTCATAGATCTATGAAGCATGTCTGTCAAGTTCATTTGAAAAATATTGATCACTTTCCTCACTCTTAAATTATATATTTTTTTAATGATGTCATCTTCTCGTTATTCTTGCAATTTTGGCATGGAATGCTAACCCACCTGACTCCTATAAAATTTTGATAATAAGATGAAATAGAAGTTTCATTTGTTTATTTATTGGGACTAGAAATTTAAAGACTAAGATGGGTCCAAAACAAAGAACCCCCCATGGCTGTCTTTTCTGAACCCCATTGATAATATATATATATATATATATATATATATATATATATATATATATATAACATGAGTGGCTTTGTTTAACAAAATGCCCATCAATTTTCAGGCTTTATTTTTACATATTGGACAAAGTCCATATTTTTTACTTTAAAATAAATAATTCCTTCCAAAAGTCCAACCGATATCAATATTTTTTTTTTGTTTTTTATTTGGAAAGTTTTAAAATTGAAACCCATTTTTGTTTTGACGAGTATTTTGTGTTTTTGAGACATAATTTGTTAACGGTTTTTTTTGTTTTTTACATGTCTACACAAAGAAATAAAGATTCAAACTAATAGCCTTCTCTTCATTAAACGTGATGTACAATTGATTAAGCTACTCTTAAGAATATTTGTTACCGTATTTTGCTTGCCAAGACAAAACAGAAATATAAAGAACATAGTTCACTCTCGCAGGGTTTAGCCTATGGATTTTCCAGTGATCCCGCTATGAAAGATATCCATTAAATAATTGCTAAAGAAAAAGTAGTCAATAATCGCTCTCCGTCTCTGACTCTCTTTCTCTCTCTCTCTGCAGTGAAAAAGAAGCTTTTTTTTTCGAAAGAGTAGGTGAGTATGACGACAAAAAGAGACTGGCCACCTTACCAGGCCATCATCTTTTTCTTTTGTATTGGTCTTGGAAAAGGTCAAGCCTGAGAAGGATTTTTTATATGGTGGATTCTTTGACAAACGTTAGTCTCTCGGATACTGAAGGACAATTTGGGCATCTCCTCATCTCTCGAAAGGGATTTTGACAAACAGAAAAAAGAAAAGAAAAGAAAAGAAAGGAGATTTAGACAAAGAGAAACCCCACGAGCCCTCGTTTCTTTTCAAGCATCCAATGTCTCCTTTATCCCTCATTTTAGTCACCTTTCATCCCTTTTGAGGTGACCCTGCTTTTCTTCTAAACCTAAATTTTGGTGTGTTTTCCAGAATCTGTTTGATTTGGGTGGACTCACTCGACTGCTCTTCGAGTCATGCTCCATGATCGATTACTCTATAATGAGTGGACTCTCTAATCAACCCAAAATGATTATATACACTTACATTCTTCATGATATGAAAAAGCTGATGGAAAAAAAAAAAAAAAAACAAATATTGACAAGCAATGCAATATGCCCAGATTTATGATATGGGTCAAAAGAAGTTGACATGGATTAGTTTTGAAGGTACAATTAAGGTGGCTTTGGCATTTTGTGAGACATAGCTAATACTAAAATCCAAGTTTGGTTTCATGGTTTTATCACTGCCAACTACTAATTGGTGATACAAATTTCAGTCTATTAAATATGTATTTTTAGAAAAATGCATGTGAAAATTATATATATATATATATATATATATATATATATGTCAGTTTGACAAATTAAATTGAGAAAAAAATAATAAAAATCGAGACCATATAACTATTAGTTACAAGTTTAATGTCCCAAAGGAAAAGTGATACTAAAAGAGAAAAATAATGTGTTAATTTAATGTGTCTTGTAGGGGTATCATAGGGATGGAGAGCCTCGTATGTACGATGCTATAGCAGTAAAGTCATATAGCATGCTATGTATAGCATAATAGCAGCAGTATGGGACAAAGGTGGACGGGAGGTCACCAACTCCCACTTGCTTCCCAACAAGATTAGAGAATGTGGAAATTGGGTCGTTATTATATTATGTCTAATAGGAAGATGTATATATATGCATTCACTCCAACAGTCATTACCCACAAATTTTCTTCCTCCTATTTGTCCCTTGTGATCTCTGGTGGAGTGATCAAAATTGTCCACTTTTTGACGTTTTGACATTCAGGGGTATACCATTTGTAGCACAGGTCTATGCAAACTTTCTTCTTCAATTAAAAAACAAACGAATTGGTTTACTACTTTCAATGCAAAAAGCCCCTCCTCCATTACAAAAGCTTAAAGATTTATACTTTATAGCGTGAGACCCTTCAGAGAGAAGGCTCACTGGTCAAAAGCTTGTATCTTTTTTGTTTTCTTAGCCGTATTTTTATGAGTTTATGCCAGCACTTGAGCCCTGCTATGTTCAGACTCTGTTAGCAGCAAAAAACGGTAACTTTGTGGGTACTTCCTAGCAGCTCTGCCTTGCTGAAATGCAAGAAGACAAGTGGAAGTTTTGGAGTCTAATTGGTGGTCTCTGAGAACCCCATTTGGTCTGTTGGATTGGTGGGTCTGGTTCGTCTGGGCATTTACTTGTTTTGTCGTAGTGTGTAATGGTAACTGTTCTTTGTTCCTGTTTTGCTGTTTTTGCTTTTTTCTTGCTTCCATGAAATGCTTATGACTTACTGAAATTACTATTTTGGATGGTTTTCAGAGATGGGGTTTGAGGGGAGTGGAGTTAAGGAACTGCTGAGACTGAGAGTAACACCAAAGCACATGCGTTCAAAGAGGTAGCTATCTAATTCAGGGTTCCTTTGTTAGTTAGCAATCATTCTGCTTATACGCTTTTCAGATTTTGGTATGGCACTTCCTGGGGGGCATTAACTCGAATGACATCTGAGATTCGTTGTAGGGAAAAAAGGGAACTTGAGCTTTCATAGCTATAGAAATTAGTATATCACCCTGTATGTTCTACAGTAATAAGCCTGACAACACATACGTGATCAGTGATCACCCTTTTATTTTGGTTACTATCCATTGTTTCTTTGAGTCATTCCTTCCAAATGGGTAGATCCCTGAAGGGTATCTGGTTGATATGGAAACCCAAGGTCCAGAGCTTCAAGAAATGGTGAAAATGGATTATTTTATGAATAATTAAATTCTTGAATCTGGGCTTTTAGGCATGAAAAGATACGTCCCCTGCTTGGGATTATACATGGGTGGTAAAGTGTATACGAAGTTGTCCAAAATTGCAATAGCAGACTTCAAATCCTGCATTCTCCAATGTCTTTCTATTGATTCTTTTCATATCTCGTGCTCTGGCAGCTTTCCTGGTAAGAAAAAAGTCGAGGAAGATAACCTGGATAGGTCCTTTGAAGCCTCTGATCATATAAAGCAGGTAAGATTGGTTACTCCTTATCCTTCAAGGATTTATCCACTTCATCTTATGTTTGATTGTATATCTTTCTGCATTTTAAGAACCTAGTGCAATGCCATCCAGAACGTGTGATTCCCCAGTAGTTGCAAGTATAAGGCCTTGCCTTGTTGAGCTGAGTGGATACCTTTTACTAAACAAATGACCATTTCATACTGCTCTCATGCAGTGCTTTTTCAAGAATTTTAATTCTAGGAATAATTACACAAGCCACTCAGATTTCTAATTAATGCTTTGATCTGGTTTCAGGATATGGAGCACTTAAAGGATATTAAAACCAAGAAGAAACAGTCCCCTAAGGCTGAAGTCCAAGATTCTTTAAAGCAAGAGGTACGGAACTAAACTTTTACTTCTTAATAACCATGTTTAGAAGATGCCAAAAGCTTAATCTAATCGCTTAGTCTAATCGTTTTTCTGGGTCATTGGCTTCATTCTGCAGTATATTGCGACTAGGCTCCAGCTTTATGGCTATTATTTCTACTAATTACTTATTTATATGTTACATATCTTGCTAGCAGATTCTACAACTTGAGAAGAGATTACAAGACCAATTTGAGGTCCGCCACGCCTTAGAAAATGCATTGGGTTATAGGTCTTCCTCTCATGATAATACAACTGAAACGTTAGTGCCTAAGGTAATCAATCAACATCTTGCAAACACAGATGTAGGGTTTGTGTTTATGTGTAGAGAGAGAGAGAGAGAGAGAAACACTATGTACGCGAACTATTGACATAGTTACTGCTACGTATCATTTTAGAAATTTTATCCATAGTGTTTTTTTTTTTTTTTGGTAAATTTCATTCTAATATCTTGAGGTGTTGCATGATCTCATTATATTGCTCCATCATTTTAACCAAAATTTCTTTTACCAAGAAAGAAAACCAATATTTTGAACTGTTTTCAACTATCAATATCTTTGGAGAATTCTCACTACATTTTTTTATTTTTTTATCATAGATACCATGTGTTATCTGACTGCATAAATGTACATGTAATTTATGTTTTGGTTTGTCTTTTGCTTAATAGTAGCTGCATTTTAACAATAGTTTTTGGATGACTCCAGCCAGCCACAGAGTTAATCAAGGAAATTGCAGTACTAGAGTTGGAAGTTGTGTATTTGGAGCAATATCTTCTCTCCTTGTACCGGAAAGCATTTGATCAACAAATATCCTCTGTATCTCCACCTGCCAAGGATGAAAGATCTAAATCACCTATAAATACTCCAAAATTGAGGATCCTCCAAGCTTCCAGGCCTGATATTACATCAATGAGGGAAAGTTCAGCAGTACAATCTGGTTGTGAGGCACTTGACAATCCGTGCAAGGAACCCAATGCAATTGGTGGAGAAGAGAAGCTATTAGATTCTGGTGTTCATCGCTGTCACTCCTCATTATCCCAACGTTCAGCATTTTTGACTAGAACTTCACCTCCAGCGGATTCTTTGGCTAAGGCTTTACGAGCATGCCATTCCCAACCTTTGTCAATGATGGAGGTAATTAAGTCCAATCACACAATTCACCTGTTCCTAGTTGGAGCTTGGCTTCTTTAGTATTGCTAATTGCATGGAGCCACATCATAATAAGATGTCTTACCATTAGTTTCTAGAAGGAAAAGGAAACACTGATAGTTTCAGTTTTCTTTTGCCTTTCTTCTAGGCAATAGAATGATGATAAAAAAATGGCATTATACCTTTGATGTGGAGATGTTATTGGCAGCTGCTATAATATTATGATACAAAATATAGACGAAACTATATATGAGTTGGCTTCAAGTTACATCTGGTGTAATTCTTTGTGATGTTATATCACTCTATAACTTCTCATTGGAATTAATATGTTATCAAGCCTAGTGATGGATTAAATATCTTCAACACACTTATCATGCATGTTGAATTTGACGTCAATTTGATGTTATTTACATTTTAATCGAAACTCATGTTTTGGAGATTTTTAAGATATATATATAAATAAAAATAAATAAAAAAAACAACAAAAAAAAACTAAGCTTTTGAATATTTTCTAGATTAGATGGTTTTAATTTCTGGTCATGTTGATATTTGGTGAGCATAATGAAAAAGTAGAGGTCATCTAATCCAATACTGAGTTTGCCAAAATGTTGATCCAATAACAAATATTGAGTGGTGTAACATAGTCAAGGAGTTACACCAAGTATAACTTGAATTTTACCCTATATGTGTGTGTGTGTATTGCAAATGGATTATGATTTTCATTTGCTTCTCTACAGTATGCTCAGCATGCTTCATCAAATATAATCAGTCTGGCGGAGCATCTTGGTACCCGCATCTCTGATCATGTTCCAGAGACACCTAACAAGCTTTCCGAGGACATGATCAAGTGCATGTCAGCGTTATATTGCAAGCTAGCTGACCCCCCTTTGACACATCATGGCCTGTCATCTCCCAATTCAACCATGTCATCCATGAGTGCATTTTCTCCACGAGATCAGTGTGATATGTGGAGTCCAGGGTTCAGGAATAATTCATCTTTTGATGTACGCTTAGATAATCCTTTCCATGTGGAAGGACTCAAAGAGTTCAGTGGACCATACAGCACAATGGTTGAAGTACCTTGGATTTACAGAGATGGTCAGAAACTGGGTGATACTGAACCTCTGCTACAAAATTTCAGGTGACCCTATATGATATGTTTACCCAAGAAAATATATTTTGCCAATGATGTTGAATTTAATTTGGAGGGGTCAAAAACATATATTCCGTTCGAATTCTATGCTCTCTACAATTTTCATTATCATTATTGGTTGTTCTGTTACAGGTCACTTATCTGTCAATTAGAAGAAGTTGATCCTAGGAAGTTGAAACATGAAGAGAAGCTAGCCTTCTGGATTAACATACACAATGCATTGGTGATGCATGTAATGATTCTCATTAGTAGATATGTTAAGTTTACGGTGTTAACTCCTTTGCATAGTTTTATTTCTGATGCCAGTGAAATTTAATCAGTTTGTTGTTTTGGAATAGGCATTTTTGGCTTATGGGATTCCACAAAACAATGTAAAGAGAGTTTTTCTACTCTTAAAGGTAGGACGAGCATTATTGGTCCTGTAGGTGAATAGTCAGTATGATTATTTGTCTTCTTAAACTTTTCCACTATCCAGGCTGCATACAACATTGGGGGTCACATCATCAGTGCGGACACTATACAGAGTTCTATCCTGGGTTGCCGGATGTCTCGTCCTGGACAGGTGGGTCCTGAGCCTTGGGGTTTCATTTTTTTAACTAATTGTTATTTGACATTTGTTTTGATATCTTCTGTGAATGTGCATTTGAATTCTGTGAAATGGTTCTGAATGCAAATTTGATTGGTGGCCTTGAAAGTTTTTCTCTTTAATAGACACAAGGCTGCAGAAGTTCATAAGCCTCTCCTCTTATTTCTTTTTGCTCTTCTCAGTAGGACGTCAAACTATATATTATCTAAAATAATGCTCTCAAGACACAATGAAGCTGTTGTTTTCCTTTCAGTTTGTAATTTACTTAGGGAGCTTCTTCCAAATTCATCGTTGTAGTGAGGCTGATAAAAATTGCTTCTGCTTGTAGTGGCTTCGCTTGTTACTTTCTCCAAGAACGAAATTTAAATCTGGAGATGAACGGCAAGCATATGCAATTGAGCATCCAGAACCCCTTTTACACTTTGCACTCTGTTCGGGAAGCCATTCTGATCCTGCGGTAATTCTTATTTCTTTATCTTTTTCCAGCTTTATGAATCATTTCACTCGCATGTCTGGTTACATGTGCAGTGTAGAGATGCTTCATCTATGTATATTTTTTACTCAAGAATCATTTTTTTTTTTTCTCTTTTTCTGAATCGGTGTGACAATCTTACCCAAAAAAAAAAAAGGAAAAAGAATCAATGAAACTAATGAAAGGACAATACTCATTTCCCTTTGACCAGGAAAATTTATTGGGACTTACTTTCATATTTACATTGTCAATATCATTTCTAGGCATTCTGGTTGACTGTATTATAGGAGAAACAAAGGCTAAATTTAGGGTTTACTTCTTCACAATCCCATGAACTATTCTTGTAACATTCTGGTTTCATATTGGGAAAATAAGGAGTAGCCTACATAGAGTAGGTAATTTATAAAGATAGTTATGAGTGATAAGTTTAACTTTGCGTAGTTATTAGGTAAAACTGAACTTTATAAGAAATTTTAGGAAAGCTCCAAATTGACTAATCCTTTTGAAAAATTTGTAAGGACTCAGGAAAAATGGTTATTCACATCTGCGTTATGATCCCAAAATAACTAATCAATTTGGAGTTTTCCTAGAATTCCTTATGAGAAGTTACTTTGTGGTAGCTAGGTTCTAACTGCAAAACAGGATGAAGCATATAAGTACTAGCATCCCATGGGAATGATTTAATCTTTTAATCTTTGGTCTTGTTCAGGTTCGTGTGTACACACCCAAGAGAGTATTCCAAGAGATGGAAGCTGCAAAAGAAGAGTACATTCGGGCTACCTTCGGTGTAAGCAAGAATCATAAAATCCTCTTACCAAAGATCGTTGAGTCATTTGTGAAGCACTCTGGTTTGTGTCCAGCTGGAGTGATAGAGATGATCCAACTGTCTTTGCCTGAATCTTTGAAGAAGAGTGTTAAGAAATGTCAACTAGGGAAATCCCGCAAGAGCATCGAGTGGATTCCTCACAATTTCACCTTTCGGTATTTGATATCTAAAGAGCTTGTTAAGTGACTCTGCTTGCATAGGCTGCTGCTCAATACTTGAGGTAGATTGCATTGTTCGTAAGAAATTTATACTAGGAGAATTTATATTTTTCTTTTGTACAAAGTAGAATGTGTAGCCAGAAAAGGGAGGATAGAAGTGTGATCTATGGCTTTTTGTACTCGTATTATGTGATCTCCATCTATATGTCAACCATAGAAACATATCTAATATTGTTGTAGTGTTGTGCGAGAGTGGAGATCTGCATTGAACAATGTAAATACATATGCTCCCCGGTTCATTCATGATCTAAACTGTACTCTGATTACTCTGTAACCATGAACTATTTGCTCTCCGCGTTTTATTTGATTTCATGCATTTAAAATATAGTTGCCTGCTACCATCAACGGTCTCCACAAATTGGTGGATACAATAGGTGAAATTCATCATCAATGGTAATTAGTAAAACTTACATGCATGTTACACTAAAAGGTGAGGGTATTCGTCCTCCTATATGAGGGCTAAACACATGTTTGTGAAGAGTGTTAAATTATTAATTAAATAATTAAATTTATAATTTTTATTGATTAAAAATCACAATAACACCGTCGAAAAAAAAAAAAAAAAAAAAAAAGTCTCGGGTCAATTCATTCCTTAGTTTTATTTCACATTAAGATGTTATTAAAGCTTCCATAATAGTGTAATAAGCTTTAAAATCAGATCGAAGAAAGATTTAACACTCTAGTATGGCCTCTCCCCTGGAATATTTCCAATAGGATTATATAAACATATGGTTATACTACTGCCATACTTCAAACATCTAGCTTGAGCACACCCCAACTCCAAAGACTTCCTCCACACGACAAGAGTATAGGCGTTGCACGTGCGGTGGTTTGACAGGCATGTGTTGGTGGCGTAGTTATAGTGTTGCTTCTCTTGCACCCATCTATCAACGACCATGCGTGGTGTCATGGTCTTGTTGAATATTGTCCACACCTGGTTTCCCTGATACTTGTGGTGCAATTTCGTAAGACCGCATCCCATGTTATTTTTTTGGTATCGGACTACTCGGCCTGCGGCATTAGCTAGCTCCTCGCTCCACTGGAGCGGGCTAACCCCAACTGCTGCCCTTGCTTGGTTGTGTGCTTCAAGGTACTCCTTGGCTGCGGTTGGCAGTGGCGCAGCCCCTTGCGCAGGGATGTGAGGTATGGCTAGAGCCATGATGAGTATAAGCAATGCGTAGGCCATTTTCTATATGTAGTGTACTATGACCAATATTTGTGCAAGTGGGAGTTGTAATTATATCATTCACACACACACACACACACATATATATATAAAATGTAGGGGTTTTATTTGTAATTCATTTAATTGGCTTAAAGAAGAAAACAAAAAGGTCCTAAATTCTCTCTCTTTATTTAATTTTCTTTTTATTTTCTCTTGGATTCAGTTTATATATTAATGTAAGACAATTAAAACGTAAGGGGTTTTAGTTTTTGGATTTGATATATATAAAATGTAGGGGTTTTATTTGTAATTCATTTAATTGGCTTAAAGAAGAAAACAAAAAGTTCTTAAATTCTCTCTTTTTATTTAATTTTCTTTTTATTTTCTCTTGGTTTCAGTTTATATATTAATGTGAGACAATTAAAATGTAGGGGGTTTTAGTTTTTGGATTTGGCTCGCATGCTGTAATTTTAATGACAGCATATATGCTGTAGTGTAAGCAACGGTTAAAATTGACTCTCAAAGTTTACTTACTTTGAGAAGCTTTTAATATGAGAGATAAAATGAAGAAATTTTTTTAGATATTTAATCTTGACCGTTGCTTAAACTACATCATACATGCTGTTATTTTAATAATAGCATGTAAGCTAGGTCATTTTTTTTCTTTCTTATCTCGCTTTCTTTTCTCTATCCTTAATGTGAGACAATTAAAACGTTGGAGTTTTATTTGGAATGCATTTAATTGATG
Source organism: Corylus avellana (assembly GCF_965113065.1). NCBI lineage: Eukaryota > Viridiplantae > Streptophyta > Magnoliopsida > Fagales > Betulaceae > Corylus > Corylus avellana. The sequence goes on from NC_142495.1 coordinate 1,389,979, forward strand.
TCTTAGTGAAGAAAACAAAAGGTTTCCAAATTCTCTCTCTCTTTATTTTTCTTTTTTCTTCCCTTGCTTTCTCTTTATATATCAATGTTATGTTGTAAGTTTTACACTCAATATATATATATATACAAAGTAGGAGGTGTAGCCATAAAAGGGATGATAGAAGTGTGATCTATGGCTTTTTGAACTCATATTATGTGATCTCCATCTCTATGTTAACCATAAAACATATCTAATATCGAAGTAGTGTTGTGAGAGAGTGGAGATTCTGCATTGAACAATGTATGCTGCCATGTTTATTCATGATCTGAACTATACTGTGATTACTTTGTAACCATGAACTATTTGCTCTCTGCGTTTTATTTGATTTCTTGCATTTAAAATATAGTTGCATTTGACCATTAACGGCCTCGATAGATTGGTGTATATAGGTGTTAGAATGTACCTGCATGCTACCATCAACAACAGTCTCCACAGATTGGTTGATACAATAGGTGAAATTCATATCATCAAAGGTAATTGGTAAAACTTGCATGCACGTTACACTAAAAGGTGCCACAAGTAAAATTTTCAGCTCTCGAGGTTTGTCGTCCTCCTATATGAGGGCTTAACACATGTTTGTGAAGAGTGTTAAATTATTAATTAAACGATTAAATTTATAATTTTTATCGACTAAAAATAACAAACATTGTTGGGAAAAAAAAAAAGTCTCAGGTCAATCCGTTCTTCACTTTTATTTCATATTAAGATGTCATCAAAGCTTCCATAACAGTGTAATAAGGTTTAAAATGAGATGAAAGAAATATGTGATTTCTCTAGTACGGCTTCTTCCCCACAATATTTCCAGGAGGATTATAGAAACATATAGTTATGCTAGTGCCCTCCTTCACACATCTAGCTTGAGCACACCCCAACTCCAGAGACTTCTTCCACACGACCTGAGTATAGACGCGGCACGTGTGGTTTGGCAGACACATGTTGTTGGCGTAGTTATAGTATTGCTTCTCTTTCACCCATGTATCAACGACCATGCGTGGTGTCAAGGTCTTGCCGCTTGTCCACAACTGGTTCCAACCATACTTGCGGTTGGTCAAGCTTGCCAAGCCGCATCTCATTTTGTTTCTTTGGTATCGGACTACTCGGCTTGCGGCATTAGCTAGCCCCTCGCTCCACTTGAGCGGGCTAACCCTAACTGCTGCCCTTGCTTGGTTGTGTCCTTGAAGGTACTCCTTGGCTGCGGTTGGCAGTGGTGCAGCCCCTTGTGCAGGGATGTGGGGTATGGCTAGAGCCATGATGAGTATAAGCAATGCGTAGGCCATTTTCTATGTAATGTGTGTTAGCTATGACCAATATTGGTGCAAGTGGGAGTTGCAATTATTTATAGCCACTAGGTTGGTAGGTCATCAAGTTCTTCCTAGTTTGTCCATATGTTTAAGGGAATCATTATGGGATGGAAGAAATATTATCAAGTGAAGGTAAGATAGAAAGACACCCAAAAAAAAGGAAAAAAAAAAGAGGGTAAGATAGAAAGAAGAAATAGTTTTAAATCTAAGTCAACTATTGAATTAACTTGATTTATTTTATCTATTATAACAACTCGATGATAGTCAAAGTCAAAGCCCTCTTGTTTTGTTGAGGACTAGGGAGTGAAGGTTAACATTTATACAAGTAGTAGAAATGTAGAATGGTGCATATTTGGGCCTAAAATGAGGCTAAGAAAGCCCAGCTAGCAGCAAATCATGGTTGCACGTATATATAAGGATTATATGCTGGTTTCTATGTGGTTTGCACGTATCTATAAGGGTCATATGCTGGTTTCTATGTGGTTTGCACGTATATATAAGGATCAATGATTAACAATATATTGCAAAGTTTGACCATTTAGAATTTTTTTTCTTCTTTTTTTGGATAAATTATGAATATTCAACTCTAATTGGTCAATCGTCCAAAAAAAAAAAGAAGAAGAAGAAGAAGAAGAAGAAGAAGAAAATAATTCTAAATGGTCGAAGTTTCTAGACTTTGACTTTGCAATATATTGTTAATCATTGATCCTTATATATACGTGCAAACCACATAGAAACCAGCATATGATATAAAAAAAAGAAGAGAATTAGTAATTTTAATTAAGGTCAACTGTAGTTGCACAAGTTTGTACCAAACTGTCCCCAACTGGAATTCATGGATTAAGTTGTTTGCAACCGCCAGCAGAGATGATGAAGAAAGTTTTTGTACCGTTGTTCATTTGTTCTCCATCACCCTTCTAATGTTAAAGGCCCATATGCTCAAATGGGCTATAACCAACACATAAACAAACGGATTTTCGTGGTAGTACACCATGGGCCATCTCAGTCTTGATTTCGGCCCATCTCAGTATTTACTAAAAAATATTCATAATTTGGACTAGCTACCTCTTTGATTTCGACAGTTTATTTTCATTTTAGTTAAATATCCAACATCTTTCCAATCTCATTTAATTTGCTGAAGAAATGACACCGTAAAAAAGATCTCTGCTCTATTTGTACCTCAAAAATTTTTATTTTACATTAAGCTGTCATCAAGCTTCCATAACCATAAAAAGAAGAGAGAACTCTATAACTTCTCTGGTACGGACTCTCCCAACAGCATTTCTTGGTGGATTATAGAAACATATGGTTAGACTCCCACTTTCCTTCACAGAGGTGAATACAATAGGTGAAATTCATCATTAATGGTAATTGGTAAAATTTGCATGCACGTTACACTAAAAGGTGCCAAAAGTAAAATTTTCACTCTCGAGGTTAGTCGTCCTCCATATGAGGGCTAAACATATGTTTGTAAAGAGTATTAAATTATTAATTAAATGATTAAATTTATAATTTTTATTAATTAAAAATTACAATAACACTATTGAAAAAAGAATAAAAAAAAGTTTCGAGTCAATTCATTCCTCAGATTTATTTCACATTAAGTTGTCATCAAAGCTTTCATGACAATGTGATAAATTTTAAAATCAGATCAAAAAAGGATTTGACACTCTAGTACGGCCTCTCCCCCTTAATATTTCCAGGAGGATTATAGAAACATATAGTTATACTAGTGCCATACTCCGAACATCTAGCTTGAGCACACCCCAACTCCAAAGACTTCCTCCATACGACCTGAGTATAAGCCACGCACGTGCGGAAGTATGACATGCACTCGTTGAAACTGTAGATATAGTGTTCCTTCTCTTGCACCCATCTATCAACGGCCATGCGTGGTGTCATGGTCTCGTTGTTTACTGTAAATAATTGGTTCCCACGATACTTGTGGTTGGTCAAACTGGTCATACCGCATTCCATGTTGTTTTTTTGGTATCGGACTAGTCGGCGTGCAGCATTAGCTAGCTCCTCGCTCCACTTGAGCGGGCCAACCCCAACTTCTGCCCTAGCTTTGTTGTGTCCTTCAAGGTACTCCTTAGCTACGCTAGGCAGTGGCGCAGCCCCTTGCGCTGGGATGTGAGGTATGGCTAGAGCCACGATGAGTATAAGCAATGCGTAGGCCATTTTCTATGTAATGTGTGCTATGACCAATATTGGTGCAAGTGCGAGTTGTAATCATATATATATATATATATATATATATATATAATGTACAAGTTTTATTTGTAATGTATTTAATTGTCTTAATGAATAAAATAAAAGGTTTATAAATTCTCTTTCTTTATTTAATTTTCTTTTTATCTTCTTTTGGTTTCAGTTTATATATCAATCTAAGACAATTAAAACATATGGGGGTTTTATTTATAATATATTTAATTGTCTTAATGAAGAAAACAAAAGGTTCCTAATTTTTTTTTTTTAATATATTTTTCTTTGTATCTTCTCTTGCTTTCTGTTTATATCCTCAATATGAGACAATTAAAACGTATGAGTTTTATTTGGAATGCATTTAATTGATGTCTTAATGAAGAAAACAAAAAGTTTTCAAATTCTTTTTTTTTTTTCTCTGTTTATTTTTCTTTTTTCTTCTCCTGTTTCTATTTATATCTCAATGTTATATTGTAAATTTTATACTCAATTTCGGAAAAAGAAGAGAGAGATTCCAATCGTTGTTTTTCAATGAAAAAACATAGGGGAAAGTCCTCCCAAACTATCAAATATCCTCAAAAACTATCAAAACATTGTCAATATCCCCACAAGAATAGCAAAAAGATAAAAATGTCCATATATATTTCTTAATAAAACAAAAATACACCTATAAATTCGAAAGAAAAAAATTAAAACGAATTTTTTAGTTTAAAAAAATTGAAAACAATTTTTTTTTTTTTTTTTTTTAAAAAAACGAAAATATTCAATTTTTCTTAAAAAAAAAAAAAAAAATCAAAAATTTTTTTAAAAAAAATTCTTATAAAAATGATTTTTTTAAAAATAAATAAATAAATTTGACCACCCGTTGGAATTTTGTTTTTTTTTTTTTTTTTTAGGTTTTTTTCTAGAATTTTTAGTATTTTTAGTTTTTATTTTACTAAAGTAGTTTCGTCATTGGGGAGACATTGACAATGTTTTTGTAGTTTGGGGGGACAATGTCAATTGAGTGGTAATTTTGATGAGGTATATAGACTTTACCAAAAAATATACTACAATTCTTTTTTCTTTTCTTTTTTTCCTTTTTTTTATCTTTATCTTGTGGTTATGTTCTTCCACTTTCGTTTGTTTCCCTTCTATTTTTTCTAATTTATATATTATTTTTATTCAAATTGATTACTTCTCTTTTGCAAATTGTACGTTGAATTTGGTAAATTTTATAATTAAAACGTAAGGGTTTTATTTGTAATATATTTAATTGTATTAATGAATAAAACAAAAGGTTCTCAAATTTTCTTTTTCTTTCTCTATTTTTCTGTTTATATTATCTTTCTTTCTGTTTATATCCTACAATTAAAACGTATATGTTTTATTTGGAATTAATGCATTTAATTGATATCTTAGTGAAAAAAACAAAAGGTTCTCAATTTCTCAATTTCTCTCTTTGTTTATTTTTCTTTTTTCTTCTTTTGCTTTCTATATATATCTCAATGTTATTTTGTAAATTTTACACTCAATTTAGGAAAAAAGACGAGAGTTTCCAATCGTTGTTTCTCAATAAAAAAAATATACTACAGTTCCTTTTTTTTTTTTTTTAATTTTTTGCTAGAAAAATTCTTTTCAATTATATTAGCATTTTCATTTTTTTTGTTTTTGTTTTTTGTTTTTTTTTTTTTTATCTTTATCCTGTGGTTATGTTCTTCCATTTTTTGTTTTTATCCCTTGTATTTTTGTTCTAATTTATATATTATTTTTATTCAAATTGATTAGTTTTCTTTTGTAAATTTTATATTGATTTCGGGAATTGATAGTGAGAGATAGTTTCTTGTTGTTATTTTTAGTTTGCGTTGTTGTTCATTGAGTAATTTGTTTTTCTATTTACATGCTTAATTAATGGACAACATTGGTTTTCAAGGTTTCATTTGAATTGAGAAACGAATACAGCCGAAAAAGACAATTTCTACTAATTTATATATTATTACTTATTCAAATTGATTATTTTTCTATGGTAAATTTTACATTGAATTCAGGGAAATGATAGTGAGAGAGACTTTCCTATCATTATTTTTGGTATGAGGTATGACCTTTTTTTTATTACATTGGTGTTTATTGAGTAATATTTTTTTTCCTGTGTCCGAAAAGTAGTTCACGTTACGTTATATATGTTGTTATGTTATTTCATTATTCATTTTTTTCCTTATATTTTGTTCTAATTTATATATATCTATATATTTTTTCAAATTGATTATTTTTCTTTTGTAAATTCTACCTTGAATTCAAGGAAATGATAGGAAAAAAGAGTTTCCTATCGTTATTTTTGGTATGAGGTATGACATTTTTTAGATTATGTTGATGGTCATTGAGTTTTTATTTTTTATTTTTTATTTTTTTACTTTATATACGTGAATGATAGTTGAAAGGAAAACTTTATTTGATAAGACTTTTTTTTATACCTCTCGAATTTCATTGGAACTAGGAAAAATATAGCGAAATATAGATTTATTTAATGTGGTTTTGTTTTGTTTTGTTTTGTTTTGTTTTTTATTTTAATTTATATATTATTTTTCATTCAAATTTCTTATTTTTCTTTTGTAAATTTAATTGACTTTGTTGTTATTATTATTTTTTTTTGGTGATCCAATATTCATTCCATGATTTTTTTTATCTCTTTCTTTTATAAAAGAGATAAAACTACTCCTACGAGAATAAATATTTTAACATATTTTAATTAAGGGTGTTAGATTCTAACTCATTTCAATGTTTTATTTTATTTTTATTTTTTGTTGGTTTGTGTCCCCAACTGGAATTCATGGATCAAGTTGTTTACAAATTGCAACAGCCAGCAGAGAAAGTGAAGGAAAGTTTTTGTACCAATTTTCATTTGTTCTCCATCACCCTTCTCACATTCAAGCCCCATATGCACAAATGGGCTATAACCAACAAATAAACAAACGGATTTCCGATGTGGTACACCATGGCCCATCTCATTCTTGATTTCAGCCCATCTCAGTATTTACTAAAAAATGTTCATAATTTGGACTAGCTACTAGAGTCTATATAAGAGTTATTACGCCCTGGGCCCATCTCAGTCTTCAATTAAGCAATTTTCTGTCTTCCAGCAAGTTTCAGGGGTCAAAATGGTGAATCCGGTGTCACGTGAACACAAATGTTCTTGAGGTATATTTTTTGGGTTCAATTATTATCATCTGCCCGTGTACGGTGGCCCACCTACAAGTCTAATCAGAGACGCGAGCTATTCATATTTGTCGGTGAGTCTTCGAATTTTTTACAGTTTATTTTATTTAAGTTAAATATCCAACATCTTCGAATCCCATTTGCTGAAGAAATAATACTGTGAAAAAGATCTCTACTCGATTTGTACCTCAAGAAATTTTATTTTACAATAGCTGTCACCAAAGCTTCCATAACCATACAAAGAAGAGAAAGCTCTATAACTTCTCTAGTACGGACTCTCCCCAACAGTATTCCCCGGTGGATCATAGAAACATATGGTTAGACTGGCGCTCTCCTTCACACATGTTGCTTGAGCACACCCCAACTCCACAGACTTCCTCCACACAACCTGAGTATACACCCCGCACGTGTGGTTCGGCAGGCACGTGTTGTCGGTGTGGTTGTAGTACTCCTTCTCTTTCACCCATGCATCGACGGCCGTGCGTGGCGTCACGGCCTGGCCGCCACTTGCCCACAGCTGGTTTCCACCGTACTTGCTATTGCTCACGTTGGCAAACTTGCAGCCCATTTTGTCTCTTTGGTACCGGACTAGTCGGCTCGTGCCATTGGCTAGCCCCTCGCTCCACTTGAGCGGGCCAACCCCAACGGCTGCCCTTGCTTGGTTGTGTCCGTCGAGGAACTCCCGGGCTGCGGCTGACAGTGGCGCCGGAAGGTTGGGGGTGGTGGGGCTAGTTGAAGGCGCAGTCCCTTGCGCTAAGATGTGAGGTATGGCTAGAGCCACAATGAGTATAAGGAAGGCGTAGGCCATTTTTCTATCTAATGTGGTGCAAGTGGGGAGCTTTCTGTAATTATATAGATAGGCTAATTTAATTGGGTAGGTGGATATATAGGTCGTGAAAAATGAGATGCTTCCTAGTTTGTCCATATGTTTAAGGGAATTCATTATTGGGATGGAAGGGTTATGTTGTCATTTCAAGTTTTGGTGTATTTTAATGCTGTGTGTGTGTAATTGAAATCGGCATCTCTATTTATTTTTATTTTTGAGTTTTTATTGACCCTGTTGACCTGGATCTGAAAGTACTGAGCCCCATGTCACGTGTGCATTTATAATCTTCAAAATTTCAAATCAAGTAGCAGGCCATGATGTAAACTAGGCCTAGTCGCTCTTGGTTTCTTGAGGATTGGGGGCTGAGGGTTTACCTTATTAAAGATCCATTGGGCCTAGTTGACCCAATTTACCTTTTGGGTTGGTTGTGCTCGTCGGTCGGTCGACAATTACTAGTGCCGACGGATTGTACCCGACCCGACCCACATCATGTTGCCTTGTTGGGACTACTGGCAACTATTCATAACTATAACGACAAACGATATAATTATTTTGATGGTTGTATTAGTGGAGCGCTTATCGGCTACTACTCATGGCAAGACAACCCTATTTGCCACACTTTTAGGTCAGGTAGTTTGCACCGACAAGATTAATTAGGTGCCATGGGGTAAACAGTCCATACCAAAAATGTCAAGCTCCCACTTGGGGCAGTCCATACTGACAATGTGTCAGATTCCAAGGGTAAGCAATCCATATCAACAATATGCTCTCAAACGGAATGGTGCCACATGGCCTAAGTTATTACCCCAATCAAATGGTGTCACATGACCCCGATTATTACATCTTTTGTTCTATAGGGCATTCTCAGCAGACTTCTTATAAGGGAGTCTGTTCTCTAAGTTAAAAAAATATGTCTAAAAAATCACAAAAAAAATTCGACAGCAAACTTCCTAAATAAACCATAAACATTATGATTGTTACAGTAGAACCTAATGTTTTGGGTTTAACTATTGCAATTTTTATGATTATTAAAATTAAAAAAATGATTCGCTCTTCTAGATCTCCTTTTTCATCTCTCTTCTCATGTCTCACAATTCTCTCTCATGTCTCATCTCATATATATATATATATATAAGGAAAACTATTGTAGTGTATTTTGATATATGGAAGCAAAAAGTAATTTAGATCCTTAAATGTAAGAAAAATAACAAAGAAACTGCTAAAAATACTCTAATAAGAGTCCATTATAGCAAATAAAAAACTTAAGCATTTATAATCTTTGTAGCTTTTTGTTCTTCTAGGGAATCACCCACTAATTTAAGCACTAAAGTATTTCTTACAGCACCTCTTAGTCACCCTTACCAGTTTTCTACCTCGGCAAGTCTTATTGGCTGAGCTATTGGGGTGCAGTCAACTATACTAGTAGTATATGTTTGGGCCTAAAAATGAGCCCACATCGTTAAGGTCTCAATTGGCTCTGTTAACATAAGAAAGTCCAAACAACCTTAAAACATTTAATAAAAGCACGGCCATGGTCCTCGAGGCTCGAGGGGTAAAGGACCCCCCCTTTTCTTTGCTTTTGTATTTTTAGATTTGATTTTTTTTAATAAATTAAAAGAATTTTTTTTTTTTAACTGACGTGACATTAACATCAACAGTTTTAAAAGGAAGGATCTAAATGAAAATTCAAAAAATTTAAAAAGTTAGAAGTCAAATTTACGAACCTATGGAGTAAATTGAAATCGCTTACCCCATCAAGGATTACGTTTCTCTTATATTTACTCTCAATTTTAATTACTTAATAATTGTTTTGATAATTTTGACGTGTCTTATTGCGGAGCTTAAAGATTAGAGTAGTAATGATATAATTAAATCACTCTTATGTCACTTTAAAAATGACTATTGAACTTGTGATTGATTATTATTGATTTATGATTATTTTAAAAGCCACCCCATTAATGAAGTGATACAAGAAAGACACGAAAATTACTTCAAAGGCTATAGTTAATAACTTTAAATGAATTTATTTAAATAAATATTTGGTTTATATAAATCATTTTTGTTAAATTATAAATTATCCCAAATGTTTAACCTCATAAAAAAAAAAAAAAGTCATGTATGAGTTCAAACTCTCACTTAAAATTGAGTATTTAACTAAATTATAGATAAAATGTGTAGTCAATTCAAAACTTCTTACTCGGTACGCATGTTAATTCACAAATTAATCTAAAAGTTTAAGATTATAATAAGGAATAAATATAATTATTTAATTAATATTTTAATAATTTCGAGTGACAGGTACGAATCTTTGAAATCGTAGCAGCTCAATCCGAGGAAGAAATAATAGATAATATTCATTAAGGAAGTTTTTGTTTTGAATGATACACGTTGCACACTAAGCGGCAAAACTCTTTAGACTTCGTCATGTATATATAAATAAATATTGCATTCGTGCAACGACTTCCGTTGTCTCAATCGGGCATCAAAAGGGCGTCCCACGAACTCCGCCATGAGGCTGGTTGAACATTGTTTTCAGAATTGAAAACCCCCTTGCTTTTACGCTTCAATTTGCAGCCACAAATACATTATAACAAAACCCAAATTCCTTAGAGGAAAGCAGCAGTAATTAATTAATGCACCGAAATATGGATGTCTTCTTTTATTATTATTATTATTATTATTATTATTATTAATCTTTTCTAAAGCACCAGATAGGCCTCCCTCAAGAAAGTTCGGCAATGGCACGTTCCCAAATCAATAAAATAAAGAATTGAGTGAGAGTGAGTTAACGTAAGTACCTGGTTATCGCCGGGAAATGAGCTTCTAATAGGTGTGGGAGAAGTCAACGCCGTTGTGACCGAGCGCAGTGGTGGCCGTAATGGCCAGGGAACACAAGTCAGGGAGTGAGAGGGGGTGGCGGGCCCGGGACAATGGCATGAGGAAGTAGATATGGCCTGGTTGTAGCTCCTCCTCGCCGGGCAAGTGGGGCGCGCACGTACCGATGGACAAGGACTCGTAGCTGCAGAGGAAGCAGCTGGGGTTCTGGGAGGTGACAGCCTTGGCTTGGACCGGCTGCTTCAACTCCTGGACCCAACGACCGTCCACGTGAATTACCTTTGTTGTCTTTGGTAGCTTTTGGTTGCAATCTCGTCTTTGTCCTTTTTTTCCTCCGACTACTACCACTCCAGTACCTCTGGCTCTACTTGTTTTTTCTGATGAGGCACAGCCACCCATGTCTATGTCTGTCTCCGCGTGTGTGGGTGCCAGCTGAGAGATTCCAGACAGGGCGGTGTCTTTATGTTAAATTCGTGTGTTTGGAATGGTATGTAATATGTATGGTGTATGGAAGATGATCTTTTCTGAGGGAGTTTGTATTTGGTTGACGGTTGACCGCTACAAGGACATTGTTAACAAAACCAAAGAACAGTCGCCTGAAGGATTAATTATACTAGTTGACTCAGTTGAGCAGTTTGTATTTTCTATCCAAATGATGTGTGTTCTTAGATATGGGAAATATATGATATTGGTGTTAGGGCCCTGGAATTTGCTGACTTCAAGTTTGGAATCTGGAAGACTGGAGAATAGTAATCAATGGGTCCGTTACGTGGCCATTTTTTTTCACAATGCAAAATTTCGTAATAATACAACCCAATCCAAGCAATAGAGTTGAGCAAAAAACCCAATAATTTGCTGGATCAAAACTTCGATGAGATTCACTTGTCCGAACATGTAATCTATGGCGGATTGCAGGGGATCGATCCGGATTCGTTATTGGGTTGGGTTCAGCTTTAGAAAAGGTTTGTGAATTAGGCTACCCCAAACGTAGCCCTTCTCCATCAAACCATTGGGCCACCAAGAAATCAACACATCTAAATGTGCTCTATTCAAACTTCAAAGCAGCCCCTTGGTGTTCCTCTTCCTTTTACGGTACAGTCCCTGCAAGACTTTGCACTTTCATTGTAAAAAAAATTGGTAACCAATTCATCTCGTTTAAATGCCTAAAACAATGTTAAATCACCACTTATTTCAAACTGTTTTTGAAGTAACACAATATCAGAGTTAAAATCTTAAGTTTTAATATTATTTTCAACGTTATCATTCACCTCACATTTCAATTGCATTTAACGAATAAAACACAAGCCTCTCAATGCAAATGATTTATTATCTTACCCTAGATGTCAACATAATGACTAGGAAAATGTTTATCCATATCCATCTTCAATATGAATGATTCTTACACGGGCCTGCATCATGCTCACAACATGGTATGTCATCACTCAACTTTTGACTAAATGTTGCTGCCAAGTATTGTAATCTATTTAATGTTCATTTTCACTCTTTGTCACCATCTAACTCATCTTTCCTCCAAAACGAGAAGAAACCTAAATATCATACGGAGTCCTTCGCACTATCTCAGATAAGCCCGAAGACCGGAATCTCGATTAATAATGTAAATAGCATACCCACTTACCAATTGTGGCCGCCCAACATTGCTAAAATGTTTTATACTATATACAACCAATAATTTAATATAACTCTATATATCCTAATATTGCATTAAGGGATTAATTGGACCCTGAGCTCCATTTTTGTCAAGGACAGGGGAATGTAATTCTTGGTCTCTTCTTCCTGTCATCTTGTGGCATGTTATTCCAAATATGCCAAGCTCATGTCATTTACCACCTAAAATTTGCTTGATATTTACAGCATAATGATGTTAGTTCCGGCAAAAAGGACACCCATTTGCAACATTATTTCTTGTGTCCTTGCTCTGCCAATATATTCTACCTTTTTTGTTTGTCCCTCGTCCTCTCTAGAATATGAATTAAATGCATTGAACAAGAACTCCTTCGGTCTTGGATTTTAGCCGAAGTCTCTCCACTACTTGGCCATATAATTGGAATCCTGCAATTCTCACAGGAGATTCTTGCAATTGTTAGAAGCCTACACTTATTTGTTCGAATTGCACGATCATCTGCTCGAATAAGTGAGCCTTAAGTGAGCCTCCTCATATGTCTAACAATTACCAAAAAAAATTAAAAAAAAAATAAAAAAAATAAAAAAATCCCAATTGCAAGAAATCCCGATCACTAATTGCCCACTTGTCCAAAGTACTTTTTTCAGTGCTTAAAAAACTTGACCTATCTTTAGGATTCATAGCTAGAAGAACATGTCTTTGGTGCTTTTCTCTTTTTCTCATTTGGTGGACAGAACAGATGGCCTCACTTTTTCCATTTGCTACCAAAACCACCATTCATTCACGTTTGGGAATAAATGTAGATGATTAAAATTATCCAAACAAATCCCTAATAATGTGTAGGTTAGTAAAGAAAGGAATATTGAAACTTAAAAGGCAAACATAGCTTAATGCCGAAGGCTGACCGAAACTAGAGATCTGAAAGTGATTTACTATTGCCAAAATATCATCCAAATTAAATCTCTTTGGTTATACATCCACTCAAAATTAGGTGCGCATGTAATTATCCTGTTTAAGCTTGGAACACCTCATAACAGCTGGAGTCAAAGGGGCTCTACTACCAAGGTATTGTAAGCCAATCTTTAGGCACGCTGGAAAATTGGGTGGGACATATGATTGAATGGCTACTGAGGTATGGCCAAAATTATGAGCCCTTCTAGGTGAAAATGATATTGCAATAATTCACACAAATGTAGAAGGACCCTACTGCAAAAAAGTTGAAGACACTTAAAATATTAAGAGAGAAGAATAAAAGCGAGGATTGAGATCCAATACAATGAGACGTTGTTTGAACTTTACCTATTCGAGTAAGTATTCGGACAATGTGAACTCTACATTTTCAAACTGTTTGAGCAAATGAGATTGAACAATTTGACCCAATAACGACTTGAATGGTCATAGTCAATACCTCAGAAGTTAAAAAAAAAAAAAAAAAAAAAAAAAAAAAAAAATTGGTCATGGGTCGGTGACTCAGTATGCATAGTATAGAATAATGGAAATTGGAAACCCTTTTCACACTTTTTTCGAATTTCACTACCTACTCACCATCCAAAGATTCTCTCATTTGTGGGCAACTTGACATTGTGAGGCCACAAGAATAGTTGAATGGACCAACTCACGAGAAGCTGTGAAGATCACCAACTTGCACATATAATGATGGTTGGGAATGCTCATGCTCATGCTCATGCATGATGAGCATTGCATATCCAAATTATGAGACTGTTCCTTGGATGGATCTTGTCATTCCGACTTGTTTATCACATGTATATATACTATACTATTACTCGGAAACCAGCAATCACACGTGCTGTTCTGTTTCTTTTTTCCTGCAGGTAACTCTTTATTCTTGCCTTCCAATCAACATGATTGGATTCCACCAGCTGGGGGTTTCATCACCAACCGGGCCTTCCAAATTTAAAATCACCTTTTATCTCCTCAAACCAACCAAGGGACAGAAATTAATATACTGAATTAAAAAAAATTTCGCACCAAAATTTTGTCGACATTGATTAATTAAGGATATTCTTCCTTTAACATTATTATCGTATCAAAATATTTTATAATTCTCTCTTTAAATTTTAAAGAATTCGAATAAAAAATGAGAAAAAAGATGTACGGTTTTTAAGGTGTCCGAACAGGTGGACTCTGCATCTTAGGCAATCCAAAGATATGCTTGGACATCCGGGGAGACCGACATTTCCCACTCTCAGGCTCAGCATAAGCTACAGCTGCAAACCATTACATGCAAAAATATCCAATGTCCATTCTAGTAGCCTAACTACTGTCCTCTGCCGAAAGTTCCAAATCAACCACTCTCAAAACCAACCAAAAAACAGCCCAAAAGGAAATAGCATGTCCCATTGCAACCACCTATATCTAGTCACATATCATTTAAAACCATCATTTTCTCATGATAAACATCCCCCATATAGGCAATAGTATACGTGGTATATACAATACACCATGGGCAATGATAATTGAGAAGGGGTAGCACTTAGGAGGGGGCACAAATCGGTTTACCCAATTGCTCGCCTTCAAAACATAGACCTAAAAATATAGACTTTTTATGAATCCACATCTCATTAGCGCCATTATTAGTATAATCATTGTTACAGCTGTAAACACTCTAATCCTAATTAACCAAACCACACAACCACGTTTGTTTAGCCAAACTCCACCACATTGAACTATTCCGCGTTTTTGGTATGGATTTCACTTTGGCTGATCTAATTTTTCTTAACTGTTTTCATTCAATTTAATTTTTTTTTATAATTAAAATAAGATAAAGTAAAATTAAATCTGAACCGTTGAAATAAAGAACTACACCTAAGCCATATCCATATGGTATCCATTGCTAAAGACAAAAATAAACTAAGATCTGGATTGGTTGCAGATCTCTTGCTCGAATCATAGTCTATCTATTGCGATTGAGAGAGGTTTTTAATGACGTTCGAACTAATGAACCTTATCTCTCGAAAGGACATGCAATTGTAAGGACTCTCTTGTAATTGAGGATCTCGGTTCAACTGGATTAGAATTTAGCAATTGTTTGACTACGACCTAGTTAAAGTAACTCCTTAAAAGCGCTCTTACATGAATATGAATTCGTAGTAATTGATATGACTCTTAAAATTAAGGGGAAACTTCACTAAGGACCATCAAACTTTCATCCGTTTTGAAATACCCCCTCAGAACTTCAAAATATCTTAATTTAGTCCCCTAAACTTTCAATTGCTCTCAATTTGGACCATTCCGTTAATTTTAGCAGTTAAAAATTCAAAAAAGACCAAAATATTTCTGATTTTTGTTTTTTTTTTTTTAAATAAAAAAACATTTTAGAAGTTGGTATTTTATACAAAAGTCAGGGGTATAAACGTCATGTGACGTTTAAAATCTGATGGAGGGGTCCAAATTGAAAGCAATTGAAAGTTCAGGGGACTAAATTGAGAGATTTTGAAGTTCATGGGGTATTTCAAAACGGGCGGAAGTTTGAGAGTCCTTAGTGAAGTTTTCCCTAAAATTAAATAGTAATATTTTATAAATAGAATAGTAATTTTAATATCTACAATGACACAAAAAAGGACAAAATTCTCATCAAAACAACAGGATTGTTGGAATCTTAATGCGGTCCAACAAACTTACCCCAACATGGGTGGAGCGTGGAGGGGGAAATTTGGACATCTCGTTGATGACACACATATCATACGTATTTGCTGGAGTGATCCATATCCTGGGAAGTTTATCTAAGCCCCAAAATTGTCAGAGGTTGAAAATGATGTTTTATCCTCTTCTTTATGTACTCACACTTCTAGTCTTATCTCTTAATTAACCCATTAATTATTTCAGAGACAGCGTACGCAGGCATTCTACGTTTATTGTTTGCATCTTTCTCCACTGGAGAACGAGATTTTAGGGTTTCAAAATCTTAAATTGAAAGGAAACGATCATTGATCATTTATCATTCATCAATGATATCAATCATTGTGTTTATGTAAATTTGCTCAAGAACCTAAATAGGGGCAAAATTGGAACACGACCCCTAAATGGGCGACAGACCAAAAGTAAACGCTCAAAGCATTCACAGAAATAGCTCTACGACTTTAACAATTGAACCCCAAATCATTACAGTATTTACACCACTAACCCCAAAGCACCTCTACAGGCTACAGCTCTACTCGGGTATTGCACTCAACATTGCCGAAAACTTTATAGCACCACCACCATTTCTTCCCCTTCTCAACCCACCGCCGCCACTTCCGGTGGTGACTCCTCTGGGAGATCTCCCCTCCCCGCCGGAAAAATCCGCCGGAGACACCGCTCTCCGGCGACACCCACATTTCTCACCCCCACTTCTCATCAAAGCCGAGCTGGCTTTCACGGCCAATGCAGCCATTTCCTCTGGCTGTAGTGGGTGCCGGAGTTTACTCAATGGCAAAGCAAAATACAGCTGACCCGGTTGAAGCACCTCGTTGTCGTTCACGGCAGAGACGACGTCGTCGAAATCCATCTCGTCGGAGTTACAGATAAAACACGTGGGATTCTTCTGCAACAGATAGGAAACCTTAACCGGGTACGAGAATTCCTGGAGCCGACCGTCTTGTAGGATCAGCTTGGCCGTGGCCACGTCCGTCGAACTGGACGAATTGCAATTACCCATTTCGCCTCCGATTCCGATTTTTATCTGAAAGTATCGGACGATACCGATGATGGAGATTGGAGATCGGAGGATTTCGTAATCGGAGAGGAGCTGAAGCGTAAAGAGTCTGCGAGGTGGTGCATATATAGAACTGGAGGACTGCCTCGTTAATTGTACCCTGGTGCCATGTCAGACTTGTCGTTTTGTACAAGCAAAAGCCTTATATGTATATGTAGTCCCTGAAATTGGATTGAGTTCGTTTTCTATCCTTGAATTTCAAATCGTTTCAATTTGATCCTTCCAAAATTTGAACAGTAGATATTAGCAAATAGAGAGAGAAGGTGACATGTTAATAGTATATATAACATTTGAATAAATTATTATTTTTATTTTTTTGTTTGTTGTAATAATATAATATTACAAAGTATATACAGCATTGGTTCATAATTTTTTTAAGTGATCGATAAAAATATAATAATATCTTATAGATGAATATGCTTTATAGAAAAAAATATATATTATATGTAACAATTGAAGAGAGAGGGGTGACAAGAATTTTTGTTTTCTTTTAACAGAAAAAGTAACTATATATTTTTTACTAATAACAGACATGTCATGCCATGTCAATGAAAAATATAAAACATCGTAGAATTCGGTCTTGAATACCTACATCCAAAATTGAACATCAAAATGCTATTTTATGTCAATAAAAATAATATATTATGCTAAATTGACCTTCTTATATGCTATATCAATAATTTTAGTTCAAGAGATGCCTTATGAAAGAAATAATGTAACATGTTATTTGGTCTCGATTTCTCATATTAGCCATTTTAGTATCGTTTACAATCTTTAATCCTCGACATAAAAAGGATTAGATTAAAATTGTATGAGTTTCAGGGCACAAAATCGAATTAGATTTAATATCAGGGTAAGAAAAAAAACGGATGCAAAGTTTTCGATCAGTGGGCAGGGCTCGCCAGGCTGTAAGTTGGTGGTGACAGGTTGTATGTGTTTTGCTCATTAGTCATTAGCGTTGTCTTACAACAATTACCCTCGTAACCTCGTTTCAAGATGATATTACGGAGACAGGGGCTGGGGCCTTTGTGCTCCGACTTTTCACTGTGGAATTACTGTGTGTATTGCACGGATGTGTTTTTAGGTCTACCTAGATCTTTGACCGTCGATGAAAGGCGGGACCAGGTGACGAAAAGTGGGCCAAAGGAGTAGAGATTATCTGAGGACTATATTCATAGGGCCTGTACCTAACACCGCACTATCTCGAACGGTGGATCTCCTATTTATGACATGTGATGTAATGGAGGCTATGGAAAAGCCGAAAAACAGTGATGGAAATTAAGGAAAGCTTACCATGGTACTGTGGTAGGCCATTGATGCATGACAAGAGCTTGGACACTTCTATGAGATAAGAAAGAGGATCAATTTGTTTGGCATTTTAGCCTTTTGAATTCTAACAAATTTTACTTACTCATATGACTGAAAATATATTTTTCTCTATTTTAATTACTTATTTTTTTTAAATACACTTAGCAGCTTTATCATTTTAACTATTAAGGATTTTTTTTAACAAACTCTAATGAAAATGTTGTACAATTAGGTCAGGGGCAGTAAATTTGTCAAATTCAGATTTGGCCTGCTGTCTAATACCTTTAATTTACATATATAGTTCATCTATTCGGTAAAAAAAAAAAATAAATAAAAAAAATTACATGGTTCATTTATAGTGAATGACATAGAACGTGACAACACATAAAGAAAGAAGCGTGACCCTAACCTATTCTTTAATGTGGCCGAACAAACAAACAAGCCATTATTTCTCTCTTCAATGTAGTGTCACGTTCTGAATCGTCATTAAAATTAAAATTTAGCCAAAATTCAATGAGGATTTTTCACGGGTTGAAAGGTATCTCCAGCATTTCGAATAAACAAAACTCTTCTCCAATACTGAATCTGAATGTCAAAACAAAAAAAGAACATGTCGGCGACAAGAGCTAGCCATCCACAGACAAGCAAATATGGCAGAGGAAGAGGGCTTTGATAGAAGAGTGAGTAAAAAAAGGAAAAGAAGACGTGGTTTTGAAGAAAATGGAGGGTATTTAATTTAGCAGAGCAGGGGGTGAATGGGGGGAGAGACGTGGCATGGTGCATGTACGAGTCCTGGGTGCTTCGTTGCAAGGCAAGAAAAAGGCCACGTGGAAGCAGAGAAGGTCTAAGGAAGATGTAGATGATCCTGCTCCCCCCAACAATCCGACAAGGGCTGGCGTAAGGTGATCTTACTCTGCTGGGTTGGGTGTATGCTTTTCCATCACTCTTTAATTTCTATATATTCTTTATACAAAATTCTTATGTCTACATTCCAAAATGTGTCCATTATGCAATTTATGAGTAACTTTATGAGGTCTCGAAGACTCCTAAGACTCTCTCTTGCCTACCTATAATGTCAAATAATTGATCATCATATATAAGATATTAAACTCATATTTATCTATTGGAAGATTTTTTTTTTTATTATTTTTTATTAAATAAACATGTACATAAGCCATGCTTTGTTTGGAAAGATTTGATGTTGTTGATTGGTTGTATATTAAATAAATATAGGTAATTGATAAATTAGAAAGGAGCACCACAGGCCTTTCCTTGAAGCTTCTTCACCCCTTCCCTTTCCCACTCAATTCTAAAAGCCTCGTGCATGCAGATGCAATCATGCAAGTTTTGACAAAAGAGCTCTTAGCTCCATCGCTTTTTGGGTTTTTAATATTATTAATTCTCTCTCTCTCTACTCTACATATATAAAAAAAGACTTCTTTAATAAATCATTTTCCTGTCCTTTGCTTTTCAGCTTTCCTTTACCCTTTCCTTAACCAAAAAGATAATTAAATTTATTTATGGAGCTTTTTCAGTCAACCTACCTCCTTTGGGTTGTCTTTTGTACTATCTTCTTTTGCTCAGAATAAAATATCTACTCTGCTAGCGGTTGTTAATGATTTACAGCACATGTTGATTAATCACATTGCTTTTTTACTGGCAAGAAAATTCTACAAATTATTACTATATTGGTGTGTTTTACTGTTTTAGTTAGTTCTTAGCACGCCATTATGGTAATTGTATATATAATTAATTTTATATAAATGAAAATCGGGAAGCCAGGCCCTTGGTTCCGCCCGTGGGTACATTACATATATGATAAATCTGATAATACAAGTGGTTTATAATAATAATAATGAAGGATTTGATATTTGTTGGGCAAATCAATTGGATTGAGAAGGACATACAGTTGGCAACTAAACATTAATAAACCCCAACAACCGGCATAAACACATTTTTTTTTTTTTTTTTTAAGAGAACCGGCATAAACACATTAGAAGCACAATTATGTCGATTTAAGGGGGAATTAGACACACCCATGAAGAGAATCCGATCTAAAATTAATGTAATAGATTTCCAAGGTTAATTTAGACAACAAATTCTGTTGGCATCTTTGATAGGAACAACGGTTGCAACCATGAAAGTTCCTCGCTGATGGGCATTGGGCACTTTGCATGCAAGAAGACACTCCCATAGTCAAAATTCATCGAATGCAATCATATCTATGCTTAACAAACGCATTAATTCCATGTTATAAAAGCGTTCATTGCATCCTGCCCATGCTTAGGAACATTCAACTTTTTTGAGAGATCTTTGGTTTCTTCAATGGTGGATTTTTTTAAAATAAAAAAATATGGATAATAATAGATGTGTAGGAGAATGATATCAAACACATCTCAACTTTTATATATATATATATATATAGTGTGTGTGTGCACGCGCACGTGCTAGACTTAAAAATTGGCCTACAACTATTTTACAACTTGTTAATATATGTCAACATGTGATTAAAGCACATCTCAACTTTTTTTCTAATATATATATGTATGTGTGTGTGCGCGCGTGCGTGCGCGTGCGCGTGCTAGACTTAAAAATTGGCCTACAACTATTTTACAACTTATTAATATATGTCAACATGTGATTAAAGCACATCTCAACTTTTTTTTTAATATATATATGTGTGTGCGCGCGCGCGCGTGCTAGACTTAAAAATTGGCCTACAACTATTTTACAACTTGTTAAAATATGTCAACATGTGATTAAAGTCACATACATTATTTATTATTATTATTATTGTTGGGAAAACTATTCAATCTAACTCTCAATTTTGTAATGTTCCTCAAATATTTGAAATTGGTTAATGAACCATTAGAATTGGAATATCTACCTCTTGGGACCCCAAAATAACAAAAATACCCTACATAAAATTAAAAAAAATAAAGAAAAAAGGTATTACTTCAGTATATTCTCAATTTTGTCCCTCTCTTTTTCTTTTTTAAATTTTATTTATTTATTTCTTTATTGTTATGAATGATATTTTTGTCATTTTGAGGCAGAAGGGGGGCATTGGAAGCTCAATGGTAGATTGATAAGATATATTGCATGTAGGGATGAAAAGGAACAGTTAACTGCCTTCATTTATATTATATAATATATATTATATTTATATATATATAAGAATATGAAAATAAATGAAACGACGTCGTTTTTGTGTTTAAATATATATAAAAATATATTAAAATTTAGAAATGATGTCGTATGTAGTAGGGTATTATCATATTACCATAAAAACTTCCGCCTTTTCACCCTACTATATTGACCAAATTGAAACATTAGAGTAACATTACAAATTAAATGGTAAATTGAGGTATAAGTATAGTAATCCTCCAAAAAAAAAAAAAAAAAAAAAAAAAAACCTTAACATCCTCCTATCACAATTATAGTTCTAACATTTTTCTTTCTTGAAAGTAATGCTTATAATGCCTTTCTAACTTCAAACGTAAAATAAAATCAATATCATAGAACATTAAAAATAATAAAAATCCTCTAGGTTTGCTTCCATCCGTCTCAAGAAAATCTAAAAGAAAGGAGACCTTGTAGGAGTCCCTTTTCGACTTCTTTTGCGAAAAGACGCAGTGGATGTCCCTCGTCTACTTCTTTTCCCCCAAGATTGAACAGCTCGATCAACCCTTCTTGTTCTTGCACATCCATCTACCGCTGAATAATTCTTCCTGATTTTGGCCTGCATGCAAACAAAAATTATTTCTGCGAATCAGAAAACTAAAAACTAAAAATTAATAAAAAAGAAGAAAAATCGAACAATTGAAAAAAGATATATAATAAGATCGATCATATCATATCCTACGTACTTCTACTTTGCATGCGATTGAACAAAATCTTTTCTCCACCATACTAGCCTTGGACGAATCCAGTTCATATCCACATATTTCACAGTGCTTGTGATTAGCGTTAGCACGAGGTATATGCGGTTTTTCTGCTTGCTTCTTATGAAGAAACACAATATCCTTTCTATTAATTACATAAGGGAGTATATCGGAAACATCAAATACCGCTGCAATGTCTGTAAGCCGAATCGCAGTCTTATACGAAGCTTTGAAAACCTGCAAAAAAGAAAAGCCAAGAATTATGAGTTGAAGAAATATAATATATATATAATTAAACCCCCGTTAAAGAAAAGAAAAGAAAAGAAAAGAAAAGCCTTACTTTGAGAATTTTGTGACCTTGATGCTCGTCACCCATGGTTTTTTTACAAGTTTCACAAAATAATTTTCCATGACAATCACTGCAGAAAAAGATATAGTTTTTAATTGGGTGTTCCTCGCATGGATTATAGAATTGGGCGTCTAAAATGGAGATCACCCAGGTTGGAAGCGCTGGCATAATTGACGTAACAATCAATACTACCAAGATTTTAATTTTAATTTTTTTTTCTTCATTAATGTATGATCAAACACATTTATATAGATTATGGTTTACTAATCCAATCCAGTTTAGTATTTGGAGGTTCAAACTTATTGGACAAGCTACAAATCCTACCTGTAGAAGTAGAAGTAGAAGTAGAAGGACTCCTACACAGAATAGGGTAAGGACACTCCTCCTTACTAATTAG
This sequence comes from Corylus avellana, assembly GCF_965113065.1. Lineage (NCBI taxonomy): Eukaryota > Viridiplantae > Streptophyta > Magnoliopsida > Fagales > Betulaceae > Corylus > Corylus avellana. The sequence continues at coordinate 1,412,671 of NC_142495.1, forward strand.
TAGGCTGTAATTAATTATATCATATTTGATGTTTCCGTAAATCCTTCTTCTTCTTTTTTTTTTTTGTAAAATTAATATTAATTACATGCACTTTTTACGCATATGTAAAAGCAGTATTCTGATTGAATGTTATCTTCTAGGAATATACTTCATATTCTAACCAATTAAGTTTAATTAATTTCCATGAGTTTGCGGCACATGCACAAAAATAATAACCTCTCGTCTTCTTTAAAAATAAAAAATAAAATGGATCAACTTGACCCACTGCTAGCCGTGGAGCCATGGAGCAATTTTTTTTTTTTTTTTTTTTTTTTTTAAAAGGGGTATGATTTTAATTGAAAATTTTAACAGAAGTGTGGCATATATTGTAAAAATTTTAAATATGACTTTAAACTTTAGGGGTATAATTAGTAAAATTTTTCCTATTTTTTATTTCTAGAAATTAAAAAGTTCAATACTAGTCTCTTACTTTAAGGAACCCGGCCTTTACACGTTTACTCCAATACAAACCACTTCGCTACCTGTGAACATGTTTACTTTCTCCAACCAAGAGAAACGAAAATTCATTGGCTGAAAAATTTCCCATCACTTTTCTCATGTTTTTCACCAATTACCAAGCTCTATAAAAAAAACATAGTTCATTCACCATAATGATCAATTGATCATCACAACTTTTCCCATGTTCCCAGAGAAAGAAAAAAAAATAAAGAAGTTATCTGGATAGTAATCCATAGCACCCACAGAGTAACACACAAGAATTGGGATCAAATTTGAATACAAAGAGATGGGTACTAAAGAATTATAAGCCAAACCCACAAAAGGGTTCAATCAAAACACAATCTTGAAGCTCAAGGTAAAAGGAAATTGGGGATTACCAGAGGGCAGTGCAGCTCTAGAACTCAACGCCCAAGCACCTGAAGAGAAGGGAGGAAGCGGAGAAAGTCTGACCCAACTGCAGAGCCGAGCTGGCGCTGCTGGGCACCAATGCCCCTGGCAGCTCGTCCATGCTATTATTGCTTTCGTGCAAGGCCTAGCCAAACATAATCAGAAGGACAATTACCGTAAGATTTAACAATTGATGGAAGGGGAAAGAAAAGGTTAAGGAATCCTTAAGAGTTTGGATTTACTTTCTCATAACTTGATTCAACAAAAAAATCGGCACAGCGCTAGATTTCCTCTATGTCCAAATATGCACTTGAAAGGCTACATGAATATCCTAAAGACTTCAAATGATCTGTTAATTGATCAAGTATGCAGTATATACTGCTTGAGGTTTCATGTCTCTTGTCATCAACAAGAAATTCATAAACACATCCATCCATTTCGATGAAGCTAATTGCTCTGCACTTTTTGATGCCATGGTCATTCATTAGTTTCCTTATCTTCTTCACATCTTCCCATCTTTCAGCTTCACAGTATATATTTGAGAGAAGCACATAAAGCCCCGGACTCTGTGGCTCCATCACCAACAGCTGCTTTAGGATTTGCTTTGCAACGTCGATATTGCCATAGGTCCTACAAGCACCGAGCAAGGCACCCCAAACCACAACATCAGGCTTCATAGGCATTCCTCCTATCAACCTAATTGCTTCTTCTAGTAGCCCTGATCGCCCCAGAAGATCAACCATGCAAGCATAGTGCTCAATTTCATACGGTAGCCTGTAAATGGAAACCATTTTGTCAAAGTAATATCTACCCAAGTCCACAAGACCACTGTGACTACAAGCAGAAAGCAATCCTGTGAAAGTGATCTCATCCGGCCAAACTCCGCAGGCTTGCATCTTTTCAAAGAGGTCAATAGCCTCCAAGCCACATCCATGCAGTGCCATGGCCCCAATAACAACATTCCAGGACACTAAATTCTGTTCTGGCATCTCGTAAAAGATATCCATGGCAATTCTAAAGGCCCCACACTTTGCATACATGTCTATGAGGGAGTTATATAGAGTAACACTGGGTATTAAATTGTTACTGCACATGTAATTATGGATCTTCTTTCCCATGATCAGATCTCCAATTTGGCTACAGGCTGAAAAAACGCTAACAAAGGTAGCCTCATCCGGCACCACCCTCAAATCACACATCTTGTGGAAGAGATTCAAAGCTTCCCTACAACGACCTTCTTGGACATAAGACGACATCATTGAATTCCAAGAAACCACATTTTTCACAGGCATGCTATCAAAAATTTGCTGAGCGGATTGAGTGAGCCCATGCCTACCATATGCAGTAACCATGGAAGTCCATGAGACCACATTTTTATCAGGCATGTGATCAAAAACCATTTTAGCTGAATGCAAATGCCCACACTTAGCATACATATCCACGAGAGCATTTCTCACGATTAGATCAACCTTAACTCCCATAATCACAATATAGAGATGCAGACATCTTCCCAGATACAAATCACAACCTTGTGAACAAACAGAAAGTAAACTAACTAAAGTGAACTTGTCAGGCTCCATCCCCAATTTTCTCATCCCCTGAAACAACAAAAATGCTTCCTTGCGACAACCCATTCTAGAATACCCACCAATCATCGAATTCCACGAGACTAAAGTCCTTTCCAAAATCTCATCAAACACCTTCCAGGCACATTGAATCAACCTACAAATAGAATACACACTAATAAGTGCGTTTTGCACGCAAACTTGAGACCCAATTCCTAGTTTAATGGCTTGACCATGAACAAGCACAGCTTCCCAATACGCCAATTTTCGAGTGCAAGCCTTAAGAACAAAAGGAAGAGTAAACTCGTTTGGCGAAAGCCCTGAATCAATCATTCGGCGGTAGAGCAAAATTGCCATTATTGGATCATCACCATTTGAGTAACCCCTTATCAAACTATTGTACATAAATTTATTGGGTTCTGGCATTTGCTCGAACACGAGGCGTGCGTATTCAAGATTGCCTGTGTCGGCAACAGCACAGAAAGAAATTAATTTTCCGAGAGTGAGGGTCTCGTGGGTTAGGCCACGGAGGATGATCTGGGCATGGAGTAGCTTGAGTTCTCTCATGGATGAGCATCTCTCTAGGAGGTGGTGGAGGTTTTGGTGAGTGGGAGACTTGAATCTGTGGGTCAAAGTGGTGGATAGAAAGTGGAAATGGAAGAGGGAGTGCTTAAGGCGGGAACCAACGGTCGAGTATTTGAGAGTGAAGGACATGATCGTTGCCGTTGGGCATTTGCCGCATTTGGTTTGAGCTTTGGAAGGGAATGGTTTGCCACGGTTTTTTGAAATTTTACGTGCAATGCGGAAAACTATGCCGTTTTCTTAAAATACTTGTTCTTAAAATTTTAATTATTATTTTTTAATTTACATAATTCGAATTTTAACATTTTGTTAATTCATGGTATTTAATTTAATTGTATTGAATTTAATGACAAATATTAATACCATAAAATCTCGAGCATTTAATTAAAAAATAATAATAATTAAAAATTTTAAGAATTTCACAATATAATTACTTAAAAAATGTAAAAATATTAATTCTATTATGTATTTCAATTTGTTGAAAGTAGCTAATTTCTACGTCCAATGCACAGACCAAGCAGACCAAAAGTGTGATTTTAAACAAAATTGTAGAAAAATGTATTTTTAAAAATTATGATTAAATTTGTTTTTTTTTTTTAAAAAAAAAAAAAAAAAAAAATTGCAAGCAAGAGACAAAATATATAATTTTAAAGGTTAAACAGCAATTTAAATGCCTAATCATAATTTTACTAAACTCTTAACTGTGTTTTTAAATTACACTTTTTAAAGTTTGCTACCGTGAAAGGTAGGGGTGTCAACTTGGTCCCAGTTTTCGATTATTGGCCAAAATCGAGGTATTTTTTAAATTGTAGGTTTAGAAACCACACAAATCCAAATGTACCTTAGGATTTACTTGTTAGGATCCAGCGGATTGGCTTATCATGTCCCGCTAAATAAAGCAGAAGAGATCTCTTCCAAAAATATATTCTTCAACTTTTCAAGTTATGCCTAATTGTATGGTTAGTGTTACTTCACTACTATTTTGTTTTTCAGTTAAAATATCTTATCTTTAACGAGACACTACAAACTGCGCCACAATCAAAAGTTTCATATACAGCATAATCTACTACATATTTAATTCAATCAAAGTTTTACATATCAAACAAATCCTTCAGGACATCCACGTGTCCTTTGTAGTGACTAGTGAATGGATATTTATTACATATAGTCATCAGACCATAGGGAAGAAGGTAAGCATTTCGCTAAACGACTTAACTTGTTGGATGAATAATGTTACATGCTACGCAAACATTGATACGACAAAGTCTAATAGCCGTTGGATCAAACCTTTATTAAGAAAATAAAATAAAACCCCATTGCTACTATACCTTGCCACATCATATGTTTGTATGGTATGTAGCATAAAGCAATTATTCCAATCTTGTCTGGTCACAATTCACTCCCGGAAGCTTTCTGGACATATAAATTTTCTAGCCAATGTTGTCATGGTGTTAAAGTTTCAAATCTTACTATAAAAGAAGAGCTTTACATCTCTTTCCCACAATTCCAAATGGAAACACAAATGGGAAAAGAGGCTTTGCAACACCTTACTTATTAGGCTGTAGAATTTATCAAATTTACAATGATCCAACCAATTGTATCATATTTGATATTTCTGTTGATGTGAAACACTATCAATGAACAAAATTTGAAGTTGGTAAACATGACTTTCTCAATATTTACCCATTTGGGAACCTCCACCCAGAATTTTACAAAGAAGGAAGAAGCCAAAGATTGAAGAGAGATGAAGCCAATGAAAGGAACCAAGACAGGAAAGCCATTGTGGCAGACAACTGATATCTACTACATAACCTTTCAGGGCAGTAGAATCCACCGGCTTCAAGCAGGAGATCTGTTACACTAGCTGTTGAGGATGCCGCAGCTAGCAAGAGAAATGACAAAATCTGTGATAGAACAAAACATTATATTCCTTTTAAGGATTTGAAAAGGATGATATCATAAAGTTCAAGTTAATTGAAAATCACATGTACCAAGTCTCCTACAACGATGACCAACATTATTCTTGGTTGACGGGGTAAACATCTAATGAAGACAGAGTATGCATCCACCACTAATAATGTCATGCTCCATGGAATGACCAAGCCCATGACTGTCACCAAATAGCTGTTAAATCAACAAGAGCAATAACAAAAGTTAAAGATATGAACTTAAAAAAAAAAAAAAAAATTCCTGTGACTTGAAACCCTTCAATTTTTTTATAGCACACTGCTGCATAATTAAAGCAACATAGACATAATATATGTTCTAACATCTCATAAATAATTGAAAATGGCGTCATGTGATTTTGATATTAATGAATAAGACAACGTAACCAATTTGGTAATTCAATTTCCAGGGCCATGCTCATCGCTTCTGTATATATGTTGCAGTCTTCCAAGTAAAAGCACCTTAACATGTTCGTAAAAAAAAATCAAGCCTTTGATTCTAACTTGAGGACGTTGCGGACACATCTACTCTATAATTGATCATTAGCTGATAAGGACCTTCCATTATCACAAAGAGTGACATACAAGACGTAGTAACTGTACACGAAGTCTACAGACACAGATTTGGTTCTCAACTGTATCAAATGTGAATTTCACTCCAAGGGAAGCTTTTGGTAAACCAGATTCTAGCATCTCAAACATCACAATTTAAGATTGTTATAACTTGAGCAGCAGCCAGTGATTTACAATGTTCTACTCAAAGTTCTTATGAACTGGAAAGCTGAAAAATGGAGATAACTTCAACATTAATTTAAAGGCAAATAGAAACCAAAGCCTAAGCCTCCTAAGGCATGCCTTGTTAAACAGTCATCAGAGATGATATGTGCCAAATTACCTACTTCTTAATTCCAAAATCCTAAGACATTCACGGAATTTACAGTTATGCCATATCCAGAGGACATTGAAGATATATTAAAATGTAAGGAAGATCAAATGGAAACTTACCCCCTCCCCCGAGGCCAAAAGAAAAAGTAAAAAAGAAGATCTTTAGAACCACCTTTCTATATTTCTTCTAGTGTCTTATGCTCTCCTTATGTCATTCTCCCTCTTTAACTCAAGTAAAGCTTAGAGGCTAATTCTACCAAAAGATAACAAAAGAGTAGGACAATATTAGTCATCACAATTAGAACAAAGTCTTACTGATCAAAAAAATAAAACAAACTGAACAAACTCCTAAAAAATATTCCATGCTTCTTTAATAATCCATCCTTAGTCAAAATCACTTGCATCTGCAACAAAGAATGACCTCGAATGTAGCCTGGTATTGATGTTGAAACTTAATTTGCTTTATTATAGAATGGGTTATTTTCCATGTGACATTTTACCTCATAAAAGACATCTTATCGTCCAGGAGCTCTTCTATTATTCCTTGTCCGGAGTAAATTGATAAAGAAGATACTTCTTTATTGACGAGTTTTTACACGCCCAATATATTTAAAAAGTAAAATTAATATAAATTACATGTACTGGTTATACATAAAAACCTCATATCCCCCCACCAATTTATGGAAAAGCAGTGTACTACTAGTATTTTGATTACCCTCTAGGAATACTTCATATTCTAACCAAGCTTTTCATGAGATTGAAGCACACACACAAAAATAATAACTTCTCACCTTCTTTTCTCTTCATACCAACACTTCCAAGTCTGTAAACAACGTTATTAAAAAATTAAATGCTCCAAACCTTAAGTCCCATCGATTTAAGAGTCTTTGTAGTAGAGACTTTAGAAACTTTCAAACCTTGACCATAATCCCATGGTTTTCTTGTTACCAAACATAGTGACTGATCCTATATGACTAGGCAAATGTGAGTATTAAGAAGAGCTTTTAAGCCAAACTCTCAAAAATATTGAGCGAACTACTTCAACAAACACGCAAAACGCTTTATTTCAAATAGTCCTCACCAAGACCTGCTGCATAATTTTATTTCTAGAAATCAAAGTTTAATGCTAGTCCCTTACTCTTAGAATCAGAGAGTATACGAAATAGATTAGAGATTACTCAAATACAAACCAGAATGCAAATGATTCACAAGCTCTCTATAAACTGAAGTATGTCAAACCTTGAAGTGTGAGGTGTCAAAGTTAAGTCATTTTGAGCCCTTTATTCAGTCGTGTTCAGACCATCGTTCCTAAAAATACCTACCACCAACTCACATCTTCAATTTACAATTTTCATTAACTTAACTGAACTAAGCCTTAGTCACAGTTGGTAATTTTCATAGGCATTCGAAGATACAAAAAGTGAGAATTGATAAACATTGGCACACAAACCAGCACATAAACATGAATATATAGTATATAGTATACACAGGCCGACCCTAAAAACTCTTCTAACTCACTGCTCCTTCTCCTGATTTATATCCTAGTCAGTTAAATTCAGGCAAAATGAGCCTACATCCATGAGATATTCAACAAAACAGAAGTAAATCTAAAACTCATTATCCTTTAAAAAAAGAAGAAGAAGTCCCATTATCCTAAACCTCCTCTCTTGACCCAAACAGATTCCAAAAAGTCTTTAAATTCATGTACTTCCGATCAATTCCTTCGCTACCTGCATACATGTCAGCTTTCTCCAACCAAGAAAAACCAAAATTCATTGGCTGAAAAATTTCTCATCACTAAACCCAACAAATATGGTAGAATTCTCATGTTTTCCACCAACCAAACTCTTTAACAAGCATAGTTCATTCACCTTATGACCATCACAGCTTTTCCCACGTTCCCAGAGAGGAAAAAAAAAAGTGATCTGGGTAGTAATCCATAGCACCCACAGGGTAACACACAAGAATTGGGATCAAATTTGAAGAGAAAGAGATGGGTACTGGAGACTTATACCCACAAAAAGGGTTCAATCAAAACACAATCTTGAAGCTCAAGGTAAAAGGAAATTGGAGATTACCAGAAGGCAGTATAGCTGTAGAACTCAACGTCCAAGCACATGAAGAGAAGGGATGCAGAGGAGAAGACAGTCTGACCCAACCGCAGAGCCAAGCTGGCGCTGGTGCCCAATGCCCCTGGCAGCTCGTCCATGCTATTATTGCTTGCATGCAAGGCCTCGTCATAGTCATCTCCAATTCTCAGAGGCTCTAGCCATGCCTTTCAGGAATTCTCATGTACCAGAGAGAATGTACCGGTTGGGAATTGAATATAAAAGCTGAAAAGTAAATGTGGGAATGGGGATGAAATTACAAAGTATTTACGGTTGTTGGTGAAGAGAAATGGGAATTTGGATGAATGGTAAGCTTGTACGTGTGAGATGGAAAAGGAATTCCGAGAAAGGAAAATAAGGGAAATAGAGTCAAAGTGAGTAATTACAATGGTGCGCGGCTTGGCATCTTCTCCTTCCTGAGTGGATTTGCTTTTCTCCGGCAGGGCTTTGATTTGTATATTTTCTCTACTTTTTACTATTTTTTATTTTTATTTATCTACTTTTTATTTTTTCGGATAAATATTTTTCATCCAAAAATAATAATTTAAATTTAAATAAAATTATTTCGAAAATATTCCTCATTTATTCAATGTGAAGGGAGAAAATTGTTGCAGGCGTCCATGGGGTCTGAATGGACTGGCAAGCACCTTCCATTTGGATGGTCCAAATTCAACTACTCACAAATCACAATCAAAAACCGAAAGAAAAAAATCCTAATTTGGTCTCCCAAAAATAATGAACTTGCCTCCAAGGATAAATCATTTTGGAAAAATACAATAATATCTCTTATGAAATAGTCTTTTTATTTATTTATTTATTTATTTTTTGTGAGTTTTATTGTGAAATAGTTAATTACTCAAATGTAGAGTTATTAAAGGCTCATCAAGTTCTCGAAAATGTTAGATGTTTTCTTAGTGTTCTTCTTGTTTTCTCCTAGCTATGAGTGAAAAGGTAGGCGGTTAATAATCGTCCGCTAATCGTACTAACTGCTTTGAGTAATGTTATGAACCATCTTTTTATCCTCCTAAAGTTGATGTGGCTTTTAAAGTCACCATTGAATCAAAATTCAAGTATGATTCATCTAAAATTTAATGATAATTTTAAAAGCCACATTAGCTCTAGGAGGATAAAAAGAAGATAAAAAAAATAGTCCTTATGATTATTCAACTGATTTTTAAGGTGATTAGAAAAAACAGCTAACCGCATATATATATATATATATATATATATACATTTGTGTTTAAAATTTTAAATATATATAAAAATATATAAACGATGTTATAATTTTATCTTATTACTATAGAAACGACATCGTTTTGTTTTTTTTTTTTAAAAAAAAAAAAAAAAAAAAACGGTTAGAGGTTATTAGAGTTACTAACCATAACGGGCGGTTAACCATATGTTGACACCTACTCCTTGTCCTGGTCTTAGGTAGATATTATTTTATAAAAACTAAGTGAGAGAAGTAAGAGCAACTTTTATTTTTTATTTTTTATTTTTAAATAATATCCACCTAAGACCTAGAAAACATAACACATAAGAATAGCACATAGCATTCATAGTAAGTTCGTTACAGTACAACCCATGTCTCGGTGACATATTAAATGATGATAGTGTCACATTAAATGAGTATTATGGAGAGAAAAACACATGTATACTTTGATTTCCTATGGTGCCTTTCAATTGATCATATATATATATATATATTTGGTTCTCAATACTTAGTTGGATGAATATTGAAGCTGTCTAGAATTTGGAAGGAGTAATGTTAATAAATTATATTTTTATTTTATTATTATTCAACATTACTAATGATGATTAAATTAAGAACTAATATTTTAATGATGATTGCGTCAGCTTTTGTTAAAAAAATAAAAAATAAAAGTTCATTAACACAACTACATCAATAGAATGAAATAATAATAAAATAAAAACTTAATTTTTAGAGGTTACTCATTTGAAAGCAATTTGAATGGTAAGTTGCCTCTTCCACCAAAGTTAAATTCATAGCATTTTTTTAACATTTTTTTTTCTTCCCTTTTATTGCTGAGTTCATTATTATTATTATATATTGCATGTATTGCTGAGTTATTCACACGGCACGGATCATAATAAACAAGATATACATCATATTCAAAGATCTTTTTTTATGTCTTTTTCAATGCGGAATACATAATTTCATTATTATAATTAATTTTCAACTCTCTCGTACATTCCCTACAAAAAAAAAAAAAAAAAAAAACTCTCTCATACCTATTTCTATCAACTCTTCTGTTATTATTTTTTGCTGTTGGTGTATAAAATCAACTCTCTTTGTATATTATAATTTATACATTTCTTTTTTATGTTTTCAATAAATAACAAATAAAGAGTTCTTGGATCCATCGGCTAAACTAATGAAATAAAATCGCCTAAATGTATTAACGTAAGAGCACACCACATAATTAAATGGGTCGTTTCCAATAAGCTCGTTGAAAGCTTTCTCATTGACATATTATCTTTTATTAGGATTAAAGTGGCTAGACCTTCTCTTAGCTGGGTTTTTTTTTTTTTTTTTAATTAAAAAATAAAAAGAAAAAGAAAAAGAAATGGGCCGTTTATTTCATAGTTCATTTTCCAGTTAGGCTTAATTATTGTTTAGCTGGAACCTCGTGGTTTGCTAATACGGTGGTAATTAATACCAATCATTAAACGAGCCACCCAAAAACAAATATATATGTATATAAATGATCAAAGAAATATTATTTGATCATGGGTGGATCTCACGTGGATTATATCATATTAAAAAAAATAAAAAGTGATACTAAAAACAATAGGAGTATTGAAATAATACTATTCAATGATCGAGGGTCAGCTTGATTGGCAAGTTAAAATATTATTATAGGAGATTCTAAAGTAGTTGTTTCTGTTACTCGCTTGCTTTGATTGGCATATGAAATGTCTTCGAGGTTTACCAGCTTGTGTTTGTTTTCAAATTGGATTTTTTGTAAAATTCATCGCAACGCCAATTTTCTACTTATAATCTTACTAGATAAGCCGCTTTTATTGACAATAGAGAAAGCAATTCCAGCTTGTATGTCTTCATTAGTGATCTCAATCCCTCGAGCATCTTCAGTAGCTTAATTAAAAGGCTAATATTAATTATATTTAGCTATTATTATTATTATTTTTAGCTCAAATAAAATAACTTGTTATTAACTAGAATAGTTACAGTAACGCACTAAATAAATAATATATATATATATATATATATATATATATATATATTTATTTTTTTTAATTTTTTTTTATTTCACCTATTTTCACCCAATATCTTTTATTTCTTATAAACACCTCTTTACATCTGCTATGTCTGTCTCTCAAACACAAAATTTCTTCACACAGTTGGATGAAAAAATTGAATGCAGAAAAAATTTATTTCATGGAAACACACGGATGGAAACAAATCAATTGCAATTGGATGAAAAAAATTTAATGCAAAAAAAATTTATTGCATAGAAACGCATAGATGGAAACAAATCAATTGCAGTTGGATGAAAAAATTTATTTATGTTATTAATTTTAAGAATTAGTACCTGCATGTGAGATAAATGTTTGTCATATGTGTTTATTTTTGTTTTTATGAATAATCTCTATATATGTATTTGTTTTTCCCTTTAATTCAGTGTTGGCAATAATATAATTAAAAAAGAACGAGAAATAATATTTTAAAACACGTAGAGAAAAAATAGAAAATATGTTGGAGTGTATAGTGAAAAAACAATAGTTAAAGTAAAGAATTATACTTTTTCACTAGGTAAAATATCTAATGCTGCTGGAGATGTTCGGTGTCTACCGTTTTATTCTTAGCTCATTTGCCCACCTCCCCTTCCCCCACCAAAAAAAAAAAAAAGATATGAAATGATTTTTTTTTTTTTTTCAAATTTTGTAAAAATTAAAAATTACATGCATTTTTAATAAAAGCATGTGATGCATCTCAATTTAAAAAACTGAATTAAAGAAAATTCCTACAACTCATCATAATGTGTACAAACATACTATTTTGAGGAAAAGACTTAAAGTGTGTGATCAATTTAAGCCATCAAAGTAGGGAAGGCATTTAGCCTAAAGGGATATGAAATCTCTACCACACAAATTCCCACTTAAGAGAAATTTATTTATAAAAATCTAGTTCACCCTGTGAAGCATCAGATCCTAAGGCCATAACTAAACCTTACTATATATGTTTCTTTATAATTAATAATTCAAGATTAGATGAAATTATTGAAGTAGGATAATTAATATACAAACAGGATAATAATCTGCAATTGGTCACAGGGAATTGTTTAGCAACACCTTACACTTAGAGCCAAAATCTGAATACAGAAAATGTTGGGGGAAAAAAACCAGAGGGGCCTATGAGTCGAGCTGACCATACCAGACCCCCTGGATCTTCACCTCCTTTGGGGTCTTGGCACCCAAATCTGTGTCAGATGGCTGGATGCTCTCGAACACTCCAATCACCTCCCCTGTCTCGGGCTTGGTCTTGGTGACACTGAGGGTGATTTTCCCTGTTGAAGATGAAACATTTTTTACATTCTCCTTAGCCAGCTCCTCCTCGTCTCCTCTGCCTCCAGCTGGCAATGCTACTGCATTGTCATAACCGGTCGAGCCACCCCTGCCCTTTGGGTCCAAGAAAGACGAGCCACGGTAGGATGGCACCAGAAACTCTCCTCCAAAACTGTCGGGCTTGCCTGATGCCACCAGCTGTTTGATTGTGAAAAGGAATGGCACACGCTCGCCGCCGGGCAGCTGGACTGTCACGGCAGCGTAGTCAATGCCATCTTTTTCAACGAACTTGATGGCGCCATCGGGTGACACTTCAAAGGGTCCCTCAATTTCGTCCAGGGTGTAGGTTAAGCGGGTCATGAGCTTGGTGTTTTGGAACTCCGGTGGGGAATTCTTGTTCACACTCTCGGCTTTGACGGTGAAAGAAGTGGGCTCTAGGCAGAGCTTCTTGGCATTGTACTTGCCGGGCTTGAAGGCGAATTTTTCCACCCCGCCGTCAATGGTTGGGCACTGGTTGGCTGTTCCGGATCCCTTGACCTCCATGTATGTCTTGCTCTGAATTTCATCATAGGTTAGCCTCTTTGGAACTCCTTCAGCACTTGCTCCCTGAAACAACAAAATCAGTGACGATCGTCCACACACTTGCAGATGTTGATCTCTATTCATCACAAGTGAAAGGAAATATAACAAGTCGGAATATGTTACGATTCTAAGTGTCTCATATGGCTTAAACACAATCTTAATCATGTGTATGTAAGTTTTTTTTACACTTTTCCTTGTAAACTTGTTTTTAAGGTTGAGTTCTCCTCAAGATTTGTATTATTTGATATTAAAGCCGTTATCACATCGAACATAAAATCGAACGCAATTCGTTAAGTATGTGATCAAATGTATTGCAGCTTTGTACTCATGCTTAAGATTATACTTATTACCAAATGCCACTAATATATTACCATTTTCCTTTTAATTAAGCATTAATAGTGTAAGTGGATATATATCATCTAGCAAGCCAACTTTCATAAGCCAGGATATTGCCCACATTTACACTTGGGGATGCAATTTCATTTTCGGTTAAATTATAAGTTATTCCAAATGCTTAAGTTGTATAGTAGGATTCGATATCATGTTAAATTATCACATATCTCAAAAGTTTAAGATAAACGGTGAATTTAATCATTTAATTAATTTTATAACAACTTGATTTCAATTACCAAAGCACAATCTTAATCATCCTTAAACAATTAAACGGAAACACAAAACAACAGATGATCTGAATAAAACGAAAATCCGCAATGTTAATTATTCTTAAACAATCATATAAATATATAGGAACGCATAGCTACAAAACCCTTTATCTTATTCTTGTCCGATTCTTCTCTCTCACGCGTGTAAACTTTCATGCAGCATCTTTTTGTTTGTTGATAATATTTTGTAAAATTTGGTGTCACAATAGTATAATAATGCATACCGAGACGACGAGGGCGGAAGTAGCAAGAGCAAAGCCGGCGATCTTGGTAGCGTCGACACATTTCTGAGCCAAGTCCTTAACATCAGCTTGCAGGGAGCAAGTGAGCCTGGCTGCCGCTGGCTCCACGCCGAAGGACTTGGAAACACTCTGAGCCGACCTCAGCTGTAGGCTGCTCCTCCATGAGGTTGAAGGCAAACCCACCTTGGCGGGTTGCATCAGTGTGGCTGCTGCTTGTAGCGAGGCTGCCATTCTCTTCTCCTTTTGCTCTCTCTCTCCCTCTCACAACACACTCTCTATATTCTGAGAAAACAAACTAAAAGAGATGGTTTTGTGTGGTGGGAGTGCGGACAATGGAGTGTATCTGGCAGTTATCTGGTGGCCTTGCTGCGAGTAAGATAAGAGATAGGATAAGGCTTTCACTTATTGGTTGATTCAAGCTAATGCCCTTGTCTTTCTAGTTTGACACCTGGCAAGTTCTCATTTGGGATAAAGATACTCTCAATCAGGCCCGGATGTGTACTCAGTACTGGATGATAGCGAAAATGACACTTCTCTTATTATCTCAGCTAATTCACATTGGGCTAACAAACAACTGTTGAGTAGAGTAGCAAATTTGGGTGTAAAATTAGCCTTTTCTGGTTAGCATATTTGGCCTTAAGACAAAATTAGGCTCAAGTTTTACTTACAATCATTAACGGAGATTAGTCAAATTTATGGCTTATGACTATATCTGGCATAATTTATTTGTTTATTTATTTTTACATGTATACATAAGGGAAAAAGGCAGAAAAATTTAAATTCACTTTATAAGACGTAGTTCCTAATCGATTGAACTATTCGTTAGTCTGCCTTAATAATTAAGCCTAATTTTGTGTCAACGGTCAACTTATTTTTAAATGAACCAAGTTCAAGTATACTTGAATCCAAAAGCTTCATTATTAGGCTTTTTTAAATAATCAGTAAAGTCTACATACCTTCCTTAAATTACCACCAAATTAACAATGTCTCATCAAACTTTCAATTGTGACAATGTTTCCTCCAAACTACCAAAACATTGTCAAAGTTCCTCCTAGACTAGCAATAAAACAAAAATGCCCCTATAAATTTCTTAATAAGACAAAAATACTCCTATAAATTAAAAAAAAAAAAGGATTTAAAAAAAAAACAAAAAATTTTAATTTAAAAATAATTTTTTTTTAAAAAAAACAATTTAAAAAAAAAACGAAAATTTTTAATTTTTTAATTTTTTTAACGGAAATTTTTATTTAAGAAAACTATTTTTTTTTAAAAAAAAAAATTTTATTTTATTAAACAAAAATTTTTCTTTTTTTAAACGTAAATTTTTATTTAAAAATAAATTATAAAACAAAAATTAAAATTAAAAAAAAAAAAAAAAACGAAAAATTTTCAATTTTTATTAAAAAAAAAAAAAAATTAATTTTTTTTCTCATAAAATGGATTTTTTTAAAAACAAACAAATAAAAAAATTTGGCTGCTGTTTGGATTTTTTTTTGTTAGTTTTAGGTTTTTTTTAGAAGTTTTAATATTTTTATTTTTATTTTACTATGATGATTTTATCATTGAAGGGAACATTAACAATTTTTGGTAATCTAAAAGGATATTATCACAATTGAAAGTTTAAGGAAAACATTATCAATTGGATAGTAATTTGAAGGGTACGTGTCCTTTCCCCTTAAATAACTTTTAGGGATAAATTATTGGAAAAAATTGCAAATATAATTTTATTGAGTTGAAAATAATTACTTGGAATTTAAAAAGTTAGTAAAAGCTTATTGAGATAATAAGTAAAAAGAAAAATAAATAATGTGGTGGCCGAACCACTGGATTCTTGACCCAAAAACAATTCCAATCACACATATTCATTGATAGGATAGAACCGGCCGGGAATTCCAAACCATTTTTCAAAGTAAATTGCGTACGTTTTAAGATCCAAATCTGCCAACTCTAAAGAGAAGGGACAGTGAGGCTGGGCCTCGAGAATTACTTCATGGGCTGACTTAAGAGAAAGCTATCATGAACGAGAGCGGCCCAAATCCACAGGGAATCCAAATCTGCCAACTCTCAAGGACAAAACGACATCTTCAAATTACAGGTCTACAACCGCGACGGCGGGTAGAACGACGATGACAGAGGGAGAGAGGGAGGGAGAAGGCAGCTCAAAAGTGCTTGAAACATAAATCATCGGAGCTCCTCAATCCAACAAGAGTGATACTGCTTTCTCATCATCGCTGCCTCTTCCTTCTCTCTACCCCCAACACTCTTCCATCAACCAACAAATAATAATAATAATAATAATAATAAAAGATTTATCGTCAGGCATTCAGTATGAGTAGGAGGTAATTAGTTCATCACATAAACTATCAGATCGAAATCTTTCATCATTATGCCTGACAATCTCACGAATTAATCATACCCAAAAGCAAATTTGCCGAGATACTAAAACCTAAACATTAATTAAAAAAACACATACACATAAAAAGAGTACGAGAATGAAAGGGGTAACGGAGTTCTCTCTCAGACAAATGCCTCGATTTGTCGTCACAAAAGAATGGAATAACAGAGATCGGACTCGTCATCATTTTTTGTTCATCACCGAGAAAAACACCCTCAACCCACCAATCATTATTTCTAGAAAATACAAAAAAAAAAATCATATCACAATCACAGGATCTAAGAAAAAAAAAAGTAAAAGTAGGTAAAGAAACCAAAGCCTTCGTTAGAATAAGGAAGCAATCATCAATGGAGGATAGAAAAGCGAGAGAGTGGAAACTGAGAGATCCAATTGGAGCTCAGAACTTCAGGAGATATAGATCGTGTTTTCTTTTTATAGGAGAAACTCCTTTTAGGGTTTGGCCGTTTGGGTTTAAGAGCCCTTTTTAAGTATAGGGTTGTCTGTAGGGTTTTCAGACTTTCCTCAAAATTACGAGTGTACCATCTGTGTAGCAGAGCGTTGGGCCAAAACATGCGGCCCAATTTTCTATACAAGACACCGGTTCATTTTCTTCTGTAAGAATCCGCATTAAGAATTACTCATCTTGAAAAATATCCCTACTAAATGATGAGAATCCGAAAACAAATAAATTCATGCCTTTTAATTTACATAACTTTATTTTAATTATTAAATTTTTTAAAATAAATAGTGATTTAACATGATATTAGAGCATAAATTATAAATTCGGGCCCTAACTCTATCATTTCTCTCTCATTTCCACGTATTAGAGTTACTCGTCGAGAATGAGAGTTTAAACCCACATTTAATTTTTGAGTTAAATTAAAAAAGAGGAATGATAGGGACCCAACTTTTTTGCCCAACAAAAGTCCAACTTTTGACTTATTTATTTTTTAAAAATAAAATAAAATAAAAAATGGAAAAAATGTTTGAAGCAACCCTATCTATTTTTTGTCTTTCTTATATTTGGTATTTTAAAAAAAATGAAAAATGGTATTTTTTTCATAATAATGTCATTTTTTTCAAGAAAATGTCATTATTATGAAAAAAAAATACTATTTTTCATTTTTTTAAAAATACTAAATAAAAGAAAGGCAAAAAATAGATAGGGTTGCTTCAGACATTTTTTCCATTTTTCATTTTGTTTTTTTTAGAAAAAAAATAAAGGGTAAAAGTTGGACTTTTGTTGGGCAAAAAAGTTGGGCCTTTAGCATTTCTCATTAAAAAAATCTGGCACCTACTCAATCCCACACTCCAACTACATTCCTTTACCCAACTGCGTACGGTGGCAACTATAAGAAAGCTTCATCTACTCAGATAAGCAGACAAATTTTGGGGAAAGAAGAAGAAAATTGTCAATGCAGAAACTTGGACATAATGGTTGCCACTCATCATATTATATATGGGGTCTTTTACATATAAATGCTGAGAAACAAATGCTGGCAAATATAATAAATCATGACACTGACAAATTCAATGCCTAGATGAAGTGGACCACCAGCGCCCATACGGGGTACACTAACAGAACGATAATGCCAACAGTGTTGGAGATTCCATGGGTTTGTGTAAAGGAATTTCTGAATCCACCGGATGCTCGGATGTGTTCTTGCAATAGGTAACAGCCGATGATGAGGCAGATCAAGATACCAACCCAATTGTCCCTCAAGGTGTCTGCAAAGAAGCTTGGAGCCACAACCAGAAGAAGAATCAGAGATCCTGGCATCTCCAGCCAATCTGCAGAATCATCAGGAAACCAGATTATAGCAAGGCATTAAAAAATCACTATGTAAAGAGGACAGAGCAAAGTGAGACATGCATGCTTAGAAGTATACCAGGGAAGTGTCGTGGGAAGAAAAGCCTTAGTACAACTGCGATGAAAGCAATCCATTTCCCTACCTCTCCTCTGAATGGTTTTGTAGCAAATTTATCAATTTAGCAGAAGATAATTAGAAAAAGAAAACACAAAAAAGAGAAAGTGCATCACCAGCAGGATTAATCACCTAAAAAAATCGAACAGTACTGAAGGAAAGCTAAAGAAAATGTAAGGGACTAAAAGTCCGGTAAGCATGTTCGTCCTCCAGTTGGTTCGATCCAATATCAACAAATAACTGCAACGAAAAAGGAAACCAAATGTTGTTAATTTAATTCATTCAAAATTAGCCTATTAGTAGAACAGAACACGACACTCTTCAGATTTATACTGTTAAGACCACTACAAAGTGGGGAAGCAAATGAGGTACATACGCAAAACATAGTTAATGCAAGATAAAATAGCTTTAATCCCTTTGAGCTGAAGAAATTCAAGAAAAAAAGAGACCAATATAGTTTTGAAATTTGTTCTTTCTTGTATCCAATCTTCTTGGAATCCTAGCAAGAATTATAAATTAAACAGAACAGGAATGAGCTATTCTTGGTTGCAACCATTGGCAGGAGATGCAAGTATATTTTGTTCATATCATATATGGCTGTAGATAATTAGCATTACCATAGAACTCCTAAACTGAAGCTTATATGTCTCACTGCAAAAATAGTTATAGTTGTACTCATCATCAACTTGATTTCTCCATGTATACAATATACATGTATCTGTTCTTTTCTTTTTTGGGGGGTTGAGTTGGGGTGGGGGGAAGTATTCATCTAAACAACTTAAAATAGTTGGTCTTTTAGGCAATCAATCTACAACTATCCCCCAATGTTTGAGTCCCTTCCTAATTTTGCTTGAGCTCTAACTCAGCCCAATCCTACCTATCCATAATCCATATTATTTAACTGGATATATAGAAATACAATCAGGACATCGTGGACACAACTTCGCACACCAGGCAGGCAAATTTATATGTCATCAACATTTTAAACCATCTGGGCTACTATGAACCATTTAACAATGTCAGAATAATCCACTGGTAGAGGAAACTAACAAAGGAAAACACTTTCCTCATTGGATTAGCCCAAACATGGAAAAAAGATAGTGAGACCTTGATGTCACTCATCCATGAACTAGCCATAACAGTACTGCAACTCTCACACTCACATTCAGAGACAGAGTACTCACATTGCAGCGAAGGAAGCGACCCATTTGAGGAAAGAAGTCCCAAAGCCGAGGCCACCAAGTTTGGTGGCATGATTAATAAGCCTCTTAGCGGCAATCTTGAGCTCATTCATATCAGAGCCGATCAAATCCGCGGTGGCCGGATCAGTTTTCAGAGCCAAATAATCCATCCTTCCCATTATGCTTCAGATCTTAACACACACACACACACAAAAAAGGAGACAAATTTGCGACACAAAATGGGGTTTGCTATAATGATCAGATGCAGATAAGCAGCAAGAATACAAGGTAAGCTAACCAAAAAGTGGCTTTGGGATGGCATAACTTTCAGCCTGCTCATCTATATCTCTTCCGGTTACTGTGGGGGGACCCCTCGTTTTTAGCGCAGTCATTTCGGATCCCCCAACGGTTTCTTCATCTTTGACTGTTCGGAACCTCACGGCTCACCATTGTGGTCGCGCCAGTTCCGGACCAGGGTGCACGCGGCACTCCTCCTCAGTCATATCGTTGCTTACGTTGCCTTCATGCTAGAGCCCACCGCGCCACGTGTTAAACTTGTCTGTCTGCTTTGTCGGTCCGTTTGATTTAAAAAAGATTCGGCCCAATTAAAGCACGGTATGCTTACACGCCCAAAAAAAGGATTTTCCAAGTACACCTTCTTCTGTTTAAGGTTGAAAGGGTAGTTTTTGAATCACGTTGGGCTTCAATTGTTCAGCCCAATAACCCGTTTGTTACATGTAAGCTTCAGCCCAATAACCCACTTAGATACCTAAACCTTTATTCTAGTTGGACTACATATTCAGTATTGTCAAATCCATTACGTATATTCAATTGGCTACAATTTATTAATCAACATGTAAAAGGTTGTCTAAATAAGTGCACGAACCATCAAAACCTCTTGGAACAAATTGACCTTTATTAAAGTCCTCTCCCATTTGATTGCGCGAATTGAAGAAGTCTTCTCTCAATTGATTGTCGGAATTGAAACCGGGTTGGTAATCGTGGGTCAAGTCGAAAAAAAACATAAAAGAAAACGTAGTAATACTCCAAAACATAATAATAGATTGTGTTATATCACACCGACCCACAATAATTGCAGAAACTCCCATCAAGAATAATTGGGTAGGGGCCTTTATCACTTTCCAACCCCCCCAAAAAGATGATGAGGAAACCTTGTTGGACGAAAAGCCTAAAACAGTGGATTATTTCTCATATAATCATTACGGGGCAAGAAATAAGAATTATGAACGCAATAGTACTATTGTGCCCCTGTCTGACTTCGACGACTTCACCAAATCATACCAGAAAAAGAATTCGACAAAAGAACTAAAGGCAGGTAATTATCATCTTCCATGTTCTAAAGTCTAACTGGTTCTTCTTTTACATTCAATAAAATTATTCAGCATTTAGCCACGTGTCATACGAAGCTGAGAATATTGAATGAAGTCCAAAAACCTGAGAGAAAGAAAGTGCAAATTTCCAGTAACGCTTTTTTCCTGCACTAATCATATCATACGTATATTTCTTTCCTTCCGCCATGTGCGTTGTGGAATACTCATCGCCTCAAAAGACGTGTCGGACGGACAGAATTTGCGAGCCCACAAAACTATTGGTACGCAATTTTTATTTCCAGCTTTTCTCAGAGTTTTTACGTGGCCAAAATAAATAACTTTTTACAATCGCGATTCCCAGCTAATTGCGATTCCACGTCAGAACACGTGGGACCCCACTCTAATGCTGATGATGGTGCCGTCGTCCTTTCCTCGGAGCATCCCCGACCGTCGGTTCATGAGAATCACACACCTGCGTCTTGAACTTACACCCAAACCTCCTGCTCAGCTTGGACCCGCCTTTCCTCCGCCCTTCGTTTTCGGGTGTTTCCGCCTTGTCGATTTTCTCGATGACCTTCTTCATTGTGGAACACTCCCGCTCCAGCTGATGCACCCGCGTCCTCATGCTATCCATGTCCAGCCGCAGCACCTGATTCTCCCTCACTGCCGCCCGCCACGTGCTCTGCCCCTCCGCGCGTTGCGCCGAAACCCCCGCGCCCTCTTCCACCTCCACCTCCCCCTCTTCCTCCTCTTCTCCTTCCCCACCCCGCCGTGTGGCCATCAACGACGGCCTTCCGGGTTCGTGCGGCGCCGTTTCAGCCGCGAGTAGAGTCCCTGCGATCGCGTGGCGCAGTTGGAGCTGCTCGAAGAACAGGACTTGCACCACCGCCCGCAACGGTAGCCGCTCGTTCTGCGCCGCGTGCGTGCAAGCTTCTAGAGTCAGCTTCTGGCAATCCATCACTCCGCATATCTTCTCTCTCTCCTCCTCCGATATCCACGGATGCGCCTGACGAGTTTTTCACACATACTTAATACGAATACGAATACGAATAGTAATATACGGAGGAGTTATTGTATGAATGTACCTTGAGATAGACATCGACGGAACGGTACAGACCGTCGTCGAAGAGACGAGCTTGCTCGGGGAGCGAAATCGCAAGTTTGTAGAATCTGTCGGGCTTGAGATTGGCATCGGAGGCGATCTCCGAGAGGTAACCGTCGATGAGTTTTCCGACGAGCATTAACGCTGGGGATCTGAGTTCTCCATCTGTGTTATCTCCGTCTTGGGCTCGGTTTCGCTCCTCAAATCCACGGAGGAAGTAGCTCAAGATCCTCTCCACGCAGTCGACGTCGTAGAGGGTCTCGTTCAGATACGAATAGCTGGGGATGAGGAGGTCGTCCAGCGTGGCCTGCTCTAGCTGTAACCCGATTTTCTTCTCCATAGCTGCTCTGCAAGCCTCGGAGGCGTTCAGTATGTTCGCCGTTCTCAACAATCCGAAGAGGAATCTGGTCGCCGGAGAAGACGACCTGGTGGTGTTCGTCTCCGATGGAAGGTTTCCGATTATTGTCTCCAAGAGCTCCCTCTGTTCACTCTCCGAATTCACTATGGATGAAGACGACGTCGATGGCTTCCGATTGTTCGACCGAGAGATGCCTGGGATGTGCTTCTTGGCATAGTAAATCAAGCAGCTCTCGATGATCTCGGGGCTCAGGTCTCTGGCGCTCATGGTGGAAATCACACGGTTGAAGAATGGAAGGCTCAGAAGCACCAAATCCTCAAACCAAGGCTCCGCATTGGTGCCCCTAGTCAAATTCCTTCTTCTCCCACCGGCATCGATTCCATTCCACAAGATCTGCTGCTTCGAACTCTGACTCTCTTTCGCTCCGTCGTTCACCGGCCATCCGAAGAGAGCAGGATCGGCCGACGACGCTCGCGCAGCTATCGAATCGACGCACCGCTCAGTAATCCCTAGGGTTTCCGCCAGAGGCATCAACCTCTCGCAGGACTTCAACGCTCTGATCGAGTCCTTGAGGCTCCTGAGCACTGACTGCGAGAAAAACCTCTCAGTCTTAGAGATGAGGTTGTCCTCCGAGTACTCCTCCGTCATCTCCAAAACCTCACCGGCGCACCGGAGCGGCGCCACGTTCCACGCGTTCACCTCAATCTTCACGCCGTAGCAGAACTTCGCCGCCGTCTCGAACGTCTCGCTCCCGCCGGGAAAGCCCGCCGGCAGCGTTATGTGACACTCTATTTCCTCAATCTCGTCGCCGTCTCCGTCTCCGTCACCATCACCCTCACGCTCTTCTCGCCGTCCGGTGGGGTTGGCCTCTTCCTCCGTTATCAGCTGGTGAAGCTTTCGGCTCTTGGACATCAAAGGAAACTGTAAACCAAAATACGGCACAGCTCAGTAAGAGACAGAGAGTAGTAAAACATAAAACGGTCCGTATCAACGAATCCCAACGGTTACCTTGTGCAGATGGAAGGCCATGTCGTCGACTTCGACCACAATGTCGCTTGGCAAGCCGGTGGTGCAAAACCAGGCTTGCCCTTTGGAGCTGGGCTTCTCGGCTGCCGCCATTTTCAGGGAGAGTGTTCTTGCCCTTACCTGTGTGTTTGGTATAGCAGTATAGCAGGCTAAAAACCCAGAGCCATGTGGAGTTTGTGTACAACCAAACAAGGCTTAGACTCCTGTCTATGCTTTATAGACGGGTAGAAGAAACAAATGGGAAATCTGGGATGTCTTTGGGAGCCCTGAATACAAAAAGTCTATAGGGGTGGGTGAGAAATAGACTTGACCTCCGGAGTGAAAGTATAAAAACTGGTTGGAATCCAAAAAACTCAGATCGGACAAATAGCGTTTGAGCAAACTTCGAAAAAGGGGATCATGGGATCGATTTTCTTTTCCCAAAATTTCTTTCCTTTCCCTTTCCTTTTTCTTTGAATCACACCAGGATCCCTCTCTAAAACACTCTCTCTTTCTTAACAATAATAGAAAAAAGGGCCGTCCTTTTCATCCATTTGCCAGGGGATGCAATTGCTTGCCAACTGGGGCTCATTCTCTCATTGCTTTTTGCGCAAATGATGGATTATTTTAGTTTATAATCCAATTTCATGTTCTGGGCTCAGCTTAACCACTCCATACTTGGGGGTTGGGATCTCAATTTGTGTCCACGGGTCGGAATTTGAGTTAACGTCTAATTTGTAGGTCGTGTAAAAAATTGACATTCTTAAATGTCACGTGTCGAGTGAGCAGGGCAAAGAAAATGACGTGAGTTTGTGATTCTGACCTTTTTCTTAATTCTTTTTTGAGGTCTAAACTCTTTCTTACTGTATGGGTTAGATTAGTATGGTCCAGATGAGGTGAGAGTCATTTTGGGTGCAAACTGCAAAGTGTCAACTATTGAAAGGAACGTAAACATTCATGCTTAAAGTGCTAGTAAGTGTGAACGAAGGATCACATGGACCACATGATTCAAATAAAGAGAGCTCTGAATTCTCAAATTTCTTCCTGTATGTGAGTTTCGTTTGCTTTCATTTATATCAACACACCCACCCATGTACCGCCCTTCCAATGTATTTATGGCCATATTAATGAGGTGACATGAGTGGTAACGTAAAGGGGGAATATGATCTTTCATGGTATATTTAACGATGCAAATAACCATCTCATTAACAGTTGATGAAGGAGACCCAACAGGATTTACGTGGTGTTAAGGTAATTTAAAGTGCAAATAGACCCGTCGAAACCTCTATTGTTAATTGCCAAAATTAGCTCTATCAAATTACAGCCAATTTTCATCCAAAAATGGTAGAGATTTTTAGGGAAGAGGGTTAACTCAGAGAGTCGTATGGATAATTTCCAAGCTAATGTTATAAGTCAAAAGAATGAGTAGAAAGGGGACGATGATGTCAATAAGAGTGGCTGGCTATGGAAGACATACGAACCCCCGCGTTGTTCAGACCAAATCTTCAGAATTCATAATTGCTTTGGAATGGAATTAAAGATTAGAGAATTAATTAAAGAAATAAACTTGCAAGTCCACTTTATTGCTGCATTTCACGTGGTTTGGTGAGTAATCATTCAACAAAATGCACAAAAATGGAGGACAGGTTGTAGTTATTTGGGCACATCCGTTTGGACAGCCCCTCTCTCTCTCAACGGGGAAGACATATAAAGCCAAACCATTAGACTCCAAATTTTCCAAAATTCATAATAGAGTTTGCAAAAAGAATGCCACCATACATATTGGTAACTTCGGACTGGTCCATTAAAAAATTACTGGAAATTTTTTTGAATAAATTCACAGTAAAGATTGTAAAATTGTAGAAGTACTCTGTTTTTTTTTTATCTCATGTCCTAGAACTTCTTGTCTGAATTTCAAATCTCTCTCTCTGTGCTTGTGTGTGTGACATTAATTTGGCCTCTGCCACCAAACAATAATTAACAAGTGGGGTTAGGAAAGGAAGCACAAATACCACGACAAAGAATCGAAAAGGACACAAAACCCATGGGTAGTTGAGACATATGAAATGAACACCCTGCACAAGATTAGAGGAAATACTTGATTATTTATTATTTAATCCATAAATTCGAAATTGCAGGTTAGAGATGGTCAACATATCTTGACCATACCCACAATACATTATTCTAAGACGATAGTTAGGATATGATTATATCCAACTAACACACACACTCTCTCTCTCTTTCCATTATTTATGCGTAGCCCCACCCACCACTCTCTTAACTTTAGATAATAAAACTGCCCCCAGAATCCAATGCATCTTCAAGATTTTACTTTTCCTGCACAAACCAACATCAACAAGCCAATTACTGGGCCATCAAATTCAAATTAGACAAAGTAAAATGCAGTCAATCCAATCCTTAGGGTTGGGTTACTATAGCTTGTGATGATGATGATGATGATGATGATGAAGAGATAATTTAATCTTTCATGTTAAGAAGATGTTTTATATACCTTGGTAGTGGAAGCAGAGCATCCCCCGGATGGTTGCTTGCTGGTTGTTGTCTCTTTGGAGGGCATGACAACTCCAGGCCAAGAGCGGCACAAGCAGTGCTTTCCCTGATCAATGCTGGCGTAGAGAGTGGGAAGGTGCTTGCCGCACCCACCCCAGGAGTACTTCCCACATCGCTGGCAATCGACTCTGAAACACATACTTTCCGGGAGCTCTTTGAGTTGAGCTTTTTTGTGGGTTTGTTTGAATGGGGTGGTGCTTCACATCGCCGATTCAATCTGAGTGAGTTATATATAACATCTCTAGCGGCTCGAAATCGCCGCCCTTCGTCTCAAGCCCGACAGCCTACTTTTGAAGCCATCGCTAGCTTTGCATAGTAATTCACTCAGTAATAGTATCTCCTTCAAAGCGCTTGATAATGATACCCATTTGTCATTTACTATGGTTCCGCCGATCAAAGATGCTTTAGTGGTTTTTCTCTTTTCTTGACTCTTACCTAAGTAAAGTAAATAAAGGGAGATACAAATGTTTCCATATCAATGACATGAGAAGCGACTATTTGACGAAGTACCCAACGAATCCATTTGACAAAGTATCATTCAATGTTTTAAACTATGTTAGGCTTGCGATTCTTTAGGCAAAAAGTATCAGTCTAAACAAAATCGTGAAGAATATATGTAGTTTGAGAGTGTGTTTTTAAAAATTTATAGTTTGAAAACCTAAAAAAAATGCATTTTTAAATTACATGCAATGAGTATGTTTTTAAAAAATCATGATTTTGAAGACTAAATCACAGTTTTAATAAATGCTTAATTGCATTTTTAAAAGTTATGTCTTTTTTTAAATGATACCTAGCTTGACTCCAATCACTTAATATTCTTTAAGTCATAACTTATTTTCTGTTTACTAACTACTTGTGTAACTTTTTTACAACTTATTGACACATATTAATATACGATTGAAGTCACATCAATTATTAGAAAAAAAAATCTAATACCCCCCAATAATATGCTGACACGTGTTAGAAAGTCATAAAAAAATTGTGGACCAGATATTGGTCTAGCATTTTTCTTTTTCATTTGTTTGTTTGGGAAGGAAAATAACCAAAATATTGAGCAAAATTCATTATTCAGACACCCCTAAAAAAAACTCAAGCATTATACTTTATCAAAACAGAATAGAAATTTGCAAACACGAACAAAGATAAAAGACGATTGTCTTACGGGCCTGGACCACGCAATCCACTCCCTTTACCAACTAGAAGAGACATGCCAAATATATAATTACAATTATATATATATATACACACATACACACATACATACACACTAAAAAAGCCCTCATCATCACATTGTTGCCATGATTATCTTCACACAATGCTCAAGCTTATGATTTGATTTCACATGACCAGCTATTCTCATTCAAGCTTCATAAAGTGACTTCTTAACGTGCTAAAACACCATCTACTATCTAGTTGCAAGGGGGCATATTTTGAGGTATAGGTGCTGACCATTTACACAAAACGAGATAATTGGTACCTATCGCTTTGATGGCTTGAATCTCAACAATTTGGGCAATAACGCCTAAATATATCCCACATGTCAAAGTAAATAATCAGACAACTCAAAATTTATTTGAACAAATAAATCCTATTTAGTCTCTCTCAACATCCGCCCAAATTGCTATCATTTTGAGTAACTAATTGCAATAAATCCCAATCCTTCTTAGAAGTGGATTGGGATCATCCCCTATTATTAGGAGGCTACATGAATTTCATAAAAATCCAAACAGCTTAAGAGAGTTGTAGAACCCGCTTACCCCAATCGAGTGGATCCCACATATTCTAAGTTAATCGGGACAGATGAGC
Source organism: Corylus avellana (assembly GCF_965113065.1). Classification (NCBI taxonomy): domain Eukaryota; kingdom Viridiplantae; phylum Streptophyta; class Magnoliopsida; order Fagales; family Betulaceae; genus Corylus; species Corylus avellana. The sequence goes on from NC_142495.1 coordinate 1,440,350, forward strand.
CCTATGACTTCCTTCTCTTTTAGCTGCCTGAATTTATGAAAAATTCAAGAAAAATAAAAACAGGGATATAGTCCGGTTCCTATAGAAGATCCCCATGCGAACAATAACAGGTGCAGAGCATCATCTGATCAAAGATATCACTACTATGCAACAATAACTAGCATAAATAACAGACAATTTAAGACCGCCAAACTTCTACAAGAAGATATAATAAAGAGTACTGTTCTTAACACGATAGAATAATGTATACAGCAAGGCTACGCATGAATCCTACCTTACAAAACAAGCATGGAACTCTTATGATGCACGGCCGACTATGGCCAATCAAGCAGTTTGCAGAAACCCATAATCTGCGGTCACCTACACAGAGACTAGAACAATGTAAAACTTCATGAGGTTTTGCCATCAGCTTCATTTTCCGACGAATCTAATGTTGGTTTCTTCATATGACTTGATTCTGCCGTGCCTGAGTTCATCAACACTCGCTTGACTCCTCTTCCTACCACGCCTAGATGTGTGACTCCAGAAGATCCATTCGTGTGAGCAGTAGAAACGGTTGGGGAGTCAAAATCACCATTGCTGTCAACAGTAGCCATCCGTGAGGAGCTCATCACTGTTGGAGATGCACTCTTTTCACTGCCTACTAACTTAACAGATGCCATCCCAAGAAGTTCAGAGAGAATTGACTTGGGATTCAGGGCCAGTTGTTGAAGATCTTCAAGCTGCAAATCCAAGGATGAATGATTTACTAAGGATACAGTTGCACGTGAATGTTTTCAATTCTTGCACAAAGATAAACTTACCTTCTTCTCCAGCTCACCACAGAGGTCAGTGAGTGTTTCAATCTCTGCTCCTTTTTCTGTTACAGAGTTATCAGAGTGCAACGTACTGGAGATGACACCCTGATCTACCTCAGATGCAGATGATGAAGTTGTTGATTCTGAGACACTCTTTACTTCATTCATGAGCCGCTGCACCCGAGACTTGCAAACTGCTATAGCTTTCTGGCAATATGGAATGGCTTCTTGAGGCTTGGAGCCAATCTCCAGACACAAACATATCCGGAAATTTCTGAATTCTATAGTTAAGGTTGTGACTAGGGGGAGTAAAAAGAATAAGTCATGCTATTAATAACAATTGATGAACTCATATAGCCTAATGCTTATTAAATCTTAAGGCCACCAAATATATCCATTCATTGGCAACTTACCCGTCCACACATAAGATCCGAGCAACTTCTGAAGTTGAAATTTCAAAAAATAGTATTTTAATCTTGGAAAGGATACAGTTCAGCTATCAGTCGACTGTCTGGTTCAACCAGCTGTTCTAAGAGAGACAGTGCTTTCTCGTAGTCACTGAGAGAACTTTCAATGTCCTCTGCATGGAGCATAACAAAGACATTATCCATGTTTAAGACAGATAAGAGGCTTTCAGCGAAATCCACCAAAACAATTATAATGGAATCAAAAGAATCAAGAAATGCTGATGTTAATTAACACAAACTCAAAAAATTCAAAAAACAAAGGAAAAATAAAATTACACGAGACAGACCTCTTTCCAGAGCAACTTCTGCCAATGCTGATAATATGTCCACTTTTTCCATTGTGTCAACGGAGTGTTTTTCTACAATTGCTCTTGCAACATCTAGCATTTTCCATGCCAAATCAAGGTCAGACTCATCCTCATCTGCTTCAGCCAGATCCTCAACATCACTATCCTCATCTTCTTCTTCTTGGTCTTTTCCACTGGAAACCATACCTGAAGAAATCAAGTATGAGACACAATAAGAAACTCTAATCTTTAGACACTATCTCAAATGATTATGACAACAATGCGAGGAAGTCTTAAACTTGTAGACACTAACTGAAAAGGATGAAGCATATCTGTCTTGAAGCCATATCAGACAGATATGGTCAAAATATCTTGTGCTTGACACTGACTGTCGAGGAAATATTTTCCAACACATCATACATTAGATATCACTTCGCACAAAAGAATTTTTTACCATAAAAAGTGCACCATTAATGCATGCATGTGAATTGCTTCATTTATGAGCAAAGACAGTAAATTCATCAACAGTACTTCAAACAAATTATCAATGAATACATGCCATGAGCAAGATACTGACCATCATCTGCTGCTCCTTCCTGATGATTTGTACTTGCTTCCTCTTCAACATTACCCGAGCCAGAAGCTGATGACGATTCCCCATTTATCACATTCTTAACAGATCCATCTTTAGCTGATTCTTGTTGAGAATCACCCTCCTTCTTGGGTACAGTACCCAACGGATCAGCCTCATCTTGTGCTTTGTACAGCAGTGCACACCCATATTTATAGTATGCATGCACACATTCCGGAGACAGTTCACCATAATGCGCAACCCTAATTCGTTAATCATTCAATATAGAGGACGAATTATAAAGAAGCAACAACAACAAAAAAGTTCCCTCAACTACAAATGAATCGAATCACTTACAAGTTACACCGAATGAAAATCCAGGAATATTTCAACACTCAGTGGAATGCTCAGACTAATTTTAAGTCTCTAATGCTTTCAAAAAGTGTTATTATCCATTTACGATGATTGAAGCTTAAACCAATATTCGAAAAATTCACCCACCGTTCTACCCTATAACACAAAAGGAGAAATTACCAAACAAACAGAAAAGTCCCATACACAACAAAAACCCTAGACATTAAGGCAAAGAAGCAGATACACTGATAAGAAACGCTTCGAGAAACTACAAATTCAGCAAATGGAATTAACATTCTGCTAAACCCCACAACTTCTGAGTAAGCAAACGGCGTATGAAGAAAAAGCAAAAGAAGAAAAGAACGAAACCTGATCTCTAGGGCACGGCTGAAGCACTCGGCGGCCTCGCTGAAATCGTTGTCCTTGATGGCCTTGGATCCCTTCTCCATTAATTCATCTGCGAACTCCAACGACTTCTCTCGATCTCCTGCAGAGGAACCCTCGGCCGCGCTGTTGCTATTGTTGTTGTGGTTGATGTTGTTGCAGGTGGACTCGGTGCCTCCCTGAGCGTTAGACTGTATGGTGGCCTCGTTGGAGGCCTGGGTTTCCAGGGGATTCGGGGCTGCCATTGTCACCGAGGTTTCCGACGCTGTTGCCTCTTCCACCATCGCTATCTTCGAGTTGGGGAAATTAGGGAAATGGGAGCACTTCGTTTCTGTGCTTCAAAAAACCCTTTCTGGCGGAAAAGAAGAAAAGGGAAAATAAAATAATTCGGAAAACGAAACGTTTCACCAAGTTCTACGGAATAGGTTTCCACGGCTCCGCCTTTCTTTTCTTTTCCTATGAATTGTTAAGAAAAAATAAAATAAAATTAGAGAAATGCTATTTCATATTTTCCTTAACATCTCTTATTCATTTCAATATATATGATTTTTTAGGGATTTTTTAAACAAAAAAAAGGTTCCTTTTTTTTTTAAGGGATAAATGTTGCGAAAACAATAATTGGGATTTAAAAAATTGTATATGTTTCAATACCAAAAAAATTGTAGGGGCTCCTTAATTCTTTAAAATCATAATTAATATTCTTAAATTAATTAATTTGTATTTTATAAGATAAATATGGTTTAATTATAGGATATAATGAATTAGTAAAAAAAAATTAATAATTAACAAAAAAAAAAATCTAAGTTTTCTTTTAAGTTAGGACAAAATCATAATTATTCAACGTGTGAGATCATATCACTAATTCAATAACATGTAATTCATGTCTAGCATGTCACATGTATATTCCAGAGAAATTATTGATGTTAATATTTCTTTCATATTTTTTCTACAAATTAACCATTAGATTTAAGAACTTATGTAGACCCCAAATAAGTCAATGATTGGCTTTAGAAATGTAATAATTGATCTATTAAATTTTTAGAAGAATATATATATATATATATATATATATATATATGAACAAATTGTTAACACCAATCATTTTTCTATATTCCAGATGATAAATTTATCTTAGATTAAAAACATACACTAAACAAAAAATTAAAATTAAAAAAAAAAAAAAAAAAAACAATTAGAAGAAGAGGTTGGTGGCTATAAAGGGTGGCCGCCCTCGCTCTCACCTAGTAAGGGGTGACCCGCCATCCCTTTATGAAGGCAAGCTTCCCCTCACAGTCGACATATTTTTTTTTAAAAAAATAATAATTCACAATCTTTTCTATTTAAGTAAGGTAAATTAGTCACTTGGAATGTGCAATCGACACATAACAAGTTGTCATGTCACATGCAAGCAACATGTCATAAAATTAGTAGGGGTGTCAACGTGGTTCTCAGTTATTGGCCAAAATTGGAAACCAGGGTATCCGGCTTTTTAATTTTGAAAAATTAAAACCCGGTACCTGATTATTTGGTTATACAATAACTAGCCGGTTCTTGTTGGTACCTGGTTATCCAAACCGGGTAGCCGGTTAAAAAAAGAAAGAAAAAAAAATCATTTTGGAGCTTATTTTAGGTATTGTGCCTAATTTTTAAACTTATTTGAAGTATTGGGTCTAATTTAACAATTTTTTGCCCATTTAAAATATATATATATATATATATATATATATACCCGGTTATCCGGGTGCCAAAAATCGGAATTGGGTACCCAGTTACCCGTTTTTTTTAACCCAGTTACCCGTTTTTTTTAACCGGTTTCTCAATCGGTTGGAGACCACGCCTCATGAAGCGGATGTTACTAGTTTGAATCTCCTCTCTCTTGTGTAAACATGTAAAAAAAAAAAAGGGCTAAAACTAACCTCATTATTGAAATTAAAATGACAATAAAACTTAATAAAGTACTTATTCCTTTATTTGATTATTATTCATGAGGCTTTTTTTTTCCTGAACAGTGAATTAGCTTTTCAGCCAATTAATTGTTCACACTATAAACCATTTTTTATTATTTGTTTCTCTCCCCTCTCTTTCCCATTCTCCCCTCCATCGATCTCTTCTTTCTTCTACCCACACGAGGATCTTCCGCAAACCCATATATCCTGCCTCTCAATCCTTCATTCTCTCATTCCATGGTGCCCGCCTGCCATTCTCTTATTTCTCAGAATTAAGACCAAAAAATTGAGATACCAAGCTTATGCTTCTTTGGCTCATTTGAGAATTTATTTGTTTTATCCGTTTGAGATTTGGTTTTATCCAGACTTGTTGGTCGTGCTTAGTGCTTTGCTTTCATTCGGTTTGTAATATGTTTCCAAATTTAGGATTTATCTTTTTAATTTTTTAATTTGTATTTGGATTAATAGATTTGGGCTATTTATAACTATGTATGTGAAATATATAATGTGGTATGTGATGTTTTGGGCCAAGCTTTATTCAAAGACATTGGCTAGCCCAAAAACATTTTTTTTTCCATCTTTTTTGAAATATTTTGGTCTTAAACCCTTAAAATAAGACAAACAAAAAGAAAAAAAAAAAAGAAGGCAAATTAAAAGCTCAAAAGCCCATTTAAAAAAAAAAAAACGGTTATAACTAGTTGTTATTAGATTGAATAACCGCTAACCGCCTAGGTAGTTGCGGTTGCGGTTATTAAAGACTAATTACCACCAAAATCGATTGTGATTAGTGCTTATAGCCAATAACTGGTTTGAACACCTCTAATAATCACCCTCAATGTGCCATTATAGATGGCTCGGATTTAGTAGTTGCGATCATCAGATTGAGTGGTCCAATCACTCGTGTGCAATGACTGTGGGGTGGGACTGGCCAAAAAGAAAATGTGTTATTTCTTTATTATTTTTATAAGTATTTAAAGAAATTTAGTTCAAATATGATTTCATTACAAATAAATTTATTTTGTCATTTATGCATTTCTCACATGGATTATTACCCAAAAAAAAAAAAAAAATCAAACTCAAACTCAACTTGCAAAAAAATCCACCTTTGTATTTTCAAAATTGAAATGTCTATATTAGCCCCATGTCATGTCGTGCGATTCGTGCGAATAGTGTAAGTAGTTGAGGGCAAAACGAGAGTATGTTAAAAAATGCCAGACCACAGAAAGCTTATACACTCTTGAAGATCAGCGTTGTCTGAACTCGTTCTGTCAAGTGAGCCATGGCTTCCACCATATCACCACCGCTGCTCCAGACCCTCTCACTACGCCGTGTGCGCAATGCGCCCCTTACGTTATGCCAGGCGCGCGTTTCTAAACCTGCGCCGTCGGCTAGCGCAACCTCCGTTCCCACCGGCAGGAGACAGCTGGTGTTCCTGCTGACGGCGTCGACGGCTCTGGCGGCGAAAGAATCTCCGTCGATTGCGGAGGATATTCCGTTGTTCGGCTTGAGGAAGAAGCTGAGGAAGGTGGAGGAGGAAGCGGAGGAGATAGTGAAGGAAGGGTTCAACGCGGCGGAGAAGGGGATCGAGTCCGTGGAGAAAGGAATTGTAACGGCGGAGAAGGGAATCGAAACGGTGGAGAAGGGGATCGAGACGGCGGAGAGGGAGATTGAAACGGCGGTGAGCTTCGGGGGGCTGGCGCAGGCGGGAGTGGTAGTGGGAGCGGAGGTTGTGGGGATTTTGGTTGCTACTTCGGTTGTGAATGGAATATTGGGGCCGGAGAGTCAAAACTCGTACTAGTGGTAGTAGCCAAGTGTTGGTAATTGGTTTTATCTTGTCGTAAAAATTCATGCTTTTTGTAATCGAATCTGGCATTTTAGTTGCATAGATTGTTGGTTTTCACTTATTAATAAGATTGGGTCTATATCCTTTATTTTTTTGGATTAAGAAATCTCTCTTTTCCGCCATGTAAATGAATATTTATATATGTTGAGAAGATAACATTAAGACTGTTAACTTAAACACAATCAACCATTTCTACATAATATTTTCTTTGTGGTTGCCCCACTTGCTCATATTATGGGCAGTGTGGCTTCCTCTAATCCGACCATTGAGGCTAGTCAAAAACATATGGATGGACATTAGATAATTGAAAGAAAATGTAATAAAAGGGTTTAAGACACTTAAAAAAGCATGTTTGAGGGGTCAAAAAGTGCGTTTAATACTCAAAAAATTCATTTGAAGAAAGAAGTACTCGTTTGGTAAAAAATTAAAATCGTTTTTAATGGTCTAAAAATGGTTTAAAAGCACTTTTAACAAAAGTTAAAAAAATATATATATTTTTTGATTTAAAAACTCTATTTTTCTCAAATACAATCATAAACAGGCTTTTATAACAAATAAAAGAAAAAAAAAAATCACTTTGGTTAAAAGTACGAGGTACCAAACTACTTACGGTTGGAAGGTTGGAATTTTAAGGGCTTATTTGAAATTGTGTTTGAGAAGTTTAAAAGAGTTTTTAACAATTAAAAAGTTCATTTGAAAAAAAAAAAAAAAAAAAAAAAGATATTCATTTGGGAAAAAAATTAAAAACGCTTTTAAAGTTTCAAAAAACTTAAAATAGCCAAAAAAATAAAAAAAATAAAAAAAAATAACATTTTGACTAAAGCACCCAAAAAAAAAAAAAACCCATTCTAACTTAAAAACTTTATTTTTCAAAAACAATTCCAAACTTCCTCTTAAATTTTCAGCCACCGAGATATGTCGTAGTTTGTTCTACGGCAGGTAAACCGAATCCTTTGTTAATCGTATATCTTATCCCCATACAAACAAAGCCACCGTAGGACCGGCGGCTGGCCCAGTTGATTAGCAGTAGCTAATTCAACATCTGCACGGGAATATCTCCATGGCTCGCGTAACCTCAAATCCCGTCGGCCTCCACAGATTCCGACCCAGCTTCAGAACCCCTCAAGCCCCCCACCAGCTCTTCAAAACCGCTCTCCACTCCCAAACCACCGCTCGCAAATTTCGGAGCTTAGCTCGTTGCCAAACAAACCCCGACCCAACCGAGACCTCTTCAACGGTATGTCCTCTAGTACCCCATCATCAAAATTCAAACATCGGATTCTATGTTCCTCGTTTGGAAGGTATTTATTCGTGTGTTTTTTTTTTTTTTTTTTTGGTTTATTTATGTAGGAAAAGGTGGTCAATGGTAGTTCCAATCCCCAAGACACAAGTGCCTCCGCGGATAATGGGCCTCCAGAATTTCCAAACAAGAACATCAACAAGCAGATAGCAGTGGTTTCTACTCTCGCAGCAGTGGGGCTTTTCTTATCGGCACGATTGGATCTCGGTGTTTCCTTGAAGGACCTATCTGCTGCCGCATTACCTTACGAAGAGGTTTTGTGCGTGAAGTTTGTTTGGTCCTTTATATATTGCCTTTTCTATTTGTATATGTTTGTGTTGCGTTTTACATTGATTTTTGGGTGGTGTTCTAGGCTCTTTCCAATGGAAAGCCTACTGTTGTGGAGTTCTACGCAGATTGGTGCGAAGTGTGCCGGGAATTGGCTCCGGAGGTCTACAAAGTTGAGCAACAATTCAAGTAATAACCTTCAATCTCTGGAAAGTTATTGTTTTTGGGTAACAATTCTAGCATGTTATACGTTGTCTGTGTGTCTTTGTGCAAGCTTAATGATTATTGTTGGGACTGGGTTGATATAACATGTAGCGATATCATCTTTAACTCAAAAGGTCTCTGGTTTTAAGCCTAATTATGTCACTGAAGTGTATTGATTTTCCATTGTACGTGAATTCTACCAATAATAAAGGTTCAAATGTTTGGATAATAAGTACATAAACTACATATGATCGGTGAATGCACACTTGAATTGTATATATTGCACACATGGATGGCTAAGGCTTCCCTATGTACTATAAATTACTTTTTGGTTCTCAATTTTTTCTTAACACCAACTTCCATTTCTATTTGGTTACTCAGGGATCGCGTGAATTTTGTTATGTTGAATGTTGACAACACGAAATGGGAACAAGAGCTTGATGAGTTTGGCGTTGAGGGCATTCCTCACTTTGCGTTTCTAGACAGAGCTGGGAATGAGGAGGGTAATGTAGTTGGGAAGCTTCCAAGGCAGTACCTGCTTGAGAACGTGGATGCCTTAGCCCGAGGGGAAGCATCTATACCTCATGCCCGTGTCGTGGGACAGTATTCGAGTGCTGAAGCAAGGAAGGTGCACCAAGTTGTCGATCCAAGAAGTCATGGTTAGATGTTACTTTCCCCTGCAGCAGCAACCCATCAATTTGTCACTTGTAATACATGTACGAGGTACTTCCACACTTACTGATGTGCTTGTACTTATGTTGTACTCACTGTGAACAAGTTTATAATATTATGGAAAAATTGCATCGGCAATCCTAGAAGTGAATTCATCATTCATTATTTTGCTGCCTTTGGTAGCTAACTAGTGCGCCCATGTAACTCAATTGGACAATGCTTATATAGAAACACCAGAGTGCTTCCTTCAGGAAAAAAAAAAAAAAAAAATCCTGATATCCTAGAACCATTTTTCTGTAAAAGCTCTCTAAATTTTTGTTTGTTTGGAATCTTTGTTGATTGCGTGGTATTGAACTATCCTGCAGCTCCTGCTAAATGCAAGGCAGGCTCTGTAATGGGTACAGTTTGTTTTGTAGAAACAAAAAAGAAGTTGGACTCAGGCCTAGTTGTATCTACCCTCTAATCCGGGATTGAATCTTGACAATCCTTTAACCCGCAGGTTGAATGTTGCATTGGAAATGTGATTTCCCATTGTTTATGTCCTAAAGGAAGTTTGCACCCTGCTTTAATTAGCAGTCATAGTTTTCTCTAAAGGTTGGATTTTTTTTCCTCAATTGTAAAATTATGCATGGGGTCCTCGTATGTGCCTTTTGATAATTTGTTTACTAGATCTTGAATATCCCAGTATGAATTATAAATGACATTCAAAAAACTATCAAGAAAAATAAATTTCATTGTCAGATAATGTTTCTCATTCAGCTTGCAGGAAGTGTCCATGTAAAACCGTGTAATTAAAGAATGATGAAACCTGGATGATTTTCTTCTGTTGTGATAGTTGAAAATGGAATTCTGCTTGGTACCCCAATCTTCATTTCTGTAGTTTAGATACCTTCCTAGATTCTAACAAAACACTCTTATCTCCTTTCAAACTAGTGTCTTATAACTTATTAGGAAAAATTTTGGCAGGAAAAGATAGAACAGAAAACTGAAGGAAGAATTCCAGGAAAATCTGCCTCTTTCGAATCGCCTGTTTTATATAGATGCTCGACATGCACCTTGGTGGTGCCTTTTTTATTTTTTTATTTTTTATTTTTTTAATATTTAAATTAAATTGTTTGGATAGCTAACACGTGAGTTTTTGGTAAATCAGCCCAATTAAATCTTTGGGTCTAGTTTCTATCTCTAATCAACTTATACAATTAATGTTTATAGCTGAATTACATTCAAACTAAATTCAAATTCAAAATACAAATAAACTCTATCTACACCATGAGACTAGTTTAACTCAGCTACAACTTTAATTTATCCATTGTTTGAACTAGTTTTTTTTTTTAAAAGTTGCTGATGTTCCTGTTCTGGCCATAGTAGTTGATGCTAGCCAAAGTCGCCGAAGGCCAAGTTTGAGTCATAAGAATCAATGTTCCAATTCAGGCCATAGTAACATTTCTTTAGCCATTCGATCTTTAAGATCAATGATTACTAACAGACCATTCATCTTGCGGGCATGTTAAGGATAACAATTATTTTGATTAATGAGGATTTGATTTGTGATTAATGTGAATTTGATTTGTAATTAATTCTCTTAATTCAAAGGATTTATTTTGTATTTGAAATATGATAAAGCTCTATAAATAGTCATGTATTCAAATCACACATCAAGGAAAATGTAACCTTATCATGTGGAAGTAGGCATAAGCCGAACTACCTTATTCTTTGTGTCTTTTTTTCTCTTTTTATTTTATTTTATTTTTTAAAATTATTATGAGTTTTTTATAAGTACAAATCACCTTGGTTCTTATTGATGCCGTAGTAGAACTAAGTTAGGCTATAACTCAGTCGAAAGTGAAGAAAAGCCCGCGGTTCCCACCATATAAGCACCTCATGTGTGGCTTCGAGTATGTAGGTGCTATATGGTCACACTCAGGTAGAATAGTCACAATTGATTTCCCTCGCCTAACTTTTTGCTCAGGCAGAAAGAAAAAAAAAATAAAAAAATTAATGGAGAGTCAGAGAGAATTTGATTTCACTAAGAAACTTTGACAGAACAAATGCAATGTATAGAGGGCCAAGAATCTAGTTCATTATGAAAACCCATGCTTATCAAAGGATAAAACTTTATAGTTTATGAACTTGAAGGAATGACTGCGATTCCCACCGTTTAGACAGAACAAACTCTATCTATATCTTGAAACTAGTTCAACTCAGTTGTAACTTAATCCATTTTTGTCCTAATTTATATCGTGCCTAAATCTATTCTAAGATAGATATTAAGATAGCTGAAAATAGATTTGATCATCCCAAGACTGCTTATCCTTAAAAGTTGTATATATATATATATATATATATATATATATATATATATAAAACATACACCCTACTTCTTGTATCATAACAAATTTTCGCACAGAACTATGGCCACTGCTCGCTTGGCTCTTTTCTGTATTGTTTTGGTCACTCTCTTAGCACTTCATCAATGTAATTAGTATCTCTAATTTTTTTCTCGGATGTTCGTTCGTCTCTAACTGTAACACTGTTTTATTTGCTCAACGTGACATTCACAGGCAACCAAAATGATAGCACTAGAAACAATGGCAACGATGTTTCCGATTTAGGTGAGAAGAAACTACATATTACACTTTGCAAAATACAAAAATGTCAGGGCGGAATTCAATGTTGGTGTTGCATTCTTCGAAAACGAGTCAAAGGCCCACCCCCATCCACACCCCCCACCCCCCCACCCCCCCCAGATTGCTATGACAATGAAAAAGATTGTGTGGACACTTGTCATGCTCCTCCTGCTGCTGAAACACCATGAATATGTTATATATGGATCACCCTCAACCCGAACATGGGAGACTATTCCACTTCGACAGTTATCTATTTCAGTTTAAGAGCCTGAGACTGTAGCACTGAGGTGCAATATTTTTAGGATAATAAGTTTGTATTAATTACTTAAGTTAATTGTCGTCTATCTTCAAGTTTGGGTGTCAATAAAGGAATTTATCTCCAATTTTATGTTCTCGTAATTTCTCTATTTAACGGGGCAAGTGATCATCAATAAGTTTCTTCTTAAACATTGTGTTTGTTAAAAAGTTCTAAGTTTCCTTCTTAGAACTTAAGAATCTATCACCTTACTTGTTTAAGAAATTATTCAAGTAACAATGAGCATGAGAGTTATATAAATAATATCTATATCAAAGGTAATATAACTTTTAAAATTTTTGTTAAATTCAAAATAAATTACGATTAAGTTTTAATTTAATAGTAATTTAAAAGTTACTAGAGACAAAAGTCTTCCTTTTAGCATCCTATTAAGGATAGAGTCTTCATATAATGCACGTCTTAGTTGATTTAATATATATTCATTCTTATTTCCTATCATGGAGGAATTTTTAATTTTTCTTTTCTTTTTTTGAGATTTTCAAAATTTTTTCTATGGGCCTTGACCACCGTTAAGGGTTTGTTTTAGATGTCTCCTTTCGTTATTACACTTTTTTTTTTTCCAACGTCTGATGCTGAACTTACGTCAACTCACACAGAAAGACATGATTAAAAAAAAAAAAAAAAAAAAACACGTTAAACAAGGTTAAACTAAAGGGTTAAATACCTAATAGCCCCATGTGGTTTACAAACTTTATTTTTACTTTCTTGTGGTTTCATTTTTATTATAGGAGGTCTATGTGGTTTTGATAAATGACCAAGTTAGTCCATTTGTTAGTTGACCATTAGAAATTCTACGTGGACCAATCAGATGCTGACACGTGGCACTTACTTAATTTTTTTAAATTACAAAAAAAATGTATATATATATATATATATATATATATATATATATATATATAAAAGGAAAAAAACACTGGGGGACACCAGGGGGTGGCTCGGCCACCCCCTTGGAGCCCAAGGGGGTGGCCGAAACCACCCCCAGTGGGTGTTGGGGGTGGCTCGGCCACCCCATGGAGCCTTGGGGGTGGCCGAAACCACCCCCAATATAATGGTGGTTGGGGGTGGTTTCGGCCACCCCCATGGCCAAAGGGGGTGGCCGAGCCACCCCCTTGGCCATTTGGGAGCCACCCCCAATGTTTTTTTCCTTTTTCCTTTTTTTTTTTTTTTTTTTTTTTTTTTTTTTTTTATATTTTTTAAATTACATTTTTTTTTTAAAAAAAATAAGTATGTGTCACGTATCAGCATCTGATTGGTTCACGTGGAATTCCTAACGGTCAACTAACTTGGTCATTTATCAAAACCACAGGGACCTTCTGTAATAAAAATGAAACCATAAGGGGGTAAAAATAAAGTTTGTAAACCACATAGAGCTATTAGGTATTTAACCCTAAACCAAATGATCTGCTCTTTCTCTCTCTCTCTCTTCCTCACTAGCTATCCGTCTGTGCAAGCTTCCATTAACATATATATTATTTCTTATTTCTTCTGAAGAAAGCTTCAGCTGCTTGAATTTTCGTGCTTTGGGTTTGTGGAACATTGGTTTCGGGTAGTTTAATTAGTTTCTAAGAAAAAAATACAAGTGAAAAGAATGAATACAAGATTGGTATCTACAAAAGACATTGTCAGCTAGATAATGTTTCTCATTCAACTAATCGTGCAGGAAGAGTCAATGTAAAACTGTCAACTGTGTAAAGAAAGATGAAACTTGGATGCAATTTAAACCATGCCTAATTGCCTAAAAAATAAGATAGCTAAAAATAGATTTGATCATCCTAGGACTGCTTAATTTAACCTTAAAAGTTGTATATAAAAACATACATCATATTCTACTTGTTGTATCATCACAAAAATTTTCACACAGACAAATTAAGACAACCATCGATATCATGATGACCACTGCTCCCTTGGCTCTTTTCTGTATTGTTTTGGTCGCTTTCTTTGCACTCCATGAATGTAAGTATCTCTAATTAATTAATTATATTGCTTCAATTTATGGTTTTTCTCATATATATATTCGTCTCTGACTGTAACACTTTTGTATTTGCTCAACAAATTACGCTGGTTCTTGCGTAAAAGAAACATGTGACGGACTTGAATGTTGGTGCTGCCCACGTCTAAAACGAATCCGCCACCCACACGATCCGAGTTGCTATGCTATTGCGGGAGAATCCGAATGTGAACAAGCTTGTCATCAATTTGGCCGCCGGCCTCCTGCTACTGCAACACCATGAATATGCATGCTGCGGATCACCCGCAACCGGAACATGCATGGGAGTGGATGAGCCTAAGATCTTCAAGTTTGGGTGTCAAAGTTTATCTCCAATTTTATGTTGTTCTATTTTTTTTTTTTTTCTATTTAAAGGGGTTGGTGATCAATAAAAAAGTATGCAGAACACTTACATTGTGTTTGTTAAAAAGGCATAAGTTCTTATTTTGAATTTAAAGGTCTAATTAATTAAGTTTGTTCTCATAACTTAATAATCTATTGTACCTGTTTGGAATTGCATTAAAGAGCTTAAAAAATACTTTTAGCACTTAAAAAGTCTGCCAAACAAAACTTGGCATATTTGGTAAAACATTTCAAAAGTTTTTTTTTTTTTTTTTTTTTTTTTTTTTTTTTGAGGGGGGGAGGGCTTATTTACTCTAAAAATGACTAAAACACACTTTTGGCAAAAACTTCATTTTTAAGCTCTTTTTGTTTTAAAAACTCTATTTCTCAAACGCAATCTCAAACAAGTTCTAAGGATTGCGTTAAGACTTAAGGGCTCAAATTTTACAGTGAGTCCTAACATGTAAAATATTTAGAGTCAAGATTTGAATGCATAACCTTGACCATATTAAATCACAACTCATTTAAAAAATTTAATTAGGTATATAAGAAATATGAAATTTAATTATTTAATTAATACTTTATCAATAACCTAATCATTGGAACACGTGAAATTTGTGACAGTTAATATGCTCAAAGTGGAGGAGCAGTGGCCCAAGGGATTTGGTCTCGTCGGAATTCTGTGGTCCATGGTGAAAACTTTACTCATCCGAAAGTCCTTGTAAGAGAAGCGGAGGAGCTAGTAGCCCAGTATTGGAACCAAAATGAAAACAGGTCGACAGAAATTAATTCTACACCATCTGTCCCAAGCCGGTTGCAATGGAACGGTCCGGATATAGGTTGGCTTAAAGCCAACTGGGACGTGGCTCTTAATATGGAGAGAAAACGAGTGGGAATTGGGGTGGTTATAAGAGATACTACAGGAAGGGTATATGTGGCCCTTAGTCGTTCAGTGGAGGCATGTCCGGCGCCGGTCATAGCTGAAGCAATGGGGGCACTGCAAGCGTTAGAATTCTACCGGGATCTGGGCATTACAGAATTATTTTTAGAGGGAGATTCTTTACAGGTGACCCAAGCAATTAATTCTATGGATGATCAATGGCTCCGGTTTGGACAGATTATTGGAGATATTCAGGTAGTGCTTTTGCAATTCCATAACTGGAAGGTTGCTCATGTGAAAAGGGAAGCAAATTTTGTAGCCCACAGTTTAGGGAAGGTAGCGGCGCAAGAACCTACGGAGAAAGTATGGAAGGACGAGATCCCTTTGTGTATTTTTGATGTAGTTCTTTTAGAGCAAATTGCTCTTGTTGTTTAGAGTGTTATACTCTAGATTTTTCTGATATGAATGAAAGAAGTCTCTATTCCAAAAAAAAGAAAAGAAAATGCTCAACATGAACCCTGATGGTGCTGATTTTTTTTTTTTTTTTTTAATTAAAATTCGTCTCAATGCCTTAAGTTGATAAATAGTAATGAATTTAACCATTTAATTAATACTTTAACACTTTCTTTCACGTATGGAGCTTTTAAGCTTAAATTAATAGAAAATGAAGAATTTAAAGGCTTAAATTATGTATTGAGGCCCAAAATGTCTCAAATTCAAAATATAAACAAACTGATCTATCTTCACGATGAGTATAGTTCAACTCGGCTGCAACGTACTTTATCCATTGTTTGAAGGCTGATCTATTAATTTATCCGCTGTTTGACGTGAATTCTCAACTGTCATGAGTAATTCAAAGGTTGTTCCTATTTTATATCACGCCTAAATCTCTTCTAAGATAGATATTCACATGGATAAACATATATTTGATCATCGTGGGACTTCAGTGTTAATTGTATATAAAAACCTACATCATCCTACTGTTTGTTGCATCTCCATAAAATCTCGCACAGACAATCATGCATATATGGCTACTGCTCGATCGCTTGGCTCTTTTCTGTATTGTTTTGGTCACTCACTTAGCACTTCATGAATGTAAGTATCTCTAAATATTATTGCTTCAATTTATTGTTTTTCTATTTCTTTTGGGTTTCTCTCAGATATTGTTCGTCTCTAACTCTAACGATGTTGTATTTGTTCAATGTGACATTAACAGGCAACCAAAATGATGGCACTAGAAATTAGACAGCACTAGTGGGCGGGCGGCAACGATCGATGTTGCCGATTTAGGTGAGAAAAAAATACATATATATTTCATTTTGCAGAAGAGGAAAATGTAAGAGCGGACGTGAATGTTGGTGCTGCGTGTTTAAAAAAAAAGGCCATGGCCCAGAATGCTACAAAATTAACGAAGAACAAGAATGTATACGAAATTGTCATGCTCCTGCTTAAACACCAAGAATATCTTATGGATCACCCTCAACCTCAACATGAGTGTTATAGAATATTGCACGTCGACATGAGAGCCTGATCAGATTGTAGCAGTACTAAAGTGCAATATTTTTATGGCAATAAGATATATATATATATATATATATATATATATATATATATATATATATATATATATATCCTTGGATTCATTCAATTTTAGAAGGAGATATTCAAAAATAGATTGTCCCATCAAATTTCAAATGGTTTAAATTTTGTTCTTGTATCAGCATTTATTATTACCATATTTACTTCTTGCAACTCAGCATTTGCCCCCTCAATTATTTGTTTTCCTTGCAATAAATCAAATTCTAAAATAAGAGAGATGAATTTTTTCCCTACTAATACTCTACGATCACATACTCCATAGTCTCCATTCTTGCACTGAACTAATCTCCTCCAGTCAAGGAGAGATCGAATAAGGATTCTGCACGGCTGTGGGAAAGCAAATAAGAGCATTTCCTTGTAATGAAACTATCTCCACAAGGGACGATGTTTATGTTTTGAATTTTTTTTTTTTAATCAATTTTAATTGAAACCAAAAATTCAATTACTATATATAGTTGTCGTTCTAGCATCCGGACTTAGGGGTGAAAATGCGGATGCGGATGTATAACAAATCAAAATTTCCTAAAGTGAAATCCAACAACAAAATCCAGCAAATCTAAAAAACATAAATTAAAAAATGCTAAATAATATGGGTTAAATACTAAATTAGTCCCTGGGGTTTCACAACTTTATTTTTTCTCCCCTGTGATTTCATTTTTATCACAGGAGGTCCCTGTGATTTTGATAAGTGACCAAATTAGTCCATCCGTTAGTTGACCGTTAGTTGACTGTACGGACTGACACGTGGACCAATCAGACGTCGACACGTGGCACATATATTAAAATTTTTTTAAAAAAAATATATTAAAAAAAAAAAAAAAATCGGAAGAAACTGGGGGTGGCTCGGCCACCCCCTTGGCAATTTGGGGGTGAAACCACCCCCTTGGGGCCCAAGGGGGTGGCCGAGCCACCCCCTGGTGCCCAGGGGGTGGCTCGGCCACCCCCATCCGGCCAGATGGGGGTGGCCTGGCCACCCCCATGGCCAAAGGGGGTGGCTCGGCCACCCCCCGTTTCTTCCGATTTTTTTTTTTTTTTTAATATTTTTTTTTAATTAAAAAAAAAACCATTTTTTTTTAAAAAAAATAATATATGTGCCACGTGTCGACGTCTGATTGGTCCACGTGTCAGTTTAACGGTCAACTAACGGATGGACTAATTTGGTCACTTATCAAAACCACAGGGACCTCCTGTGATAAAAATGAAACCCCAGGGGGAAAAAAATAAAGTTGTGAAACCACAGGGGGTTTTGGAGTATTTAACCCTAATATATATATATATATATATATATATATATATATATATATATATATATATAAAGAAATGCGGATAATATCCGCATACCCTAAAACCGCTATCGATTCGCATTAATGCGGATATTAGTTTTTGCTACTCGTATCCGCATATGCGGATAGCGGTTATTATCCACCCGCATTTTTACCCGGACTCTAACTTATCATATTATAGAAGAATATTTACATATTACAGAAGAATAACGTTAAGAATCCCATATATAGAAAAAATCGCAATTTTTTATTATTATTTTAAATTAAGTGTTTTTTAAATCGTCATGCCAAACACTGTACGTTTTGCAATATCTTTTAAAAACGTAGATTATTCTTGCGAAATCGCAACTCAAACGCACCCTTAACAATCTCTTACATATAGGTTTATATATATCCCTTAACAATCTCTTACATATAGGTTTATATATATATATATATATATATATATATATATATATATAAAGAATATATTAAATTATCACTAATCCTGAAATTTTAAATTAATAAAAAAATAAAAATAAAAATAATTATTTAATTAATATTCTAACATGAAAAAATATCACTATTTACATACAAACGATACTCATATAACTATATATGGGTCTACATACGCCCTTTAAAGTTGTATATAAACCCCTACATCATACTTGCTATATCAACTACAATTAATTAATTAATTTCTACTTGCTATACCAATACATTTTCACCTACAGATCGACAGCCATGGCCACTGCTCGCTTGGCTCTTTTCTATATTGTTTTGGTCACTCTCTTAGCACTTTATGAATGTAAGTATTTCTAAATAATTTTTCTTCTGAATTTTTCTCAGATGTTTTTGTGGGCCGGCTGACATTGTTGTATTTGCTCAACTTGACATCAACAGGCAACCAAAATGATGTCTCTATGAACATTAATGGCAACGATGTGGTCGATTCAGGTGAGAGACCAGGTGATGTATTCAGGAGTAGGAAAATAAATATTCAACTTTGCAACCCAGGCAAATGTAAGGACGACGGAAGTAGTTGTTGGTGTTGCGCGTTGCAAAAAATAGGATTCCCGCTCTTCCGAGATACATGCTACCATAGCACCAAACAAAACTGTACAGATAATTGCCACGAATAGCACCGCCATTAGTGTTGGTGTATTATTATTTTTAGTTTTCATTTCCAATAAGGATTGGGTTAAACCCTTTCCCTTAAGGAGTAATGTATCTTAATAATTAAACACTATGATCAATGGATTGAATAATCATACTTGAATGTTATTTCAATTATTTTCCTGATCTTGTTTCTTTGGGCTTTGGACGGTGAGATCGATCTAAGCATGTATATCAGATCAATGGTCATCAATTCAAATCTTAATTTGGACACATACCCTCAAACATACAGTTAAAGTGTTTTGCAATCGTTATCTTGAATTATCTAAACTCTCAATATATATTGGGGTTCCAATTGCCGCCACCCCCACCCCCCTCCCCCCCTCCCCCCCTTTTTTTTTGATATATCAACTAATTTTTGGGAAATAAAGAAGAAATAAATACTTATTTAGTTATTTTTCATTTTTGGGTTCAACAATTTCTAAATCCAACGTCTCCTTTCCATGATTACCCTCTTTTTTTTTTTTTCTTTTTTTTTTAATTGTTAAATTAATCAGTTAGATAATTAATAACCATTAATGGAAGGATAATATACATTTTGTCATATCTTTTTGGAAAAAAAATGCAAAATTAGATCTGTAATTACACCAATTTTGTAATAACCTCAATAGGGTTTAAAAAAGTAACTTAAAACTCTATGTAATGTAATAAGCATAAATGAAAAAATAAAAATAAATTAAAGAATGTCTCCGCCCCAAACTACCCTTGTGACCAATGTGACCCAAACCTCACGTGAGGTTTTGAAGGCATGAGTTGAGCAAAGAGGTTCTCAATTAATAGAGAAGAAATCAAGGCACTCCGGATGGTTTATCCTGTTCATACCAAGTGGATCAGTATGCTGGATTTTCAATCTTAATAATTGCGACCTTCTATGAGTATGGAAGTTTCCCTTCAAAAAAAAAAATGACGGTAAGTCTCTGACACCATATAATAAAAGAGGATAATTGTTTGTAATGCCTCAGGGAAGACTTTATCAATAATTCTATTTATAACAATTACATGATATATATTTGGCTTTGAAATACAATATACAAACGTATACAACTTATCTTTGGATAAATTTGTTGACAATATAACACTTTCGATATTAGAGAAGACGTTATCAAATACTTTGTTTGACTTCATCTTTAGCAAACATATTTATACGTTATCAAAAAATGTTTTTTTTTTCTCATAGGTAGTTTTTGACGTGTTAAGTGGTCTGATGCGTCAGTAAAATTTACAGACATGTCATTATTGACGTATGTCCAGCATTAAAATTTTGGGTGTCAAAAATAGAAATTTTTTGACGTGTCACTTTTGACACGTCAATAATTTTTGACGTGTCAAAAAGTAGCATGTCAAAAAAATTTCCTGACATGGCAGGAGTGGCATGTCAGAAAATTTTCTAACGTGTTAAAATTAACATGTCAGTAAATTTTAAAAAATAATAATTTTTCTTTTTAAAATTTTTTTCTGGATTTTTTTTTCAATGAAAAAATTTATTAATTTAAATTATTTTTCAATTAAAATAATTTATTTATTTTTTAAATTTTTTTTACCAATTTCGTTTATCCAGCTCTCCCTCTCTTCTTTTCTCCATTTTCTCACTCTCTCTCTTCTTTTTTTCATTAATTTTCAAAAACCCAAACCCAAAAAAATCTTCAAAAAATCAAAAACCCAAATCAAAAAATCAACCTGAAAAATAAAAAACCCAAATGTCAAACCCAAAAAATCTTCAAAAACCCAAAAAATCTCCTTATCTTCTCTTCTTCTTCTTATCTTCTCCTTTTTTTTTTTTTCTTTTTTTTTTCGTCTTCTTCTCTTCTCCTTTTCTTCTGCTGCTTCTCTTCTTTTTCTCTTTTCCTTTTTTATTTCTTCCTCCCTCTAGAGGGAGCTGGCCGTTCAGAGAAAAGAGAGAGATTGAGAGAGGAGAGAGAGTGTGGGGAAATAAAAGAAGGTAGAGGAAAAGAATAAATAATAATAAGAGGAAAAAAGTTGAATATCCCGCTCTCTTTTTAGTGACGTGCCAGCATTTTACCACGAACCGGTTATAGCAGAGGCGATGGGAGCACTTAGGGCCATTGAACTCAGCCGTGAAATGGGGATTCAAGAAGTCATTTTTGAAGGAGATTGCAAAACGGTTGTCCAAGCAATAAATTGTAAGGAATACCAGTGGAGCCGATATGGACAAGTGATTGAGGACTCAAAGACACTTCTGGGGGATATTAGAAGATGGGAGGTGAGGCACGTCAATAGGGGGGCAAACACAGCGGCTCATGGATTGGCGAAATTTGCGATAAATGGGCCCATCGACCGCATTTGGAAGGACGAAGCACCCAGTTGTATATCTGATATTGTATCCCAAGAGCTTTTTGCTCTTTCTATGTAGAGTCAAGTACTCTGTTTTTTATGAGATGAAATGCAAGTGAAATTGTTTCAAAAAAAAAAAAAATTAATAACCATATATATTTTGTTACCTACTATTAATTAATAACCATAAATTAAAGAATATAAAGCACATATATATATAATAACCATATATAGTGAAAGCATTGCATAATTTTTATTATTAATTTATAGCCATATTTATTTTGTTACCTAATATTAACTAATAACCATAAATTAAAGAATGCAAAGCACATATAATAATCATATATAGTGAAAGCACTGCATATAAGAGACAAGAGCATTAACTAGTTTTATAAAATTTTAATGGGTTTGAATATATCTCTTAATATATGATGACATATAACAATTATACATATACCAATTAAATTTTGTTACTTAATATAGGTACAAATAATTAATATTATTAGTTAATAATTATTGAGGTGTTAAATGACTCGTCAAGAATTATTGACGTGTCAAAATGACACATCTCTATTTATTGACGTGCCATTTTGACACGTCAATAATTATTGACGCGACAAAAAGTGTGTTACTGTTTGCCATATCAAAAAACACCATATTTTTTGTTGTGATATATATTTGGTGTATTCAAAACTGAGGAAATTATTTCAATAATTATCTTGATGCAAGATATATATTCACATGGTTAATTATACATCTTCAAAGTTGTATATAAAAACCTACATCCTTCTTGTTGCATGTACATAGACAACCATGGCCGCTACCGCTCACTCGGCTCTTTTCTGTATTGTTTTGATCACTCTCTTGGCACTCCATGAATGTAAGTATATATCTCTAAGTGTATATATATTTTGATTTCTCTCATATGTTTGTCTCTTACCGTAACATTGTTATTTGCTGAATTTGACATTAATAGGCAACCAAAATGATGTCTAGACAGTGGCATTGATGTTGCCGATTTAGGTGGACTTGGGAGCAAAAAAGTAAATATTCCACCTTGCCACGAAGATTCATGTACTGATGGAATAGTTTGTTGGTGTTGCTATATTAAAAAAAAATTCTTTGGCAGCAGTACTGAAACATGCTATTATGACAAACAATCCTGTTTTCAAGCTTGCCGTCCGTAGATAGGCTCGAAGCCCCCGTTGACGGAGTTCAGCAGATTTCTGAACCCTTATCGTTATCATGCATCCAATAACGTAGTTGTCTTCTTCTACTCAACTACTTGTCATTTTTATTTATTCAAGTTTATCAATAACAATAAGAGGCAAATATTGCCTATAACTCGATGAAATTAATCCAAGAGTATATTTGATAATTATATATTATGGGATTTAATTATATTGATTTTAGAGATTAATTTGATTGTAATCATTATCACTTTATCCCGAATATGTATTAATTGCTAATTATTCCATTAATTAACAGGCAAACAAAACAATATATGGTGATTAAATATATTTGTTTTATAACTACGAATAAAGAATAATTTAATCATTTGGGTAATTTTGTTTTCAAGCTTTTAATTATTATGGGAAAAGTTTACGTACCCTCCTTAAACTAGCTACCACCTAATTGACAATGTCTCTTTAAACTTTTAATTACTACAATGTCCTCCCAAACTACCAAAAATTGTTAATTATGTCCTCTACATTTCACAATTCACCTCCTATTTTAGTTATTAAAGTGGAATGTAAAATATATATTAAATTATTAAATTCATCCATTTAAGCTTTTGGGACATATTATAGCATAATAATGTTAAGAAGGAACATCACAATATGAAAAAGGTAAATATTATACCATGAATCATAGGTTTTGTGGTTTGCCTTCTCGTCTCAAGTGAAAAAAAACTATTATAAATCTCACATATAAAAATTATAAACTGTAAAGATTGCAAGATTGTGGAAAGCTCTCTTGTTATTTTTTTCACTAGGAAGAATTAATTTTTGCACAATAATTTTTTCACTTAGGAGATTGTCTCTTGTAAATGATCTTCCTCTCCAATTATAAAGAAATCGCATATCGAAGATCCCACATTTATTCAAAGACCAACCTTATTATTATTAAGGATTTTTTTTTTTTAACAAATTATCTCTGCATTGATATGACAATTAAATGGGGCAAAATGCTCCGTACAATGTTAAAGATATAATTTGAAATTTCATAAGTCAAATATTATCCAATATCTATGAAAAGTCACAATCTCAATCAATTTCAGATCTACCGCAACTTCTAGTGAATCATGTCTCTATCCACTTCCAAGTTCTTGATTCTTTTTTTTTTTTTTTTTAATCTATATTCGCTATTAGTGCTTTATCAATCACAATCCTCTTTACTCTCTTTACAATAGTGACAATTCTTCTTTATGCTTGATATGGAAAAGTGGTACAACTTCTTCACATTTATTTGATGCCTTTAATTACTTGTGTGAAATATTTATTTAATGGTAAGATCTTTAATTACAAACGCACCTTGAGAGGAGAGGATCTTCGATCGATCAGTTGTTACACGTACAGATTGATTGCACGCGTCTTTGGTAACTCGCTGATGTGTTGGAGCATGTGTGCTGTCATCTTTAATAGTTGTGAGTTGTGCTCAATTTCTTTTCGTGCATGTGTAGCTGTTGTGCATTCGATTTTCTCTCTCGGGTTTTTATATTTAAAAGCATCTGGTTTTTGTTTAGTAATATTTAGTTACTTGATTGGTGTGGACTTATGATCATTCTCTCCCATTTGTAGATTAAGATCTTGAAAGAAATCTAACTTCCTCTTTACCAGCAAATCTGCCAATTTGGGTAACTCAAGTTTCATCTCAACCGCTCCATTTCCTCTGTGTTTTTCCCGGACTGTTAAAATATCATATCAAAAAGAAGGTGTTAAAAATTTTGGAGAATGAGAGAGAATCTAAGAAAAAGTTAATAAACCATAAACCAAAAACAAATAAAAATCAATAAGCTAGAAAAAATCAGATCAAAACCCAAAGAGGAAAAAAGAAAAGAAAAATAGAGAGAAAAGCTCGCTTACCGTTGTGATTGATTGTGTCGTGGCTCCGTTCTGCAATGGAGACAATGAAGAGAGATGTTGTCGATTTAGGTGAGAGAGCTGATGTACTAATTGGCATTGATGTTGTCGATTTAGGCTTTGTGGGTTGCATCTGAAACAAAGAAAACACTTTCTGAAGCCACAAGCAACTTTGAAGCATTCTAGCTACAACCATGATGACATTTCCTTGAGAATAGGAAGGAAGAAGGTTACATCGCACACTGCATATATCCAACAAAACCAAGATTAACGTTAAGTACTTATTTTGCCTTATCTTTTGTATTTAAGATTTATCTCACACTTGAATAATGATACAATTTATTCATTTTTCAATCATTTTTTAATCATTTTTATAGTTAATAGATGAATCCACTATTAAATTTGTATGGGCGCTGGGGCCGGCCGGCTGGAGCCTTAGGCACATTCATTAGGTGGCCGCCTAAGGCCCCCAATTTAATAAGGCCCTTAATTAATAAATATTAATGAAGATGTTTTCCATAAAAAAAATATATATATATTTAAGGACTTAATTAAAGTCAATATTTTTTAATTAAGGCCCCAAATTATGGTAAATAAGTAATTAAAAAATGTATTAATATCGCTTGATTCTCTTAAAATCTCCAACATTCCATTCTTGAAAAACAAGTACTACATAGCATTAAATGAGGAAATCAAATAAAATATTAATATCAAAATCATTCTTAAATAAAATTATCATATTGAACGTAGAGATTTTTGGTAATGAGCAGCAAAAGATTTTCATCATAATTTACAATGACGGCTAATCAGCAATAAATTATGATCTCAAGTCCCAAACCGGCAATTGAATAGTCAATGCATTTTCTTCTTCTATCTCTAAAGTGATACATATTAC
Source organism: Corylus avellana (assembly GCF_965113065.1). Taxonomy (NCBI): domain Eukaryota; kingdom Viridiplantae; phylum Streptophyta; class Magnoliopsida; order Fagales; family Betulaceae; genus Corylus; species Corylus avellana. The sequence continues at coordinate 1,465,901 of NC_142495.1, forward strand.
ATAGGTTACTTTTGTGGATTAGGATCCCCTACAATTTCTTTAAATTTATAGATTATCAAATTACGTGATTTATGTTGTTTTTAGGTATCAAAATGCTTGAAAAATGCTACCTATTAAAAATGTGGCATATTATCGAGGTAACTAAAATAAAAAAAAAATTCCTCCCAAAAGGGTTCATCTTCACTTTTGTAGAGACGCTTATTCTTCATAAAATCAAAAGACAATTTTTAGGTCAAATCTTTTTTACAACATAGAGAGCAAGAACGTGATGAAAATACACTCAATTCTCAACTGAAAGATATCACATTTTTAAAGATATCCATACTCAAGTCTTATTCAAATTTGAAATCTTCTTTTCTTCTTTTCAAGTCCTTAAAATCATCACACGTATTTAATGGGGGAGATCTTTTAGCATTAATGCAAAAATTCTATTCCTTAACAACCTTGATGCAAGAGATATTCACATGGCTATACATTAATCTTTTGATCGTGGAATTGCGTTGGCGCCGTTTAAGGATCCGAATTTACTGAAATTTCTAAGAAATTTTAGTTTCTGAAATTTTGAATTCAGACCGTCCATTTTTCATCTAATGGTCATTATTCTATCACGTGTCCCACTACTAATAAAATAATAAATATTTATTATTTTATTAGTAGTAGAAAACATGACAAAACAATGAACCTTAAATGGAAAATAGACGACCTGCATCTGAAATTTCAAAAACTGAAATTCCCATAAGATTTTCTTTGTTGTATAGAAAAACCTACCTCCTAATTGTTATTCGGTAAGCATTCATCGAAAAAAACAAAAACAATTTTTCGCACAAACATCATGGCCACTGCTCGCTTGGCTATTTTCTGTATTGTTTTGGTCACTCTCGCGGCACTTTATGAATGTAAGCATCTCTAAGTATTTCTTTTGACACTTAAAAAGAAAAAAAAGAAGTATTTCTTTTGGATTTCTCTAAGATGTTTGTCTCCGACTGTAACAATATTGTTGTATTTTCTCAACTTGACATCAACAGGCAACCAATATGATGGCACTAGAAAAAGGGGAAATGACGTTGCCGATTTAGGTAAGGGAGCTGATGTATTTAGGAGCAGCAAATTACATGTTTCATTTTGCAACCAAGAGAACAAATGTGGGATTGCAGATACTTGTTGGTGTTGCGCGTTACTTAAAAAAGCCTTCGGCCGACCATCATGCTACTTTGACGAAAAAGCCTGTTTCGTTAATTGCCATTTATAGCTGCGAAGCCGTGTACGTACGTACATCCCGCTGAAAACACCATGAATATGTTATGGATTGGATGGATATGGTGTCTTAGTGAATTTAATCAATAATTATTCTCATTTGTATTTTTGATTAATAAATAAAAACCCTACGAGTTGGTAGGAGTAGTTTATTTTCTCTTGTGACTCTACAGTTTATTATCCCATCAGTTCAATATTTCCTAGCTATTACCATAAGCTTGTGACTCATTTTTTCACACATGCAGAAAGAAAGCATCACATGATCATAGTTTCATCTTGTTACTTTATATCTGCTTCAAAATATTTAGTAATAAATTCAACATCCTTCCATGGTATATATATATATCGTAAGCTCTAAAATACTTGTATGGTATTCACAAGAGAAAGCTAAGCAAGCACCCAAAGAATTGAAGCAGTTTTCTCATCATCGTACTACATTGCCCAACAAGCTGTTTGTTGAGGGTGAAGAACTCTGTTCACTTAACCAAGGATCATGCACAGAAACAGGGGAGCTATCCTTCACCTCCTCCATCAAAGCCAGACGAACATCCACCTTCTCTGAAACAATCGATCTCTGGCTCCCTGCCCCTGCAAATGACCTCTCACTTCCATTATGTGGTGATGAACAAGAGGATACCGCTGAAGATGCCATGCATATATTTTCCTCTAATGTCGCCCACCCACTGCGTCTGATGTGTTCCAGCTCTTCGGCCACTTCCATCATAGAAGGCCTCATGTCACTATGAAAAGCTAGGCATCTGAATGCAAGCTCAGCAACCTTGTGAACAGAATAAAGTGTCCAAGCATCCCTATTTGGCTCTAGGAAAGGATCTACTATCTCATCTACACAACCCTTCCCAATCCTATCAATAGCAAGTGCTGCCAAATTCACGTCAGTCTGAGGCCGAGAGAAATCAACCACTTTCAATGCAGTTATTATCTCCACTAAAACAACCCCGAAACTGTAAACATCACTTTTATCAGAGAGATGAAAGTTTTGATGGTATTGAGGATCAACATAGCCTGGGGTCCCTTGTGGGGCAGTCGAGATGTGTGAGATTTCCGTCATGCCAAGTCTAGAAAGACCAAAATCAGCTACTTTTGATTTGTAACTGTGATCCAGTAATATATTGCTCGATTTGATGTCCCTGTGATAAATTGGTGGGTTCATGGCAGAGTGGAGATAGGCTATAGCATTAGCAGTCTCGGAAGCAATTGTGAGCCGTGTTGTCCATGGGAGTCCATTGCTCCTCTCTCTTTGTAAATGCTGAGCAAGAGTTCCATTAGGCATATATTCATACACAAGGATCTGTTCACCCTCCTCTATGCAGCAACCTAAGAGGCGAACAAGATTTGGGTGGCTCACGGAGGACAGGAGTTTGATCTCATTGAGGACTTGGTCAATACTGTTAGTATCTCTATATTTGATCTTTTTTATGGCAACCAACTCATCATCTTGAAATTTTCCTGCATAAACCGTGCCAAAGGCCCCTGTTCCCAACATTTGTGTCTCAGAGAAGCAATTAGTAGCTCTTTCTATTTCTTTGTAAGGATACAGAGGAACACTGGAGTTTCCAGCAGCATCACATAGGAGGCGTTTTGCACTCATTTGGCTCTTCAAACAAGTGGAACGGCGCCGAACAGAGGAACAGATAAGAAACAGACTAGCCATTACTGAAGCTCCAGCAACAATCCCTAAAAACAAAATGATGTGGATCATTTTACAACTCAAAAATATTTAGGGTATACTACACTGCACAGCACAATCACCAAAATGTATGAAACCTACCAAATATTATTCACATACGTTCAGTGTGTAAGTTAAGGTGATTTGGGTTGAACTTGAACCACATTGCAGTTCTAATACAATCAAGATATTGATTTGACTCATTTGAGCCTCCTCGGATGTAAGGACTCTTATGTTTATTTGATAGAAAGTCTTCTGATGCTTCTTGATATTGTAAACAATGGGAACAATTCAAACCAAACGCATGGAGAGAAATCTTCACCTTTTTTTTTCTTTTTTGGGGGGGGGGGGGGGGGGGGCGGGGAGGGGGAAGAGGATGAGAAGTTGAGCTACTAGATGTAATTTTTTTTTTTTTTTTCCATTAATCTAACATAATAGGTAGGTTTCTGCCAGTAAAAGAGAGAAGATTTACCTCCAATGAGAACACCAATTCTGGTCGTGCCTCCACATTTGCCAGACAGGTACTTTGAAGGATTGCAATGAGAATCTAATCACATGCCAATTAATGGAAAAATGGATTAGCAAACAAATCAAGTTTCAAATATAGTGCGATAATTTTCAGCTTAGTTACATCAAAGGGTCATGGCATTATGGATTTATAAAATGAATTTCATGTTTGTTAGATATTTAGACACCCCCCCCCCCCTCCAAAAAAAAAAAGCTCAAATATAATCTATCTATTTACATATTTCATTTCAAGTCTATCTTATTACTTTATTAAAAGATTAGAAAAAACCTTAAAACAGTAAAACACATTCACAGTTAGAAAGATTTCATCATGAATATTTGTTTAATGAAAGACAAAACCGATATTAGAATCCTGGTAATCAAAGTCATCTCTCCCTTTTGAATTTTTTGATCAAAGTCCAAACCTATCCAGCTTAGACATGTGCTTCCCCTAAAATCACTCCACAAACGGCTACAAGAAACAGTCATAGCTTTTGACATTTAATGCATTATGCCTGGCAAGACATAACCTAAACAAAAATAGATCAACTTCAACTCTGCAGGAACTATATGCGCGAAGGCTTCCCAACTATTTTACAACTTTTAAGTTATGTCATCATGTGATTGGAAGATGATTTTGTTTGTTTTTTTTTGACCGATGTGTCTCCAATCACATGCTAACACATGTCAAAAGTTGTAAAATAGTTGTAAGCGTAGCATTACTCAATTTGAAAAGCCAATTGTGAATATACTTATGCCAAATCTTTGAGTGGGATAAAACCTAGACCTAAGAGCATTTATACCTGGTTAGCCAAAGTAGGGATGCAAATTTGGGTGAAAAACCACCCACATCCAACTAGCTATGTTACCAAAAAATTTGGTGAGCTGCTACAATGCTTACCAAATTTAGTGAGCATCACCATTCACCAGATGCGAAACAAGAAGAAAATTCTATCATTCTCTCTCTTCTCAATTTTTTTTTCTTACAAAGAACAAAGAAATCTTTGACAAAGAATATTTAAGTATAATAATGAAAATAGAGAGCTTTAAAAAAATTGGTAGTTAAAATAAAAAATAAATGTAATTTTTTAACTAAAATGATGAGAAAATTTAGTAAGTCGTATGTAAATGCTCTAACAAAATCAAATTGTCATCAATCTATAAACAAAAATCATCACGACCCAATTGGCCATGACTAGCAGCCATTGACAAAGTTAGTTCAGTTCAAAACCAACCCGTTGATTTGTCATACCCAAATAAAAGGAAAGACATCAGGACCAATTTGCCCCCCACAAAACTTATATTGCCACATGCTCAATGAAGTAAACATGGTTATTTCAGTCAATTCAGCCCCATACCCAAGCCCACTTGCGACTGTACGACCATGGACTTGACTGGAGAGATTCAACTCGCGCGTCTTTCTTTAATTGGCCAATCGCCGCCCCAGGCCCCCCACCCAGTCGTTTACTTTATCTCAAACAAAAAGCAAAAAAAAAAAAAAAAAATCGGCTAAATAAATAAATCGGCTAGTTGGCTCACCTTTCCGGCAACCCTCACCACCTACGTACCCATCGCCGTGAAACCCGTCTCTACACTGCTGGCACCGGAAACCTCGACTCCCGCCGTCGGTTTTATTGACCATCACACAGTGCGAATCATCGGAGCAATTGCACTGCCCTTCGATCCACCACCCGAGCTCGACCCTCTCGAGCGTGAGCGAGACCGCCGATTCGTTCGGGTGCGAGTCGAACACGAACGACGAGAACAAGAACTCGCAGTTGCCCGCGCTCCCATTGAGGTTGCTCAGGAAATCCACTCTCTCCACACTCTTCGCGCAGCTGAAATTGTGGCTCCCGCAGCTCGACAAGTTGAACTGGTCTTGGACAAAGCTAGTGGGCAAGACACAATCGTTTTGCTTGGTGGTACAGTCCCGGAGGAGCAGCCTGTTCCGCGGCGTCGGCGCGAAGTTCTTGCTGAAAAGCGGTGAGATCGATCCTATCGCTCGTTTGCACATCGGCGGGAAATCCACGAAGATGCTGTCTGAGGTTACGTTCTGAACTTGGAACTCGCCGATTTGGATTTTGTAGTTGTTGGAGCAGTTAAGTTTTATCAGGCATGAGTCCGAGAACCCGAACGGGTACTGTACTGTGTTAGCTCCACATGAGGTGTTGCATCGGTCTGTTGAACTTTGGGCTCTGGTTGGATAGACTGTGAAAATTGTGATAATAAGAGAGACAATTACAGTTCTCATTCTGGGTTTAGGCCAAACAGAGTAATCATCACCTTTCTCTGCTGCAAAAAAGGTAAAGAACAGAGGAAATATATCAAACAACGAGCTTGAGATTGAAAGTTAATAATAGTTGATGAGTTTGATGAAAAATTTGTATGGTTTGAGAGAAAGAGCTAGCTTGGAATTATGGTAATTGATTGAGGAAATAAAAGCTGACCCTTATGGAGCCGTTGGGAGGCCATCAAACCCAATAAATGCTCTCATAGAAGAGAGGTCTTTTTTTTCTTTTTTTTTTTCTTTATAGTAAATGATCTGAGTCTAAGCTTTTAATTCCATTTCCATGGGTTTGGTCAGGTGGAAACTTACCTCTCAACTCCCCTTCAGTGCTCGTAGTAATTTGCTCTTTCTTTAACCCTGTGAAAGTCTATGGCTTTGCTTCTGACTGATCAAACCTCGAGGAGGAAGAAAGAAGAAAAACGTAAGACAGGCAAACCGTGTGATTTCGATGAAGAAGCTTCCTCTTTGTCACGCTTGTCCAGTTGTCTGACACCCGTAGAATATAATGTCCATTGGGGGTTTCTGAGATGACGAACTTACCCTTGATTGTTGGTACAGGAATGCCCCTGTAGTGGAGTATAATTTACCCACAGAATCCAGGGTTCGTGAACTTTGAAGGTCAGCGAGATATTATGATTAGTTTGATCTGTACAGAGTTTTGTGTTGTGTGGACAGCATCGTACTACTGTTGTTGGGTAATCTATATATATATATAATATATATGATTTGATGGGATTGGATTCTCATTATTCCGTTGACGAAATTAAAAAATTTGAATAGTTTAACGGAGAAAAACTGAAAAATTTACTTGTACCGAACATGTGAATTCTGCTTTTTGAGTTGTCTGAAGAAGGTAGGTTCTACAGATTTTTTTTTTTTTTTTTTTTAAATTTTTTAATATATTGACGGTTCAAATATCATAAAATTCAACACTAATTAAGGTTGATAATTTTGACACGTTCTATAAATTTAATTCAAATTTAATATAAAATTAATAAATTATGGTTAAAATATTTAACTCATTTAATTAGTTTTTGATAGACCTGTAAATATGACATAAATTTAACATAAAATTAATGAATTAAAAAAAAAAAATCTAATTCATTTAATTAAATATATCAAATTAAAATTAACCAGATTAAACCTATTCTTACGCAAACGCAATTCACCACACCTATTAATAATAAGGACCGCATCCGATTTAATGAGGGTAGAAAAGAGAGGATTCAAGACTTTTGTGGCTAGTACTAATTATAATAGAAGAACCCAATGCTTTATTCTAGTGGCGGGAACAATTAAGAAATATACAGGACTCGAAAGTCAACTGATTCTTTTTCGATGAATTTCCGGACCTTTCTCATTTATGCCCGATTAAATTGACTTTCTGAATTAGATCAGCAGCACACCTTTGGAAGATAAATGCACCAGCACATGGAGCTTAGATGACAAGGCACAATTCTTATATACTGGCAAACATCAACATGTTTTAAGATATAAATGAACCCCACCCACCATTGTAAGTCGAGTGATGCATATATATATATATATATATATATATGTGAGTAATGCTACGCAGTAGCATTTTTTTAGCAAACTGTCCGTGACTGCTGAGCTGGCGTGGGTTAAGTAAACCGTGGTTATCAGATTTTTTTATAATAATAATAAAAAAAAAATCACTCCTTCGCCCACTGAGTGATTTTTTTGTCATACCCAAATATATATATATATATATATATATATATATATATATGCAATTGAATAGGTCAATGTTAGCTGAATAATATTGTCGGCTTTGAAAGTATTGAGTGATAAATGAAGGATTACGTACGTGCGTAAATTTACCGACATATAAATGGGATGAATTTTAATAATTTGAAAGCTCTAAACTTTTGATCAAATAGGGTTATTTCGGTCAAAACCAAAAACATATAATATTAAAGCCCATGTGCGAAATGATCCCAAGTTTCAACTTGACATTTGTATTTTCCAGGTAAAATTCTCCAATGACACAAGTTTTTTTTTTTTTTTTTTTCTCCTCTTTGAGAAAGCTGTATTCCAATATAATTTGTACGTAGCTGACTAATTCCTCAACCAATTTATTGATTGATATGTTTTGTTGTTAGAAATTAATTTCTTGGAAAGCAATTGTTGTTGTCATATTGCACTGCTGTTAATTTGTTCGACACAAGTTTTTGGGTTTTTTTTTTTTTTTTTCCTTACTCTAGTCCCTTTCTTATATGACCCACTGGCCACTGCCTTTTGGCCCTTTCTATGCGGTCCGTTTGCCGTAAAGAATAAGGTAATAAGGTCTCACTTTCCTCTTTATGTTCCAAAACAAAGACGCTAATTATGATACAATTATAAGGAAGTCGAAATTTTCTAAGAAGAAAATGATAATGTGTATTACAGAGAATTAAACCAAAAGGTGGTACAGATTTGGAGATTGGGGGCTACAAGTTCCAGGGATTTGTCATAATTCGTCAATCGTATTGCAGTTTGTCCAACCTCTGCACGAAAGAGAGTCTTGATGAAAGACCCACTTGTTTAGCAACAGTGCTTGAACAACTCAAAATTACTCAATCACGTGAGTTACATTGAAACCCTTTCTAAATTATTTGCATGGACTGATTACAATCCGTACAAGCAATTGCAAGGACTCCTAATCCACTCTATGGCTTGAAACTTGTACTGTTCGGTCACTTTATGGTTGGTGGCCTTGATTTTCAACATTCTAACATGGTATGATGTAATAATTATTTGTTAGAGCTAGCTAGGCTAGATAATATTATAACGTCCATTGAAGAAGATTGATGGAGTACATATGATATAAACGTGTCAAAATAGTAATCACGTAGGTATATATCCATCCAATTGGAAATTTCCAATTGGTTTACGTACTTCATAAGATGGACTTTAAAAGTCGGTGAAGAAGGAGAACCATATATATTCTGTCGCTGGAATTGGTACAACAACCTTTTGAAACGGTAGGTTATTTTCTTGGGGGGATTTTAGGTGCATATGTGATGCTTTAATTTTTTTTTCTTCTTCTTCTTCTTTTTACTCTTCAACATAGGAAATTTCTGTCCCTAAAAAACATCGTATAAGTATTTTCATAGCCAAATCCATAGGTAGCATATTCCAGTTAGAAGAAATATATATATATATATATATATATATATATATATATTTGAAAGTGTGAGAGGGGTTTGATTAAGCCTAAACGACAAAGCAGTATTACTTGACCGTTGGGAAGCAAGCAAGTGGGACGCGGGATGCCGGAAAATGACAGGCGCCATTGCTGATTTATTCATGGCCATCATTGATTGTATTTTGAAGACGAAAAAATTTGCATGACAAATTTCATCGTAATCCAATTGCCTACCGAGTAGTACCGCATTATTAATATTAAATTCTGTCACAAAAAGAGGAAAGTAATTGCATGGAGATTTACCTAACACCCTCACCACTCACCTGAAATTACTGGAAGTTAATCTCTCTTTAATCCATTAAACGTTACAAAAATGAAAAATAGGTCTGCCTACTTCTACGAGGGCGTACAAAGTCTTGCATACAAACATATACTACACAAAATCTACATGAAAATTAACTCCAAGTATTCTTTTGGAGTAATTAATAACATGTTTGAATTCTTTGCCACTAGGAAAAAGCAAGGCATCAATTGCACGTGTCCAAGCATCACATCTCGGGTCACTTTCTCGCAGTTTATGTTGGCATAAATATTATATTAGGAAAAAAAGAATAGTATAGAGATTTTCGGGGCCTTCTTCACTTCGAAGAAACATTAGCAAGAAAGTGAAGGGATAGCTTACCAATGTAAATAACAGAACAACGAGCAAGTGACTAAGTGTTCCTTGGACTGTCCGAGGTATTATATGTTCTTTTTTGCAAAATATATATATATATATTCAAATGGGGGAAAAGGGGAAAGGAAAGTGAAATATGTTGTTTGTTTAAGATTAGCACATGGGTTTGGGGGAATGCATGATGCATCCAGGGAGCTGCCTTTTGGTTGTGTAAATTACTTTCCTTCAATTCCAATCAAGAAAATAGCAAGGGAAGGAGCCGGATATATGGGGGGAATTCGGTATTATTGGTCACCAATCCTAAGTGAAATTAAATTCGGCACCAGAATTTGAGTTTCGGTCTGCTTGCCTTCAAACATTACGTGGATAAAATGGAGACAACAACATCGCTCCCCACGTACATCATTTTCTTATAATTTGGGCCACCAAAAGCAAACCTTTTTACTCAGTCTTCTATATATGCAGACCAAAACAGTAACAGGGCATGTGCGAATAATACGCTTGACTTCAATATGTACTAGCTAGCTCCACTTTCTTCCCACGTTATTGGACAAATCCCTCTTTAACGGACCACCTCGTGTAGTCGGGCATCTTTTTTTTCCCTCTTTTTGACTCAATATAAATGTCTTTTGTATAAGATATGATAATTAAATATGAAATCAATAATATAGATGAAAAATAGGAGAAAAAAGTGACACTATAGCTAGTTTGTTGTACTTACGGATTCCCATTACTTTAATTTGTTAACCAACGGGAACGGGAGTGACATTCTTGGAAGGTAGGAGGCAAGACGTAATATAAACGACATGCTTTAACTTTATATTCACTTCACCACCATGATTGCAATTTCTTTATTTGACGTGAAAACTATATAGTTTTCAACTAATTAATGTCTTAATTAAATTTCACAAATAAATAAATAAAGCATAATATGCTGGCAAGTGCCAACCAACCACTCAAGGACTTTATGGAACCGGACCAAATATATATGGGTGTGAATGAGCTCTAAAGGAGGAGATGAGACACGATCAAAATTTGGAAACATAACTGCTTTGCTTTTGTACGTTGAGCTGACAAGGCTCACAAACAATTTTCAAATGCTTCGGACCAATGACAGAGAGAGAATATCTGTTCAATATCTGGGAAAGAACCAGCTGAGATGCTGCATATAACCAAATATGGTATAATGTCGTCAAATTTGTGCAGGCATCAAGGCATGTCGTTTTATTGAGAGAAGATGAATCCAAGTGGAGGGTAGAGAGTCTAGAGACCACCCTTCTTCACTCCGACCTTCCAAGAGTGTCACTCCCGTTCAACTGTTCTTAGATCATCAAACTTTAAAAAGTGACACTTACCTCTCTTTAACTGCTATTTCGTTATGGCTAACAACCTCCATTAATTTTTTTTTTTGTCAAATTGGATAAATGTGTCACGCATGTGGCTTTTAGTTGTTTTTAATTTTTTTTTTAATAATTTTTAAGGGCATCTCGAGAGGTTTAAGTAAAAAATAAATTCATGATAAGGTTTAAGGGCATTTACCCTAAAACCATAATAAATAGACAGTTGTCTAAAAATCTATATTGATATAAAATAAGAACTTTAGTCATTTAATAAATATTATAACAGCAATATTAAAGACTTATTACTGTCAAAAAAAAAAAAAAAAAAGTTCTTAAACCATAATCAGAGTGGAGTTTTACCAAAAAATTGCTTTCCTGTATTTTAAGGCCAAAATCACCCCTCTCTATTAGATAGACCTTTATTTTGGGCTGGAAATTTCATCTCGGCCCAATAGAGGCCTAAAAAAGACAACTTCGGCTTAGGTTCACCATGGCCTAGCCCAACCCATCTAAGTTGGATCCTGAACTGAACGCCCAAAACAAACAACCCCGTCGCTTTGGCACCTTAAACCCTAGACCTCAAATTTCACCAGAACCGAGGAAATCTGAAGCAGATAGATAGATAGTTATGTCGGATAGAGAAGATAGCGATTTGGAGGCACCCGAGGAATTGACAGCCGATCAGGTTAAGCTCTAAAGCTGTTTCAAGAAATTTATTAATGAAAGTCGCATATTTTTGTTTTCTTAAATTTGCTGTTTTGCAGGCTAAGGAACAACACGAGGATATAAAGAAAATCGAGAGAGAAAATAAGGCCAGGTTTGTTTGGTTTCTGCTCCCTCTGTCTTTGTCTCCGTCACCAAACGGCGCTTTCATGTATTTAGGTTCTGTTTGGCTGGTTTATTACAAGGCTTGTAGCTTTTTATGAAAGGATTTTATCTGAGCTGAGGCCAAAAGTGATTTTTGGCTTAGGATAGAAAAATCGCTTTTACAATAACCTCCGGTACCACGATGGGAAGATGAATAGCTTATATATAGCCAGGAGATTATAAAGGTACTCATGGTCATGGTGCTAAGTCTCATATCGTCGGTTCACTTGCTAGGTGAGACTGAGCTTTATAAGAAATTTTAGGGAGTTTTAATTGCAACTTGACTAAAACTTTTGGAATGCAGATGGTTGGCGTCTTCTGTTCTGGCAAAGACGTCATAAATTTAATGGGAGGAGATTGTAAGATTCCAGTCCCACATTGGGAAGATTAGTTGCCCACATAGAGTGGAGCTCATGGATGCTAAGTCTTGCATTGATTTCTTATTAAATGAGACTGAATTTTATAAGTTATTTGAACGAGCTCTAAATCTCATTGCAACTTGACTAATCATTTCATAGTGATAGCGCAGATGTGGCTAGCGCTTCGTTACATAAATAGTCTTCTGGATATCAATGAATATAAACTTTGCTGAAATGTGTTTGATTTTGAAGTTGCTGGCTTTTTATAGCTCTAAGTCTCAAATGCTTGAAATTTGTTTTAGAAAAATTTATGTGCTACTGTTAAAGAATAAGTTCAGTTTGTGAGTGTTCTTGGGCTAAGTAATTTTCTGGTACATTGTTACTTTTCTTGGATGCCCAGTTGGCGTGATTTCTTTTTGCAATTTAGATGCTGTCTTTGCTAAATAGTTTGCTACGAAGTCGGCTTCTTTTTATAAAGTTTTAAGCTTACTTGGGTGACTTTGTGGACTGTCAAGGCAATGCTTCTAAAGGTTGCTGTTACTGTGAGGTTCTTTATGATGTTCTTGTGGAACATAGATGTTAGAACTAGGGAATCCATTGTCACTCTAATGGTCATTTGTTACAGTCTAGTGTTTATGGGTAGAACAAGGTTTGGATGATAAAAAAAGAATAGGAAAAGAGATAAGGCGTTATGTTGCAGAATTGAGGAACATGAAAGCCCTGTATTGGATGACAAGGCTGCGTTGAAATTGAACTTCTAAAAGATAGTGGGAATATCTCAAGCATTAGGAGTTATGTGGCTGGATCTATGGAGGCGGATGGGTGTTAAGTTCAAATAGTTAGGTGTCATCTTTGAATGGTCTGAAGCCTAAGCCAACATTGTGGCAATGTTAATGGACGTTTTTGGGAAAACTGTACATTTTTATGATACCTGGCTCCCCACAGAATTACAAGGAATAGATAGTAGAGAGAGGGGGTATATTTTCAATTGTTTGTGGTTTGCGTGCCCTATTAATCTTCAAAAGCTGAATATGAAAATAACAATTCCATGACACGTCTAGAAGGGAACTAAGCTCCCTCTCACAACTCACACAACAAACTTGCGGAGGTTGTGTACCCGACTACCCACAAAGAGCAATGAATTTGAGTAGTTGTCAAACTGGTGGTCAACATATATGAGAAGTTACATGTTGGTGCAATTATGTGTAGATGAAAAAGTAAATAATGCAGTTAAGGCCTGCAAGCAGATTCTAGCAAATCTTGATCCCTCGCACCCCCACTTTGACTGAATTTTAGACTTTATCATTTACATGTATATTTAGCATTTTGATGGTGGTTCTGAAAGCTATTAAAAATATTAGTAAATGCATGCAAATACATTGATTGACAGAACTTCCTCAATTTAGGGTTGTCCGTGAAAAAAAAGAACGTCGTAGGCTATGGGCCCAAAAGTTAACTCCACGACCATCTAGAAAAGGTGAAAGTATCCAAGATGCAGTGGAAGATGAAATGCAGCAAGAGTCTGTGGGTAATGAGGGGATGCTTCCAGATGACATTGTTAAAGTGATTGCAGCTCGTGAGAAGTATGATCCATCTCTTCTCTCTTGGTTTGCATGTGTGTGTGAATTTGTATTAAGATCCTGACAAAAAAGGGTATGATCTATCTGCAGAAAAGTTTTCTTATCAGACTCGGAGGATGAGAAGCCTGAGGTAAAGCCCACCAAAAGAAAGAAAAAACCCAAAACCTTGGGGTGAGGAGCTCTGCCTTCCAAACTGATGGAAAAGATTTCTTTCTGGGTTCACAATTTCTTTCAAAAAGGAATAATTTTTTTTCTTGAATTGGTGATTTTTGCAGGGTAGAAACTATTATTTTGAAGGAAATGAGACCTGCTCAGTGCTTGCAGAATTCCTTAGAGTTCTTGAAGAAAAGGAAAATGGAGGTATCGAGGTCATCTGCGGTTTTAACCAATTCCAACCAAGCATTACGTCTCCTTTCAAATTCTGGCTTGATTAATAAGAAGTGACAAATTATTTATTATGTCAATTTGTTATTAGTCTGTTGTACTGATACCATAGTCGTCTTCTCCGCATGTTTCATTGTTCTGACGAACAATTCAAAGTAAAATTTTGTTGCGAATTCCAATTTAGTGCGAGTAATCACATTGCTTAACATAGTGGGGGTCAGAGATTCAGCCTAACTTGAATCTAATAATATGTGTTCTTCCAATTATTTTGTCTCCATGGTTTTTTTTTTTTTTTTTTACAGACCAAACTCTTAACAGAAATGTGTGGTTTTTTTATTTTTTATTTTATCTCCAATGCTATTCATTCTATATTAGCTGATTTTTTTTTTTTTTTTTTTTTTTTTTTTTTTTTTTTCCGGTTATATCTTTATGTTATATGGGCTGTGCTATGCGGCTGCTAAATTGAGGCAGCCTAGCGTCGGCCAAATATTAAAAAATAATAATAATAATAATAATAAATTGTTATTTTTTTTTGTTAGTTAAATTTTTATGAGTTAATATTTAGGTTCTAATGTATCAAAATTTATTTTTGGATTCAAAACTAAAATCGAATGGTGGAAGGTTAATCCTTTAGGGATAGTATCACTCAAAAGGGATTCGATCATCCTAAATTTGGTGCTAATAACTCAAATTTGGATTTCCCTTATAACATCTTTCTTCTTCAATTAAAAAAAAAAAAAAAGATTGCTTCAAAGTTTAGTTAATGATGATAATGTTGTAATTTCATCTCCTTTTCGTGGCATTGCCATTTGCAATTTGCTATAATTTTGCATTGTCATTTGCAACTCAAGATCCTGAAAATTAGATGCTGCCAACACATTAATCTGGCTGTAAAATTTGTAAAGAGGAGAAAGAGGAAAGAGGAGAGAGGAGAAAGAGAGAAGGGGAGTTGAAAGAGTTTTGTGGGAAGAGAGCAGACAGAGATGAGCAGGGGAGGTGGTTACGAATTTGGGTGAAGAGAGAGAGAGAGATTGATTTCTAGAATAAAAATATTTTTTAATTAAAAAATACCACGTCAGACTTTGACAGAGCACAGATGATTGGATGACCCTGGCTACTCATGTTATATTGCTTGTATACCCTTGTGGGTTAAGCTAACAAATGAGAGAATGTTATTGGACAACCTAGAACGACTTGGCTGGTGCGTGAAGTAAGGGGCCATATGGTTATGGACCCTTTCGAATCGGTAAAGGGACCTAATTTTAGCAATAAAAATTAGTTTATCTAATTAAATCGAGCTATATATTATCTTACTAATAACTGATTAACTATAATTAGCACAAATTTTTTGAAAAAAGTAAAAGCAAACTGGATATGTTATCGATTATAGCTCAAACTAGACTTGTAACTGAAACAAAATTAAACGATCTAAACTTAAACATTTAATCCTCCACATGGAGAAATGCTACTGCAAATAAAATAAATATTTCTATAAATGAAAGCAAGGAAATTATGGTCTTATTAATTACCACATAGTTTCTGTTCATGCATGTTGGCAAAAGTGGTGTAGAAGTTGTTTTTACTTCCAAGAAACATAGATGATAGATCAATTTACATGCATCAACAGCAGTAGAATACAATCCCTCTGCCTATACAAAATCCTAGCACTTCTGGGGTCTCACCATTCCTAGCACTAGTAATATATATATATGGCAGCACTAGCAGGCAGGCAGTTGTGAGTTATGGGGAGGAGAAAGCGTCATCTGGGTTGAGCCAGTTGTGGTCCAGAATTGAGGGTTTGTTGGCCTGTCCTGAGCTGGTAACCAGAGCTTGGAAAGCTCCTCTGAGCTTGTTCAAGCTCTTATGGTGGCGGATACGTCGGAGGACAGCTTGTTTGTCCAAGGCGCGAGGTGATTGCTTTAGGTGGAGTTGGCTTGAGATGGGACCAAGTGTCTCTGACTCGGACTCTCTCTGATCTTCTGCATGATCCAGCCTCACCTTCTCGGTCTCTGAGACTGAAATCTGGACTTGGGAAACCACGAATGACATTTTTAATTCACGAGGAAAGGAACTCAAGTGTGCAGTGCAGGGGAAAGGGGATCATCCTTTTTATTTATTTATAGCCAGAGGGTTTTGTTTTCTTGCTTTCCATAGCGGTTTTTGGGCTTTTCAGGGTTCTCAAACCCGTGGTTTTTAGGTTGTTAAAACGGAAATTGGTGGGCTCAAGCGGTCCTTTGCCGGCCCCTTGTTATTTGATAAGCACAACAATTTATATCAAAATTCTCTTCAAATTTTCAGGGGACATTAAAAATTTAAAAATACTTTATTATATATATATATTTGCCTTTCTTCAAAGTCGTTGGACCGCTGAATTCTTTTCCCCGCATCATACATAGGCCGATCCATGGTGGATTAATTTGAGGGGACAAACAGATAGCCTTCATTTTCAACATATTCTTTTCATTTTATTTTTTGAAAAATGGTACGGTGGATTTCTTTTTTCTTTTTTTTCTTTTTTTCTTTCTGAGATGTTAATTGTAGACTGTAAAAGACATTACAAAAATTAAAATATTGGGAAGAAATGTTACAAATATGGTGGCAATTAGAGGAGGATAAATATAATTTATTTATTTATTTTTTTCTAAATCATATTAGGAAGAGGGAAATGTGCAGACAAATCAAATTGCCAAGTGGGTATTGTGAGGCAAAAGAGAGGACTAGTTTAAAACTAATAATGAAATATCAATCACTATTTGTTTCAATTGAACGCCAGTTATTTGGTGTAGGTGTGTTTTCATCACACTAGAAATTCAAAATGAAATTATCAAAATTAGGCAGAGAATAATAATATCGGAACAAATAGTTTATCTTACTTGGAAGATATTAAAGAATGAAAAAGCAAAAAGATAGGATATGTGCAAATATCTAAAAGCACTGATTTTAGTGGTTATTGCACTTTATTAAGAGATTATAGGCTGTTAAGGAAATTAGCCAAACAAAGAAAGAAACCCAATACCAAACATAGAAACCATGGCCTTGTTTGACAAACGGTTTTTTGATGGTTTTGGCAATATACTGTTCATTTCACCTTTTTATTTTTTTAATATTCTTTTACTTTTTTACATCATATCAATCATTTTTTATTATTATTCAAATAAAAAAAATTACTACAAAACAAAATTTTTTTTATTTTTTTTATACATAATATTCTTACTTTTTCACTTAAAAAAAAATATTCTTACTTTTTGTTCACATCAATCATGTTTTGTTACAGTATTAAACCAATACCAAAACAAAATCGTTTATCAAACGAATCTCATAGCTGGAGTTCATCGAGAACCTATACCATACGTGTTGTGCAGGATTACTACTTTCCATATCAATGCTATCACATCAATGGAATTGAAGTAAACACAGAATCTGTCTCCCAATTGTCTGCATATATATATATAGCTTGTTTTTTTTTTCTTTTTTTTTCTTTCTCTTTTCATCGTTCTGGCTCGGATTTTCACGTTGTATCAAAGCGCAAACAATCCGTGAGAGTCCATTTTTTGGCCTACTGTGATTAGTCACTGATTATTCTCTCTTTCATAGTGACAAAATACATGACTTGATTTTGAAGACGGCAAGAAACGAGCAATTGGAGGTCGCCCTCTATCCCCACCGGTATCTTCTCATGGCCAAAAATATTATTATAATAATAATAATGATGAAAGAATAATTACATGCCAAATCCAGAGATTAAACAGATTGTACAAGCTGCCAATTGCCCATAAGCCCACTGGCATGTCCTAATAAGAGTGGAATTTGGAAATAGTAGAGAGAGACCCCAATGGTCCCAACCAAATTAACCAATGGGCTGATATGTGTGTTCCCAAGTGAAAAACAGTGGGCAGCAGCAGTTGTTTTGGATACGAACCGAGGGGCCAGGACAGCATTAAAAATTTAAACTCGATGTGACTTTCTTTAACTAAAATTGGACCTTCAACTAGTCCCTTGAGACTGCTATTATTAGGGCAATTTAAATCAATCCCAATACATTACTTTATTGCTTGGTTGGTGACCCGAAATAAATTATCTATTGGGGGCAAATGGGTTAATAGGGCTATAAAGGTATTCCCCATATTAACCAAGGCTACTACACTTGACATTTTTGAAATGCCCCTAGTATTGTCAATGCAGCACACAATAATGTGCTTTCATCATAAGTTTCTTGATTTACTTTACTTCTGATTTTTTTTTTTTTTAAGGAGTGTTTTGTTCATGTCTTTCACTTGATACCGGAAAACAAAAGACAAAATAAATTTGGCAAACCTTTTTTGAAGGAAAAATGAATGGATTGATCTTACATAAAAGTAAAAGAAATTTAAAGGTGAAGAAAGAAATTTGACTTTCTAAATAGAAGGGAAAAAAAAGGCGTAAAGGATTAAGGTTCCAAATCGAGCCAAAGGTCATAAACAAACAATGCAGGAATGAAGTTGGGAGCTGTGTGACTACGTTATTATGCCAAGCTTTGTGTGTCAGCCTTTAACACCCTTAACGAAGAAAAAAGCTATTTATGTACATTAGTTTATTCATTATCATTGCTAAGAAAACTCAACAAAAATCCGCTCACAATCCGTCGTGCTACAGGATTAGGAATACCACGACATAACCGTCCATCGATGTATGCCACAATGCCTGACAACACAAACTTGCCAATCCCCCATTTCCAGAGGAATTTTGCCTTCTGTTTGGCTCCACTGGGGTTTGCAGGGACAAGTGCCTTGTCATTGTCGCTTTCCGACTCTCCTTTCCATTTGATGTTAGCCATAAACTTATCAGCGTGCTTTCTTAGTGTGCGGATTGCAAAACTCACGAATACGTGTTCACACAATGTCTGCAATGTCGGTCCGATTTTCCATTCCTGTGGGCAAACATTCCCCCGCTAAGTTATCTTGAATGGATTTGGAACTTTTGTGAACATTTATCACCACCACATCGAAAGGTTTTCAATACTAATCATAAATTAAAAATCTACTGGCAGCCTAAAAAGGAAACATCAGGAGATATCAACATATACATACTCACCAAAGTCCAACGTCTGTAATGGGTTCTATACATTGTCTCTTCTATGTCAAAATTTTAGATAAAAACGAGGCATTTGCTAGGACACCACAAAATGATGAATACTTAGAAGATGACTAATACTACTCTTCATGCTGGCCTATTTTATACAGGCCGATGTGCCGCCTTTTAAGTGGTTTTTCATGTCATCTACTTAAAAAAATATGTCACATCAACTGGTGTGATAAATGAGTGAAAAATAGTATTATTCATAGAAGATTGTTCAGTACAAGAGTTTTTGCAACTAGATCCATGGCATATAAAATTATAAATTAAGATGATGATATTGCAGAGGAGACCAGAATTAATGCCTGGCATGCTCATATAAGCACAAGCTTTTCCAATCACTACTGAAATTAAATTTCTACCCATAAAACAAACAACAAATAATACAAAAATCGAACCCAAAAAAAGAGAGGAAAAGAGGCACACTAAATGAACAGACACACTCACCTTTTCTACTCGAACATGGTGCAAGGGGCGAGAAGTTTTTGAAGAATCTCCTTTTAACAATGCCTTGCTCATAAGGAATCCCTTTACACGGTCCATGATATCCTCAATGAGGGAGCTGTTTGGGGGTAGATTTTTCAGGAAAACCTATGCATATAATGTAATATTATCAGAAATCTTAAATTTAGGATGCGTCCAACAGTGAAGCAAGTTAAAGATTTCTCAATTAGGCATGTCTCTTAGCATAAGATTGAAGCAAACTAAGCCTACCTGTGAGCAATAAACTGAACCATCATTACTAAATCAGTTTTATGTGAAAAATCAATAGTGGAATGTCGATAAGCTTTCACTCTCAAGATTAGCCATATTCGATAGAATTTTCCAAAACCTGGTCAAGATTTTTTCCCCCTTCAATAAATTACCTTATTGTCAATGACTCTGACTCTAAGATATTCTTGTCTATACAGGGTATCCAACATAGCTTGCAGGTATCCTTCGATATATAGCTGCAGTAATTAAAACAACTAATTCATAATTGACTTCAGAAATAGACTTATAAAAAGTCAAGGAGACTGAGCTGCACGTAGATATAGAAAATATATACAACAATACAGAATTCTAAATTTTTAATGGTCTTCCCCCAGATATATCATCAACAATTTTAATACGTTGAGATTCTCGAGGAGATAAAAGAACAGCCATTGACTAGGTCGGCAAACACAAGGCACAAGGTCAATATGTTACTAGCTTCTTAGTAGATTATTTTAGTGCAATGTGTCACTAGCAAAGAAGGAATATGTCAATAGTACATAGCACCATCAATGGGGTAGGGAGGGGTCTCGGCTTCAACTCATACAATTAAACCAAATTTATAATTAAAGCAAGAGAAAATATCACAAAAGATTTTCTACTAACGAAAATGGGGCATGCCCAATGAATAAAAAAATTCACACCAATTGTCTGACCAGAGATGCATATAGTAGATTTTACCTCATCAACCCCAGGACTCTGATCAAGTTTGATCTCTCGATTTGGACCACCTTCCATCAAAGCAGTTCCCAACAATGACGGCTCCATTGCCAATTTCAATATTCCTTGGTGAAAGCCAATTACCTTTAAAATGATTATAGGCAGCCAAAATATCATCATTAGAAATTCCAGTAATATTTGAGCCAAGCGGGCGCACAATACAAAAATTGTACATACATTGGAATTTAGTAAACTATGGCTCTCATTTAAAACCGTTCATGAGACTTTCATCTTGCATGGCTTTAAGTTATAAAAGAAAGAACATGTCTTCTTTCCATTTTTTTTATTACCTTCTTCGTGTATGTATATGATAAAGACAGAATCCACTCGATTTCTACAATTTTTTTTTTACTAATCCTTGAATTTTTTGAGTCCTTTAGCAGTGGTTGCAAAAGCGATCATGACATTGCAATATGAATGAGTGGTACCCAAAAATGTGAAGACTAATTATACCATTCCATTAAAACCACTTGCTTCTGCTCCCTTCAGTACAGAGTCTGATATTTCAGTGACAGCAGCAAAGAGTACATTAGATCCTGCTGTTCTCAACTGCAGAGTGCCAAATTGATAGTTTCAGTGAGAGCAGAAGTAATAATGCTGGCAATTAGACGGATATGGTACTTACAGTTTTTCCTACATCACCAAAGTAACGTTTTGTCCCAGAAAATCCTTTACCATCAATACATTTACTGATGAGCTTAAATGTACCTGTCCCCAATAGCCAAAGCAGCAAACAAATATTACAACCAGGCCTTTGCAATTAAAACAACAGAGAAGGCATTAAGGGCAAGTTAGTGTCTGACATGTATATCTGAAACACAATAAGCAATTACATGGCATTTCATGTTGAAGTACACATAGTTACAAAAAGGGAAGTTCAAAATAGGCATGCATTTCGAATCTCTTGCTGAAATATAAACTTTAGCTTAGCCAACAGAAATTACATTAAAAAAAATAACATTTCTCAAAAAGCTAAGAGAAAAGTACATATGCTCTGGCTATAATGCATAATCAAAGTCTTACTTTTGTCAATGACCTCTTAGAGCACACAAACCCAGAACATAATCTGGTACTTCATAAATTTTTCCAACTGATGGAATAATATCTTGAAGTTTCAAAATGTGTCTGAAACTCCTTGGATACTCTTGCACAAGTATTGGACACACCTTCAACATTCAGATATGATCTTTTTCTGTATAGAATGGGAATATATTTTGTAAATGATAACATAGGAACTGCATTAAGGGCCTATGACAGATCTTTAGACTACAAGATAGACTACGATAATTGCATGATTAAACTATTACACCATACAATTAAAGATATATAACAATTGAATCATGTTGCACTTTCTATGAGGAAACTATTTATTAGGGTATCCCTGTTAAGCTTATCCTACTTTTGGAAA
Source organism: Corylus avellana (assembly GCF_965113065.1). NCBI lineage: Eukaryota > Viridiplantae > Streptophyta > Magnoliopsida > Fagales > Betulaceae > Corylus > Corylus avellana. The sequence goes on from NC_142495.1 coordinate 1,487,983, forward strand.
AATTATTGCAGTGACTTATTTGAATCACACACATGCTTTCTAGCAGGTCAGGATATCGACACTGTTAAGTGGAAAAAACCTGTATAATAATGATTCACATGTCCTGACTACACGGCATTTATCACTGATCCTCAACAGAAACCAAAACTTCAATAAAATTGCACGCAAGTACAAATGGAACACACGTTCTTGACATAATCTTTACAACCATTCAATGAAGACTCCAAGCACTTACAAAACCATCATAAACCACCATTTTAGTTAGCATCACTCAACTTGCCATAATCTTTGCAGGTGAGATGTCATGAGACCAGTCTGCATTTTACCTAACAATCAGGATCGAAGTCTCAACTCTTCTTTAGTGGGCTAATCCTTTAGCCAAGAACTTGTCCTCAACCTTCAGTACCCCCATTTTTTGTCAGACAGAAACACACACAAAAGATTGCTATACCAAACAGTTTGACCATAGCCGACATGCAAACACAAACAGTAGTGACAATCATGATGAAATTTCTAGTATACGTTGTCACTTATAAACGCCTATAAAATTAAAATAATTGACTTGGAACTTATTGATATAGCTTAATAACAAAAGTAATACTTATAAAAAGGGGAACTTAAACAAAAATAGATACTTACCAAATCAAAAAGAGGATGAGTGACTGAACAAAGAATGTAGAAAGAGTACCTAAAGTCAAACCCGGAATATTCATTAACCCACGAGAAGGATCAAAGAAAACATCGAGAGAGGATGAAGCCAAGTCATCAAATATAGACACAAAATCTGGTGGAAGCAATGGGCTTCCTTTTGCAATATAGATGGCCCTCATGACATACCTGGATAATCATGTAAACGTTTACACCACTTAACATGTAACACACACAAGAAAAAAGAAAAAGAAATTAAAAATGATAAGCTTACCATGAATAATGTTGAGCACATCTAATACATAATTCACGCACTGTTATCAGGGCATGTGTAACCAGAACTCCATTGAGCTCTACAACCTTCTTTTTTATGGGTGGGACCTAAGAAGTTCAAAAAATTGGGGGGACACAAATGATGAGGGAATGCACTTACAAAATGACAGCACAGATAATGTATCAAACATTTAAGCACAACAAATATCAAGTCCTGGAACAGCATCCTAACATACCTTTATAACACTATGCAGTAAGGACCTTAGAGTCTCCTGGGCCGAGCTATAACTTGAGTACGATTCCCCAGGAAGAAAATTGGCAAAAATCTATTAAAAAACATATACAAACACAGGTCAGGTCAGGAATTTAAGTAGGTGAAATATGTTACAATATCAGAGTCATGGTGGAAATAAGAAAATCAAACCTTAATCGGGTGGATCTCAAAATGATCAAAGTAAAACTGCCGACTCTGAGAATTAGAGTCGCTAAGAGATGTTCTCCAAAATGGGACAACCCTCATTAATGTCTCCTCATCAAGGTTCAAATCAACGGGCTGCATAAGACCAAGTCAGGAAATCAGAGCCAATACAGCCAAATACGAATGTATATTATTAAATTACCACTTGTCCTAAAAGCTTAAGTTAATAAGAAGAAGTAAATTTAATCATTTATATTCTAATACCCCCCCTCACGTATGGGCTCAAATTCATTCTTAATTAGTGGGACCCAATACATAGAATATTTTATTGAAATGGAAAGTAAATGATAGAATCAAGGTTTGAATTCAGGACATTTGCTTTGATATCATGTTAAATTACCATTTACCCTAAAAGCTTAAGTCGATAGAAAGAGGTAAATTTAATCATTTATATTCTAACAAATATTGTATTATCAAATCTATTCCATGACATTGACAACGACCTATTCCATGACATTGATAACGACAGTTTCTCGCAAACTGATTAAAAAAAAGAAAAAAAGAAACAAACAACAGATAAGCTTTAGTGAACATAAAGAAAAGGTTAGACACGCAATGTCTGATTTTTACCTGCAAAACTATAGATGAGTACTTTACTTGTATAACATTGGAACTGGCAGAAAGCTGGACAAAAACAATTTTGAGTAAATCATTTGTGTCACTGGAGTCTAACTGATGTCCACGAAGCATTGCTGCAAAAGGAGCTCCTTCCCACTTCTCCTCCAAATTTAATGACTGGATTGAATACAACAAGGCACTATCAGTATAATAATTTGATGGAAATAATTACCCAAAACTCTTACAAAATTTCCAGAATATGTAAATAAAAGGTCTTGTAGGGATCAGTGACTTTCTAAGGCATAAAGCATAAGCAATCATACCTGTAAACATATCTGGTAATATTTGTGCTGATCAGTTAATACAGAAACCAGATCAATATTCCCAAGCCTCGCAATTATGATCGGCATAAAAACCGACAACTCACTGTCGTCTCCATCCTTCAGAAAATTATAACATTTTAGATAAAGACTATAAATTGAAAGTTGTTCATCAAAAAAAGATTATACTCTTGGAGCCTGCACTCTGCACAACAATAGAGCACACTACTCAAAAGGCAGAATCCTAGTTGCTATGGCTTTAAAGTTCAAAATTATTGAGAAGCAACTTTGAACACTATCATGTGGGCTGGGGGACAAATTCCCAAGTGTCAAGGGCTACCTATTTTAGTCATCCATACTAGAAAATTGTGACTGAAGTATCATCCTCTCAGCAGTATTTTACATATAGATGTTGACATAACCATCTGTATACAAAAATTTATAGTAACAGAAGATATGTCAAGAATTTTTTTTTTTTCGTTTTTGGCTGGCTGGACTTGAGGACAAGACTTGAAATGAGAAGTGAAGGTGACATCCGACAAGTCAGCAAGCAACAGTTGACCATGTCACACATAATTTCTATTACTGAAAGATATAAAAGTTCAATGAAAACAAACAAATGAATCCTTTGAAGTTTGCAAACAATATAAGCTTCATAAATTTTTGGGGGAGGGGGGAGGAGTGGACACAACATCAATAACAGGGAATTGGACGGACCTGCTTTCCACACTCGAGTAGGTGGATTGCCAAATGGGATACTCTTAACTGAATCTTTGCACATGATTGAAAAACTGTGTCTGCCTTGTGACTACCAGAGATCTCACAAATTCGTAAAACCCGTGTGGGACCATCTGTGTATACTTCATAACCTATTTTTACCGTCTCCATGCCATTAATCAAAGGTAAATTAGATGACAATCCTCTGTGTTGCCTCAGTTTGTAGAGAGGCTTCCAAGTGCGCACCTTATCCAAGTTAATCTCGCGTGCTTGGGTACCTGCAAGAAAAAATATCCTGTTATGTCATATCTATTTTCACAATCCAAAATATCATGAATTTATTGAACCTGCAATCTAATTGTAAATGGTGCACGCATATGTCGCATGGACACTTCTAAATGTGTTGCACCAGGTCACTCATGACAAGGGTATAGAAAGTATCACAAAAACCTACCTTATGATTCATGGACATGTCAAAAAATAAAGAATGAAAGGAAGAAACATCTCCCTTGTTAGGTAGAAATTTTAAATGATACAATATCAAGCATATTTTTGCATTAAATGTATACTCTAGAACTAGTGCAGTCTCGTATATGGCATGCCATGGTACATTGATACTTCATTTAATCCCAAGGTATACGAGAGAAAATTAGAGAATTTTAATGATTTGGAAATATTCCCAAGCCTTGATATTTAAAGGTTTGATGGATCTAACCCATATAGACATACCTATGCGCGCGTGGCATACCTGAGTCCACATTATATAGGTAGAGCCACAACAAATGGTGAAAACTTTATCTTGATCAGTTTGATGAGAGAGAAAAAAAAAAAAAAAAAAAAGCATTATAATTTGATATAATTTGCCCCTAGAGAACCCTTAATTAATCACTTTTTCAGGGACATTACACTTACACGTCCAAATATATTACTTAGGCGCCATGAAACCAAATGAAATAAATTCCTCTGAGATTTCTACATTTGCAACAAAATGTCATATTGATATCACAAAAGTTGCTAAAAGTTAACAAACACAGCCTAAACTGAAGTTGAACCACCTGATACTTAATTTTTAACTTCCATGAAATTCTATTTCCAGAGTGGCATTAAAAAACCCTGCTAGTAGAGCCAGATTTAGGTATTGAGTTGAGTTGTTTGCTTAGGAAAATTAGATAGACAGTTAAATAGTACTGAAATTGCATGACCTACAAGAAGTAGCCTCAATTGCACAGACTATGGCAGTAAGCGTTTAATAATTCCATTCAGCATTTATCATCCAATAGATATGAAGCCCTATAAGCTTCATGATAGTGTTTCAATTTAAGATCAACAAAGAGAACTGTGACTAGTGTTATTTTCCTATATCTATTATACCAGGTCACAGTTTCTCTGGTCTGAGCCATACTCCATGTAGAAAACCAATTTTTTTTTTTGTTTTTTTAAATCTATATACTACACTTTTTGTGTGTTTGGACATCTACATATAACACATAACTCTGACATCACACCAAGTTGAGCCCCAGATTTTAAGAAAACTTATAGTAGACCACAACAGTGAGATGGACAATAACATGCCTGTCACAAATGACAAGCAGATCAAGCTGATCGTCTTTTTTCTCTTTTTCAAGCTAAGTAAATCAAGCTGATTCCTAAAGAATATGCCACTTATACGTACCATATTTTACCCCATCCTCTCCCCCCCCCCCCCCCCCCCCCCACCCACCCAAAAAAAAAAAAAAAACCTGCATAGATAGCTTTTTTCCTAAACACAATCACACAACAAAGCTGAAATGAATTGCCCAAAAAAAGAAATTCACAATCTCTGTAAAAGGATATGGAGGTGTTTCAGAAATTGAAGGTGAGGTTGGTCTCCACCATGATGATTTTGGACAAAAAAAATACCAAAGAAGCATTCTCACATTCATTTTGAACCAAATTAATATGAATAAATTAGAAAAAGTTATAAAAGAGCCAAATTCCTGATAATAAACTTAAAAAAGTAACAAGGAATCAGTGAGTACCATCGATTTGGACAACCAGTTTATGTGGAAGAGTCAAATCATCCCAGACATAATCCACACTAGACGCAGATTTTAAAACCTCTGGGTCTAACGACTCCTGTAAAATTCTCAAGTGATAATAGAAAAAAATTAACAAACAGAAAACAATTCCGATCTGCACCACTAGATCAGCAGTTGACAAGGGAGGAAAATGGAAAAATAGCACAACCTTTTGGTAGTAAGTTATAGCTACATTCCTCAAGCAATTTTCAATCCGATACGGTAAACTGATATCGGGCGGTTTCTGGAAATGCAGAACAAGTGAAGAACCTTCTTCTACCACATGAACAGTTGCGTATTCTGGTACACCTTTTTCTACTGCAGTCGCTTGTTTCCTGAACTTCAGGAAAAAGCGTCCTAAGGAAGCAATGCATACTGGTCCTGACCAACTGTGTTCAGAATCATTCAGATGAAACTGGATGTGTATTAACGATTCATCGCTAGCATTTCTGTGCTTTCTAATAAAATTCTCAAATAAATTGAACTCTCTCCTTTTGCTAATTCCACTCTGCAGCTGTAGTGTTACTCTCTGTTTACTTATAATGGGAATCATGCCTGCCATGTCATCCTTAAGGAGACAGAAAGAGGGGGAATGATAAGAAGACAAGTCAAAAAAATTTACAGACATGAGATAAAAGAAAAAACACCTCCATTATTTATAAATTTAGAGCAAACCTGTAAATAACATTGTCGGACAGTGATACTTTCCTCCGATTCATTAAACACAACATACCGTGGGACCATAGTCACTATTTGAGATGGCAAAGCTACTTTACTGCAAAGTGGCCCCATGGACATCCCAAGCTTTGTAATAGATTTGACTCCAGATCCTTTCTCTACTTCCAAGCTTATCTCTGTAAGGCCTGATAATGCATCCAAGTCTAGCAGTGGCTCTGATGCATAATCTTCTGACAATTTGAGCCGCACCTTGTTTGATCTAGCAACAGAGGGTACATAAAATGATTATAAAACAAAACTGGAATACCTATAAAGCAAGCAAATTTTAGCATCATATAGTGAAAGGATGAAATTCACACATTTATATAGCCATTGCAAAAAAATAAAATTATCTTACTTTAAGAACCATGATCTGATCGACTTTGGAGGCAAAAATAATCCCAACTCCAGAGGAATGCTGGAATCAAACTTCCATGGTTCATCCCTGCATATATTTAAGGCTATGAAGATAATCAGAGATCTAGAATGATGCTAAATAAATTTAACCAATGACAGATGTAGTGATACCTTGATAGAGGCTTCTTATCAGGTAGAAAGAAACAAAGGGGGAAATCGGTATCATTCTTAAGGGCATATGGTGTAAAAATAGCAGCCTGCAAAAAAAATATCAAGAATAGATTTCCAACAAGATGTTAAACTAGCACAATGAACCGAGTTGATATAATTAGAAAATATGTGTATAACACATAACAATATATAACACAGCAAATAACCCGAAAGTAGTAATCCAACTATTGGTCTATGCTCTTTGACCAAAAAATATCATGCAAGACTAAATGGTAATATGGCCAGAGCATAACAACCTCTAAGATGCCTCTGTCCCCGCGAGACAATCGCAAGGAAGCAAAATACTTCCCACCTCCAAAATCCAGATCAATGTCCAGACAATGGATTGCACCTCTCTGCTTTGATAACTTCTTGACCCAATCACTGCTATTCACTGGTTTGCAGCTTGTCTCAAACGCAGTTAAAGTGACAATAAAGAATATGATGGAAGGATTAGAATAAAAATCAACTGTTGAATCACATGGTATAGTTGCTTGGTTCCCGATGTTTTCACAGCCATTAGTTGTACATACATCTGCACAAGATAAAGTGCTAAACAGTTATGAGTCAAATCAGTAGTAAAATGAAACATTTTATCGTCCCATGAAATTTCTGCTCTTACCCGTTTCACTCAAAAGTACATTTATCTCAGAGTGCAAAAAATTGGACACCTGTATGGTAGGAAGAAGAAAAATTTCCTTTTGCTCTTGTAATGCAACCGGTGAATCACTATTTTTGAACCCATCTCTAGATTTTTCAGGTTGTATAACAGGCACATTTCTTCCAATCCTCTGAATCAAAAAATGCATGCTTGCAACACGTGAACCATTAGATTTGAGAATACAATGGGCTGTACTGAAGGAACATTTCATGGATCCAACAAATAAAGCCTTTCGGACTCTATAACTTAATTGATCGAAAATTCCAGAGAGACGAACTGCCTTTCCACCTTCAAGATCATCTGACCACTCCGCAGAAAGTGAATTCTTAGCATTTTTAGAGCCATCTGAAAGTTCAGGTCTAAAAGAAAACAAGAAGTTACCTGCATATCAATCAGCAATCACATTAATTTCGGGCAATAACTAATAATTAAATGTTCACTAACAAAATTGCCATTATCACTACGTGTAACTAATCCAGGAGAAAAAAAAAATCCTGGGATAAGAAGACCTACTTTCGAGCTTGGAGAATCATAAAGTTATTTTGGTCAGCAGCAAGATCCAAACTCCCCCACCCTTACAGATATGCCTTCAATCCTTTGCCACTGTGCTAGGCCAACTTTGGCATCTCCAATAGTTGTCTTTCCTTTTCTAAAATCCTATGACTAAATCCTACAGATGCCTTAAATCCTATGATCAACTCGGTTATAAAGTCCATATATGAACGTTTCCATTTCAAGACCATTGAATCAGACTTACCAAACACGACTATTAACTTGGGTAAAAAGCTCAGTCCTTTCCACCTAGCATGATTATGAATTTTTCTTTTTTTTTTTTCTTTTTTTTTTTCATTTCAAGAATGCATAGTGAGGGAGTCACCACTGAATGTATCCCCTACTGCCACCAAAGAACCCTTGTCTTAGGCAATGCTCATCTAATAATCACTTTTTTTTCTAAATGGCTTTCACACCTCCCAAAATATCAATAAATGATTTGTTTTTGGTAAAAGATTGAGATAACTGTATGTAATTCAGGTGCAAGATAAACATCAATACTCCAGTACATCTCTCCCTGAATCAGGAAAAAGTATGTTTTTGAACTAGCAGTCAGTTGTTCTGATTCAACATATTGTTAATTTTGAAGTAAAAGAAAAAATTTTGGTAAAACAGTCACGTTGTACATAATATCTTCACCCTCAAGCGTTACATTCAAGTCTATATAAAATAGAAAAGCAGGATGCCCATAAAATTTACATGCGAAATGAACTGATTCCTCATTGGGTTTTATTTTCTCCATGCTAATAAATAAGAGGCCTCTAGATGTAGCACCATTTGATAGGAGAGGAAGCAATTTTTCACGGTAATCTCTCCAAAACACAAGCAAGCATACATTGCTTTATAGCAGTCACATTTCCCCCTTCAGTTTTCTAGATATTTTAGGATCACTCAATACTCGAGCACTTTTCCAAGTCATCCACCCTGCACCAACTATTTACAATACCCAGAATTTTGTTTTTTGTTTTTTTTTTTTTTTTAAAGAAAAAAATTTTAAAAAAAAAAATCTTATCACCATCATACAAAGTCAAGGAGTAGCGGCATCATCTTATCACCAAAATCTGTGCTTCTGAAGTGACAACATATTTATCTAAGATTCTAATAAATTGGTTATCACACATGAACATACCATAACGTGCTAAAGGACATTGCGGATACTAATGATGATGATGATGACGATAAAAATGACAAGAAGGGAGAGAAGAATAATGGAAAGAAATGTAGGTAAGACTTGGAAAAATGGCACAAATAAGTGGGGGTTTGAATTAATTGAAATAATTGCAGTTGACAATGCATACCAACGCTTAATGACATCAACGCTTTCTTTAATCCACCAGACAAATTCACAGCATCAAACATGGCCATGGAATCATCAATTGTTTCTCCTGATTTTAGCAACACAGAAGCAGTCTCATCTTTGTTTTGTAGCGGACGTCGAAACTGTAGCTCCATAGATAATCCAGTTTCATTATGTATTTTTGTTAAAGGAGAAACTATAATTGACAAACCATCCTACCAAGAAAAAAAAAATCAATAAAATAATCAATACATTTCTATGAACATAATGAAATTTAGGAGGTCAAAAAAAAAAAAAAAAGAAGCAAATACCTCAGATTTTCTTGAAATGTCAACCACAACAAAAGGCCCAGGGTAAGTTTTTGAATCTGCTCCATGAAATAAAGGCATAAGCTAAACCCAAGAACAAGTTAAATGATCTAATTCTGACATTCCTTGTACCAGTTGGTAAACTAGAATGCAAAAATCAGTTGATTAAATTAGCAAGATTAAGAAGTCAAGGAAGCTTATCCTAATCATCTCAAGCAGATTTGACTGATATCAGCCTGGGCGATCCTGATTCAAGTTCCATCTTAGAGTTTCTATCTGCTCAATTCAATGTCCTATTATATATTGTAGGAGGTATGCTACTAAGCAATACTAACGATCATGTATGGGTGAAATTTGTGGACACATGATTATCATTCAAATATTTTAGTTTTTGGAAGTTTAACTGGTCCATATGGTAAACTCAAATATGTTTCTCCTTTTAGATTGTTCTGTACGTCCACATCTCTCAACACCTTGAGGACATTTCTCCTCACCCGATCGCCAAGAACATACCAAGCGACAACCTCCAGAACTTCCAGCTCCGTTAAAAAGTCGAGAAAGGACTAATATAAAGGGTGGAGGTCAACATATTTCCTTCCCACTAATCTAACTTATCAGCTATCAATAATGTAAAACTCCATTTATCATGTCTGTAATTTGGAGGGAAAATACTTCCAACTATGAAGAGAGAGAGAGAGAGGGAGAACGAGGCCAATTCCATCATCTCAAATCAAAGAGACCAGGGAAAAATGACTCTGCCAGTCTACGGGAACAGGAGGATTATCTCTTTGATTCTGACGAGCATAGAGTCATACATTGGATCTTCCTACATTTACCTGTCTAAAGCCAAGAAAATCTGAGGTCACCTTAGGATGCCTTCTTCTGTCTTCACTACTTGTTATCTGGGATAAGTTGGAGTGATGTGTTTGCACTGCTTGTTATTTAATTAATCTGAGGTCACCTTAAGTTGGAGTGTGCTCCTCACTCTCTCTTAATTCATTCATCTCCACTGTTCTCTTTACCTCTAAAAATATTTGGATGTATCTGTTATGTTCACAATCTTGTTCCAAGTTCTGATAAATTTGATCCTCGTGCTGCAAATGTCTTTCTTGGTTATTCTCATACCCAAAAGGGTTACAAGTGTCATAGCCCTATTCTTAGGAAACATTTCACTAGTTCTGACGTCACGTTTTTTGAGTCTACTCCATATTTTTCAAATGTCAGTACTCTTGATGTTTATAATCTTGAGATGAACACCTCATTAATTTCACTTACAATTCCATCTCTACATAATCCAATCTAGCTTCCTCTCCTCAATATAATTCATTGCCCATTACTATCCGAAAAGGTAAACATTTTTGTGTCACCAAACATTCCATCAGTCAATATGTATCTTCCAAATCTTTATCTCTTTCATTTTTCTGACTTTATTCCCCATCTATCTAGTGTTTCTGATGCAGGACATACACAAGATTGAGAAGAGAGAAGAAGCCAAGAAGGGAAGAGAAAACAAGCTAGAGAGGGGAAGAAGAAGAACCGAAGAGGGGAAACGAGGGGAGAAAGAAGACAAGAGGGAACCACAAGCAGTAGTTTAATTTTCTCAATTCATCATAAGCTACTGAACACAATAGAAAACTAGGTTTAAATAGACTAGGGATTAAACCCTAACCCTAAGTGATGCAGATCAGATGAAGTTGGCAGAAGGCTCCGTTCGAACGGCCCTATGTTATTTTTATGTTTTTATTGCTTTCAGTAGTCCCCATCCAAACGGCCACTTGTCCACTCCGAACGCGTAGCCACATCTGTTTTATTTAATTATCTTTATTTCGTTATTAAATTAGGGTTAGAGTTTTAGGAGTCTATATTTCGTGTTTTATTAGGGTTAGGAGTCTTGGGCTATAAATATATGCATATAGCCTCCAGAAAGCAGTTGATGATTAGTATTGAGTTTTATTAATGAGAATACTAAGAGTTGAGTTTATTCCTTTTTTTCCTTTAAACTTTAGATAGACTCTATTGTTTTTAGAAGAATTCTTAGGTCTTTGATAGAATCTAGATCTGGAATTGTTTATCCGTTCTTTTATTGTTGTTCTTCGCTGCAACCCACCAAGTCGGGCTGCATCACTAAACCTAACCTTACTTTGGGCTAATGGCTTGCTAAAATAACATAAAGTCCAAAATAAAATAATACAACCCGTCTGAAAAATAAATAATAAAACAAAATGCCAACCAAAAAAAAGTCCAATAATGATCTAGCTGTCAATCACCCAACCACAAGATCATGGGATGATGTGATCTATGGCTCATGTCCGGTGCTTTGCATCAGTTTCTACCCCAAAGACGGTGAAAGATGCCTTATTCAATTTTGGCAGGAGAAAAGCTATAGGATTGGAAATGGATGCTTTACATCAGAATGGAACTTAGGATCTTTTGACACTACACCCTGGCTAAAAAAAGCCGGGTGCCAATAGGTATATACAGTCAAGTTTAATTCGGATGGCTCCGTTGACAGATTGAAAGCGAGGTTGGTTGCTAAAGGCTATAAACAAACATATGCCATCGACTACGATGAGACATGTTCTCCAATTGCAAAAATCTCATCTACTAGGGTGCTAATTTCCATGGCTGCTAATGTTGACAGGCCCTTATTTCAATTAGATGGCAAAAATGCTTTTCTACATGAAGACTTACATGAGGAGGTTTATATGGAACAACCACTTGAGGTTTGTTGCTCAAGGGAAGTAGCAAGGGTGTGCCTGTAGGTTGAAGAAAGCTGTATATGGTCATAAGTTCACCGAAAGCATGGTTTGGGAAGTTCTTTGAGGCTGTAGTAGACTTTTCTCTTCAGAGATGTCAAATGGCTCACTTAGTTTTTCATTTACATATTGATCCGGGTTAGATTCTCCTTGTGGTATATGTTGATAAAATAGTGATTACTGGAGATGAGCATGATGGTATTACTCGATTGAAACAATTTTTGCAACAACAGTTCATACAAAGGATTTGAGCAAACTTCTATATTTCTTGGGTATTGAAGTTGTCAGATCTTGTAATGGTATCAATTTATCTTAGAGAAAATATATACTTGAGTTGTTAGAAGAAACATGTCTATTGGGTACTCGTCTTGTTGATATTTCTCATGAATACTAATCAGAAATTATTAAAAGATAAAGGGGAACTATTTGAAGTTCCTGATAGATAACGTCCATTAGTTAGAAAGTTGAATTATCGTATTATCAGCATGCTAGTTATTTCATATGCAGCCAGTACTATCAGTCATGTTTTGGAGACTCCTAGGGTTCTACAATGGATGCAATAACCCATATTATTCAGTACTTAAAGAAAGCTCCTAGTCTTGAGATATTGTAGAGATCAAATGGACATCTCAGAGTAAAAGGATTTACCAATGCAGATTGGACAGGATCTCCCACAATTCACAAATAAGAGGTTCACTATTGGATATTGTACATTTGCAGGTGAAAATTTGAATACTTGGAAGAATAAAAATTAGATGGTTGTTGCACATTCCAGTGTAGAAGCTGAGTACAGGGCAATGACCCATACTGCTAGCGAGTTTACATGGTTGCAACATTTTCTGCAAGAGATTGGATTTTCAACTCATACATTGCTTCCATTATTTTGTGACATGATGTTGCAATACATATTGCTTTCAAATCCTATCTTCCATGAAAGAATCAAACATATTGAAGTTAATTCTCACTTCATTCATGACAAGATACTTAGTGGAGATATGGCTATACCATACGCAAAGTCTGGAGATCAATTAGCCGATATGTTCACAAAATCTTTGTACAGAACTCAATCAGAGTTTATTCGTTCTAAGATGGGCTTATATAACATATTTGCTCCAACTTGAGGGGGAGTGTTAACAAAGTTTGTTAGTTTAATTAGAAGGTTGTTATTGTGGTTAGTTAGTTAGGGTCTTAGTTACATGGGCATTATTGTAATTATACCCGTCCATAAAAATTTATAAATAGTTGTAAGGTGGGCTATGATCATTATCTAACTAGCCTCTCTCTATTTCTATATTTCTCTCTTCTAAATTCCCTAACAAACTATAATTTCTGAATTTAGGAGAAATAAATACAAACGAAATATGGGTTTGTTTGATAACGCTTTTACCTTCTCCCTTTTCTTCTCTCTTTTCAAAACAAAAACATTAACAAACAACCCCAAACACAAAACACTCACAACTATTTTCACCTTTATGTCACATCAAAACACTTTTCAAACAAAAAATACCCTCTAAAAAGCATTAACAAACGAAGCCATATTTCTTGATGTTCCACCATTATCTCAACACTGCAAGTGACACGGCATTAGCTTTAGTTGCCAATTTTTTAGAAAATAACCCCATGTTGCAGCTAAAAACCACCTTTAACAGATACAAATATCAGAAACCACCTTTAACAGCTCAGGAGAAGGGGGGGGGGGGGGGGGGGGGGGGGGGATGGGGTTGGTGGTGGGTGTGGGGAAACCACCTTTTACAATTATATAGCATTCAACCTTTTCCCATAGTAGCTTTTGAAGAGACCGAACAAATGGGAAAGAACCCAATGAACTAAGACTGAAATGATAAGATATTCAATTTATACTATGATTGCCAGAATACACGCTGTACATTAGGCCACATGGCTAGCTGTAAAAAGCAAGGATATCCAATAATGTTGTACAGACTAGAGAGTAGTTGAACATACCTTTGACTGACATTACACGTGTTCTCCAGGTAAGTGCTTGAGCTTCTAAAAGAGAAAGATGAATGGGAGAAGTTTTGAGGGATCCAGGAATGGAAAGTTGGACTGAAACAACTGATTCGTCTGCTGAAGATTGGTTTGCTATATCCGAGTTCCTAGCAATCATGCAATAAATATGACATATCAATCAACAAATTATATATTGATCCAGATGGCCGTGCGCGTGTTTGTGCATCTATACACGCGCATGAAGCATAAAAGATTCCCTACCTCTAGGAAATAACAATTTATAATTTAATCATCTCTAATGGTACATATATTTTTATGGAATCACCTCAATTACATTGTTAATACTTGAAAACTCTAGTTCATTCTAGCCGATAATTCCTTTGGAAGACCTGTTACAAAAGTATATAATGCATGTACTTATGCATCAAGGAATGCATGTATCTGTGCATGCATCAAACTTGAGGGAACAACAAGAAGGTTACTACTCAACATATTTTTAGCTGTGACATGTTATTAGCCATCAGTATTTCTCAAATTTATTAAAAATCAAATCAAAATAACAAGGAAAAAATATATTTAAGCTCCCTGAACTACCAGTCATTTTCAAAAAAGCCACAAGAACCGACAAGTATGACATTTAGATACATCAAACTACTATTTTTACCAAAAATACCCCTTATTCTCAAAACCAAAATAAAATTAAAAAAAATAAAAACAAAAATCTAGTAATAAAAAATAACTGATTTTATATATATATATAGAGAGAGAGAGAGTAGGCCAGCCCGGTCCCCCACATGTGAGGGTGGCATATATATATATATATATATATATATATATATATAGAGAGAGAGAGAGAGAGAGAGAGAGAGAGAGTAGGCCAGCCCGGTCCCCCACATGCGAGGGTGGCCCGCCAGCCACCCTCAGCCCAATGGGGGTGGTTCACAGGCCAGCCACCCCCACCCTTGTTGGTGCCCCTCAAGGGGTTTCCTCTGTTTTTCCTTTTAAAAAAATAATAATAATATTTTTAAGATTTAATTTTTTTATTTTTAATAACAGTCAAAAATAATAATTTAATGTAACGTGGCACCAACAAACGTTGGCCGGGAATTCAATGGATGGACCCATTTCAAATTCGCCAAAAAACTTATGCAGCTAAAATTTTAAAATATATATATATATATATATATATATATAGGTCAATTTTCTTTTTTTATTGATTAATAATTATAAAGGGAAAATCTGGTTTTTCAATGGTCAAAGTGGGTATTTTCGAAAGATTTCGGTCAAATTGCACGTGACTAGTTTTCCATCCATTCTAAGGATCAACGCTGACGGAGTGACCTTTTTGAAACAAAATGGTAATTTGATGTATCCAAGTGTCACACTTGTCAATTCGTGGGGATTTCTTGAAAATGGCTAGTAGTTCGCGAAGCTACCTTATCAAGGGGTAACTGGGTAAAGCATTATCTAATGAAGCATCCGCATGCCCATAACTTCCAATTCTTCTTCACTCATAGAGGTTAGAAGAATAAATCAACCCAAAAAATAAAAAAAGGCATAAAATGTTCAACCTTTTGTTTTGAAAGTAATGTGGTTTATCAATTGGATAGCAATTGACCTATTAAGAAAATGATAATTGACAGGCATGATGGGGATGGGCATGAATACAACATCTTATCTAATTTGTGACTACGGAAAAGTCGGCTCCTACGAAAAGCTATTGCAAAGTGTAGGAATGAAAAAATACTACACCTAGTTTAATTTTAGCTCAGCTCATACACATGGAAATGCTGATTGATAGATATATATTGAGGAGGTACCTTAAAAAAATAGAAGCAGATTGATTTCCGGCGATTGATAAACTTTGCTTATTGTCGAAGTCACAAAGAAGGTTTAAGCCTGACCTGTTCTCCACCTGTGACAGTAAAAGTTGATACAAAAATTAGGATAAAATAGGCTCAGGATTTATTGTAAATAATAATAATAATAATAATAAAACACATACACACCCACAAACGAGAGAGAAGAAAATGAAGTGCAGATATTTTTCCAATTTAACTAAATCTGTCGGTGATCAAAGATTATATTGAAGAAAAAAAAAAAAAAAGAGAAAAGAAAATAAAAATAATAAAGAATAGTACTTACAAATAGAAGCTCTCAACCAATTCGGACTTGGCACAAATAGCTCCATGGAGACATCACATATTATTATTATTATTATTATTATTTTGTAAGCAATTCAAATCATTAATAAGCGCAAAGGGGTGCAACTCTAGTACACAGAATATATATAAAGAGAGTCCCTATTAAATGCTAAAAGAGGAACAAAAGTCCACAAATTCAGAAAAGTTCAAATATATATATACACACACACGAGTGTCCAATTAAAAAGTGATTTGACCAAGATATTCTTAAGCTATTCCTTCGACTTCTCACAATCTTCAAAACATTTTGCATTCCGCTCTCTCGATATGCTCCACATTAAGCACAACAAGGTTATCCTCCAAACAGCTAGAACTAAGTGACTACCCACCTGTCTTCATCAACAATCTAACAGCTCTATCACCCTTTTAGGCATAACCCATTGGACTCCGAAGAGAGTAAAAATCGCACTCCATGATTCTCTTGCCACTTCACAATGGAGAAAAAGATCTAGAGATTTTCCACTCCTCTTACACGTGCAACACCATTCCACCACTATTACTCTTCTTTTTCTCAAATTATCCCAAGTCAAAATCTTACCAAGAGCCATCGTCACACCAAAAAAAAAAAAAAAAAAAAACTCTTAAAAGATCTTTAACTTTCCAAATATTTCTCCAAGGAAAGGAACCCCCCGAAGTAGATAACTCATGAAAAAACGACCTCACCTCAAACTACTTCCTCTTTGAAGGAATCCACCGAATACAATCCTCACCACCTTGTCTCGATCTGAGGGAATACCAAAAAATGCAAGCACTGAATCTACCTTATCCTATACAAATTAAAAAAAAAAAAAAGAAAAAAAAAAAAAAAAGAAGAAAAAGATAAATCCTCTAAATAACACCATTGGAGAACTACATATTGTCCACAACCCACACCTCCTTACAACGAGCAATACTAAATAATTGTCGCAAAGCTTCCTTCAGTGGTTGATCCTCACATCTAACATCATGCCAAAACCTAATCTTAGATCCATCTCTTACTTCATATCTGATAAATCTTGAGAAAGTTTCCCACCCTCTTCTAAAATGTTTTCACACTCCAACACCAAAAGACCCCTCTATCTCCTTAGAACACCAACCTCCGCTCAAACTATCATATTGAAAACACACAACTATTTAAGTATGTGGTTCCAGGCAACAAACCATAGAGGTTAAAGCACTCTCTCATATTTGGATTTGCACATCTCAACTGATTTCTACATGATATTAGATCAATTTCAGATTAATCATATCCAAATCTAATACATCAACCCTGAAGCCAATCACTAGTAAAAACTCAAAAGGGCATTCATTTCTGACATATTCGAATAAGGAGGCATAGCACATACAAGTTTACCACCATTACTCTTGATATATATCAAGTCAAAGAAAGCCACATTAGAAATTCATTCAAATATTTATCCTTTGATTGCCTGGTAGCCACCAAAGGATATAGCAAGTTGGTGGCATGACAATCTTTATGTCTATATCCATACAAACAGAAGAGCAAATGTAACAAATTTTTTTTTTTTTTTTTGGAAAAATGAGGAAGAAACAAAAAACACAATGTGCAACAATTGGAAACCAAAGAAAAGATCACTGTGTTTCCAGATGGCTATGGCCAATAGAATCATTTTGTATAACTTATTGATTACATGGTCAACCAATTATGTATGTCTTTTAGACAAGGAGTTTGAAACGCTACTCAAAGCACAATCTACAAAAGAATCACTTTAAATCCATCATTTTTCTTTCTTATGTTCCCAGATAGAGAACACAGTTAATGCTCCAAATTTGAGAATAGGAATTGCTGCTTATCATATGATAAATTACATTTAAATTAATAAATATCTTTGAGGATGCCAATATCAAGTATATCATTTTGAAATCTTTCAAATTTATATCATCAATAAGTAACAAAAGACCATACAAATATATTGACTCTATCGAATGCAACCAAGGACAATATTTTTTCAGACACTGTCAACTATTTCTTGTCTGAGAAATTACCTAACACCAGTCTAAACACACCAGCTCTTTTTCTTCTCCCTCCCTCCCTCCCTCTCTCTGCCCAATGAACTCCACAAAGGAAGAAAAAAATTTGATGCATGACAAATCATGACGTTGAGAAACTAGGACTTCACTCCTAAAATATAGATATTTTCCCAGTTGAGAAAATGACAACTATTGTCTACAAGATATATAAACAGCACAAGCAAATGCCTACATATGCATGCAGTGATGCACATATAGACCAATAACATAACAGACTAACAAACCTTGCAGCAATTGGCCAGAATCAAGGAGCTTCTCACTGAAAAAGGACCGGCCAAATCTAATTTCCCAGTCACAAAGAGAAGGATGTCTAGTGAAAGCTCAGTCAGGAATATGTTTAACTGCAAGGGCACCGCAATAAAAATTGTTAAAAATGGTTTAAGTAGTAAACAGCAATGTCACAAAGAGAAGGATGTCTAGTGAAAGCTCAGTCAGGAATATGTTTAACTGCAAGGGCACCGCAATAAAAATTGTTAAAAATGGTTTAAGTAGTAAACAGCAATATGATTTGAGAAACCATGTTCCTGACCTTACTAATTCTGCAATAGATATGAACAGGCACCCCATATGAAACAGTTTTAGAACCATGAATCTGGAAACTGGAACGGTAGAATATGCATATTTCAACTGGGTAAAGAAGTTCCCTCCTACAATTTAAAACCAATGTGAAGACTTATTTAGATGGAAAATCAATCTTAAAGAAAGGCAAGAGAATGTAGCATGACTAAACACGCACCATGAGTTTCTTTGGGCATCAAAGTAATATGCCACAGTACTTGATGTGCTTATAAGACGGGTTTTAGTAGATTGAACTTGTAGAATAAGATGGATATCATTGATGCAGCCACGAAGGAGAGGAAACCTGTCCTTTGAATCCAAAGGTTCATGAACAATGGTAAGGGAAATATTGACAATTTTGATATCAATGCAAGGGAGAGAGTTACTCTGCCCAGAAGTTCTTTCTTCACCCATGTGTGCATTATGTTGCAGACTATTTTCAGAAGCTACCACAGGGTAGCTATCTAGCTTTAAAACATCACGAGCCACGGAATGGTCCTGGAAAACTTTCAATTTGAATGGATTTCCAGGCTTCCGGACGAACTCTGGAATTCCATTAACAAAAGCAACAGCACAATCATTCTTCTTGTTCACAAGGAAAAAGTTCCTTCTAACCAGCTGATTGTAAGGCTCCCAGTCAATATCACCCTTATAACTTTCAGGCTCACAAGAAAGTGTTCTCCAAAGTGCCCACCCACTATCGTTAGTGCTGGATATGTCAACAAAGCCTGATCCTGACCTATAGTTCAATCGCAATGGTTCCCCTAAGTCATTCTTGGCATGCAATGATATCAAGGAGAACCACAAAACTTGAGAGTTGAAGAATCTTTGTTTGTGGTGCTTGACCTATATAATAAGTTTTAGCAGACATCAAACAGCATATTATCATGACAACATCTGGTTGGAAGAGAAGGAAAAAATGGAGGAAGAAGAACAGAAAAATACTCTAATTTTCCATCATTATCACTCGATACTATTACATCATTTGTATAGAAAAGTAATACAATCTACTATGGAAATATAATCAATGAGAAATAAATGGAAATAAAATCGATAAAATAGAAATAAAATCAGATCAGCTGTTTGGCAAGATTCCTTCTTCAACACTCCCCCTCAAGCTAAGGTGAAGATGTCTTGCATGCTGAGCTTGCACAATGAGGAATGAAAAACGCTACTGGATGCTCCTTTTGTCAAAATAGCTGCTAGTTGCCCCCGTCTTCACAAGGTGTGCAAATCAACATTGCACACAATTTTTCCTAAATAAAATATATACCAATTTCATTTAGTTTGATCATGCCAAACTAGATTATGAGTGTTATAGTTTGTATGAACGGTTTAGACACAAAAGGCGGAGGGTATTATATTATTCAACTTATGTTAACCTAATACAAGCATCCTATTATATAGGATTAGGGAAATACCATAAAGACTAAAATACCCCCAAAACCCTAATGACTCAAACCCTAATTCTTCTAACACTCCCCCTCAAGTTGGAGCATATACATCATATGAATCCAGCTTGGAAGATACAAGCAAACGAAAAACAACTAGAAAACATATTCTAACACTCCCTCTCAAGCTGGAACTGCTTGGACTACACAAGTTAATTAAATAAAACTTTAACGCCGGTCGAAAACTCATTGGTAACTTGAACAACCATTTGATCGGTTCTCGCCGAAAAACACCAAGGCCGGTCGGATGCAACGATCACTTGATCGGTTCTCGCCGAAGAATCCAAGGCTGGTCGGATACATCGATCTTGGGATTGGTTCTCGCCGTAAAACACCAAGGCCGGTCGGATGCATCGATCACTTGATCGGTTCTCGCCGGAGAATCCAAGGCCGGTCGAATACATCAATCACAAACAACAAACAAACAACAAATTTTCACATGATTAACCAACAAGATTCGCCAAAAAACAGATACTGGAAAAAAAAAAAAAAAAAAAAAAAAAAAAAAAAACTGTCGGAGCTTTGCTGGAAATATGCTGGAACTTCGTCGGGGCTTCAAAACTGGCCGGAAACACACAGAACTGGCTGGCAGTACCTAAAAACTGAAGAAAAACACTGAAAAACAGAACAGAAACAATCACTGGAGGCTCGCCGGACCTTTGTCTGAGACACGCCGGAGCTTGCCAGAACGTGCCGGAGAAGACAAAACACTCCGGCCACTTCAACAACAGTAACTACAGAATCAATAGAAGGCCACACAGTAACGTTTCAACACCAAAAACATCAAATCATTGGAATTTTTTTTTTTTTTCTTTTTTTTTCCCGATGGCCATTGCAACTTTTTCGGTCACCACAGAACACTCCGGCCACTTCAGACAAGACAAAAAACCACCGCAGAACCATCCGGCTAGCATCACAGAACATCAAAAACAAACAAAATATATATATATATATATATATATATATATATATATATATATATATATATATATATATATATATATATTTTCTCACCGGAAGGAGTTCCGGTCACCATAAAACAAGAACAAAACAACTCTACGGAGCTCTTTGAAGGTACTGCCCGTGTGGGTTAGCCCACACGAGCAGTGCTACCACCAAGAAGAAAACTAAACTACCCAAGAATCGAAACAAGCTCTGATACCATGTTATAATTTGTATGAACGGTTTAGACACAAAAGGCGGAGGGTATTATATTATTCAACTTATGTTAACCTAATACAAGCATCCTATTATATAGGATTAGGGAAATACCATAAAGACTAAAATACCCCCAAAACCCTAATGACTCAAACCCTAACTCTTCTAACAATGAGCAATATTAATTGCGGCCTTGTTGTCACAATATAACCTCATAGGCTCCTTAAAATCATATTCAAGTTCTTTCAATGGAATCTTTAACCATAATAACTCACATATCCCATGGACCATGACTAGGAATTCAGCTTCTACACTAGATCTAGCTATCATTGATTGTTTCTTACTAGGTAACAAGATTTCCTCCTACAGGAGTGTTGTTGTGCACGGAATTAAAATACATGATCCCAAAGAAGCAGAAAAAAGCAAAATAGAAAATAGATCATTCACACACGACATCAAGATTGAAGTGGTTCGGCTTAACAAGCCTATATCCACTGGAGGAGACGACCCAGAGGAAATTCACTATCAAAAGATAGAGCAAAAAAGATAGTAGGGAGAAAACCACTCAAAGCCCAAAGACCCAATACACCCAAATCTCACTCTCACACAAAAGAGAAAATAACAAAAGAGAGAAAACTAATACAAGAAAAAACTCTTTTTCCCTAAGTGCCTTACGACACAAACACGTGAGAAAACTAAGTGAGATGGCACAGGTTTCTTCGTTATTGTGCTGCTCTTCAAAGGCTGAAGCTATGTCCCTTTTATAGATGCTATAGTCGGCCAAAAAGTTTCCCAGCAATAGGAGGAAAAACAAAACCTTGTGGGAGTAGAACATAAGTCTACTAGAACAAGAACTCCAAACCCGCTGGGTATTCCAAAACCAATTTGGACTAAAGCACCACAAAACTATCCAAGAGACAAAATGAAAATTGTTGGGCCCACACTACAAAAGTGATGACTTGAAAGTTAGTCATATACAACAAGTGCAATAATCTAAAGTAGATCTTCGATTCGTCACTGATCCCAACCCAATGTCGGGCAAACAACAACCAACATTTATCTGGTGAAGATTTCAAATATCGAAGTATTCTGCAAACTGCTTCCATATGAGACTCCCAAGGTGAATGCATAAACTGACTCACTACATTGACTTCATAAACTGAATTGCTGTATTCCCAACAAGTAAGGCAAGGTGGGGTAGATAAAATTTGTTGGATGCCCTCAAAGAGGAAAATTTTTGAGGTGAAGTCTTTCTACAAGGTGAAAATAAATTCAGCCCCGGTGGATGGTCCATGGAAGCTTATTTGGAAGAGTAAAGCTCCTCCGAGGGTGGCTTTTTTCGTATGGACGGCAGTTATGGGGAAAATTCTAACATTGGACAACCTACGGAAGAAGAACATCATTGTGACGGAATGGTGTTGTATGTGCAATAAGAGTGGCGAAACTATTGATCACCTCTTAGTGCATTGCGAAACGACTGTTGAGGTATGGAACATGATTCTCCAACTTTTTGGTATAACGTGGGTGATGCCGAGGAGTTTGAAGGAATGCTTGGGGAGTTGGAGAGGGCAAAGGGGAAAGCGGACAATCATGTACATTTGGAGGATGGCTCCTTTGTGTGTAATGTGGTCATCATGGAGAGAAAGGAATGCGCGGAGCTTTGAGGATCGTGAAATGGGAATTATAGAATTGAAGAAAAGGGTGATCCAAACACTCTACTCTTGGAGGGTCATGGGGTTTTCTTCGCAAGCTACAACGCTTATGGAGTTTATCGATCTATGTGCGTCCTTTTCAGTTTAAAGCTCGTGTAGTGGGCTCTTTTGTATACTTCCTGTGTACATGGGTTGCTCCCCCTTGCGCTTTTTATATAATGACTTTTACTTATCAAAAAAAAAAAAAAGTATATTAACCTGCAAACCAATTGTTGGTACCTTTCTTTATCAACCAAAGGGCTGTCATCACTTTCTTCAAACTTTTTATTCTGCTCTACTGGATTGTCAATGGCCTTAAAATCGAGCATCCTTGTTTCCTTGAGAAGATCAAGAACATATTTTCATTGGGAAAGGAAGATACCATTTCTCGATCTTGCAACTTCATAACCAAAAAATATTTCAAATGGTCTAAGTCTGTTATCTCATATTCACTGGCCAGATATTTCTTCAACATCTGTATTTCCTCACTATCATTTCTAGTCAACACGATATCGTCTACATAAACAACTAAAGCACTTAAAGAATGTTTGACGAACAATGTATGATCTACCTGACTTTGTTTATAGCCAAATCTTTGCATATCTCGGGAAAATCTCTCAAACCACGCCCTCAAAGATTATTTCAGTCCATATAGAGCTTTCTTCAATATACACATTTTACCCTAAGCTAAGGAGAATTGAGGACCAAGAGGAAGTTCAGTGTATACTTCTTCCCCTTGATCTCCATGAAGGATCACATTAAGCTGCTGAAGTGGCCAATATAAGTTCGCTACCAAAGAAAGTAGAACTCGAACAAAATTCATCTTTGCTACTAGGGCAAACTTCTTCTCGTAGTCTATACCATAAGTTTGAGTAAAACCTTTTGCCACCACTCGCACCTTATATCTTTCCACTGACCCATCAACCTTATGCTTCACTGCAAACACTCATTTGCATACAACTATCTTTTTTCCACTAGGCAACTCAACCAACTCCCATGTATTATTTTTATGTAGAGCTCGCATCTCTTTTCGCATTGCTTCCATAGATCACTAATTGCCGCCTGTAAATTTTGAGGAATAGACACGAAAAACAATTTGGATACAAAGAAACGATATGAGGGTGAAAGATGTTGATAGGATACAAAGTTAGGTATAGGATGTTGAGTGCAAAATACATGTGTTATAGTTTGTATGAACGGTTTAGACACAAAAGGCGGAGGCTATTATATTATTCAACTTATGTTAACCTACTACAGGCATCCTATTATATAGGATTAGGGAAATACCATAAAGACTAAAATACCCCCAAAACCCTAATGACTCAAACCCTAACTCTTCTAACACTCCCCCTCAAGTTGGAGCATATACATCATATGAATCCAGCTTGGAAGATACAAATAAACGAAAAACAACTAGAAAACATATTCTAACACTCCCCCTCAAGCTGGAACTGCTTGGACCACACAAGTTAATTAAATAAAACTTCAACACCGGTCGAAAACTCGTTGGTAACTTGAACAACCATTTGATCGGTTCTCGCCGAAAAACACCAAGGCCGGTCGGATGCAACGATCACTTGATCAGTTCTTGCCGGAGAATCCAAGGCTAGTCGGATACATCGATCTTGGGATTGGTTCTCGCCGTAAAACACCAAGGCCGGTCGGATGCATTGATCACTTGATCGGTTCTCGCCGGAGAATCCAAGGCCGGTCGGATACATCAATCACAAACAACAAACAAACAACAAATTTTCACATGATTAACCAACAAGATTCGCCGGAAAACAGATACTGGAAAAACAAAAAACTTTGCCAGAGCTTTGCTGAAAATATGCCAGAACTTCGTCGGGGCTTCAAAATTGGCCAGAAACACACAGAACTGGCCGGCAGTACCTAAAAACACAAGAAAAACATAACAGAAACAGTCACTGGAGGCTTGCCGGACCTTTGCCGGAGACTCGCCGGAGCTCGCCGGAACTTGAAGACAGAACACTCCGACCACTTCAACAACAGCAACTACAGAATCAATAGAGGGCAACACAGTAACGTTTCAACACCAAAAACATCAAATCGTCGGAATATTATTATTTTTTTTTTTTTCCCGATGGCCGCTGCAACTTTTCCGGCCACCACAGAATACTCCGACCACATCAGACAAGATAGAAAACCACCACAGAACCATCCGGCCAGCATCACAGAACATCAAAAACAAACAAAATATATATATATATATATATATATTTTCACCGGAAGGAGTTTCGGTCGCCCTAAAACAAGAACAAAACAGCTCTACGGAGCTTTTTGAAGGTACTGCCCGTGTGGGTTAGCCCACACGGGCAGTGCGGCCACCAAGTTGAAAACTAAACTACCCAAGAATCGAAACAAGCTCTGATACCATGTTATAGTTTGTATGAACGGTTTAGACACAAAAGGCGGAGGCTATTATATTATTCAATTTATGTTAACCTAATACAGGCATCCTATTATATAGGATTAGGGAAATACCATAAAGACTAAAATACCCCCAAAACCCTAATGACTCAAACCCTAACTCTTCTAACAACATGTATGGGCAAAGAAGGAGGATGCAGTAGCAAATGTTGAAGAGACAAAAAATGACGAAGTGTGTCTACCTCTTCCTTGCTAAAAACACCAACATATGTTTCCAATCGAGATAAAAGCCAACGAAGTGTGTTTACCTCTTCCTTGCTAAACACACCAGTATCGGCAAAAGTAGAACTACAATCTGGTGGGAAAAAAAACTTCTCTACCACAGAAGTATGGTTAGACTGAAGCCTGGTTCCACCTCTTGAATGACCCCTTCGACCTCTTGTAAGACAACCACGAAGTCTCCAACAAGTCTCCCGACATCTTGAGCCTCATGTATGGAGAGTTGGATTCTAAATATGGGAAGTCACCTCACTCTCCATCCCCATTTTGTGAGTTTCTAAGGTCTGAATCATTTATGACATTTCGAATTTAGACATCCAACCAAATAGCTCCAATACACAATCAGGTTCAGCAATGTACCAAGTATGAATAACTAAATAAAAAACAAAATCATATCAATGAAAGTAGACATGAAGCAATGAGCAATATATTGATCCCTTCTTTTTCTTTTTCTTTTTTCTTTTTTTACCACACTGAACGACTTGTCGTTTTGAGGCTTTGCTGCTATCGTCAGCTACTCCTCCAGTCGACATGTTCTTTTGTCTTTCATTAAACGACATGCTGTTTTGCCTTCTACTGTATGACCTACAGTTTTGCCTCCCCAAACAAAAACGACCTACCATTTTTTTCCCTGTATAACACTCTTGTGGTCAGCTGCCAGGACATGCACAGCAATCACCAAAAAAATGCCAGATGTGCGCCAAAAACACCCAAAACACGCTGCCTGACACTCTAGCATGCAGGAAAAAAAAAACACCCAGGCACGCCACTTTCAGGTGGCGTGTTCTTCAAGTAGAGGAGAGAAAAGGTAGACACTGTGCTTTATCCACCTCCGGAGTACACAAAGAAGATGCTCAAGAGACCCCGAGCACAACTCATGTAGCGTCTATCACTATCGTGTTAGTATTTGGATGTCACAAGGGTCTTTGATTGAGTTAATGGTCTCCTAACCACCCCCAACAGATCACATACTCCTATCTCCTAGGATTCCAACACTCTGATACCAGGTTGAAAGAGAAGGAAAAAATGGAGGAAGAACGGAAAAATACTCTTATTTCCCTTGATTATCACTTGATACTATTACATCGCTTTTATAGAAAAGTGATACAATCTAATATGGAAATATAATCAATGAGAAATAAATGGAAATAAAATCAGATCAGCCATTTGGGAAGTTTCTTTCTTCAACAAAAAGACTACAAAGAACAATCAATAACTCCCACTAGAGAAATGAGCGGCAGATGAATCATTGGATCACTTTGACAGTCAGACTTCTTTACTAATGATCCAATGTAATATTAACTACTTTAAAAGTGATATTAATGCAAATGTTATGTGAATATTTCCAATACATCATCACTTTTTTTTTGGAGGGAGAAGCAAAAGAAGAAAACCAACATTATATCTTTTGTTCCATACAAACCACATTAACACATGATCTGTTGTTAAAAGAAATTGTATAAATAAGAAGTCAGACCAGGAGGTTAGTCGAGAGAAGTAAGGTGTACCACAATCACATCATGATCCTCAGGCCATCCCCTGAGGCAACCTAGCACTTAAGTGTCTCACAGCACTGTATCAGATAACTGGAATTACCAAAACTATACAATTCTAAGAGCCACAGGCTCGCAGCCCATGAAACTATGCAATTCTAAGAGCCACAGGCTCGCAGCCCATGCAAAACAACAAATCAAACCCATAGCAAATGACAAGCCCCAAAGCGAAGCACTGTACCCAGATAGAGCTTCTGCACAAACCACATCACCATCTCAATAACACCATAAACCAAAGAGTATGACCAAAAAGCTACGAATCATCACAAGTTTTGACACAGGTAAACAAAATTGGGCCTTTTTTCTTTAACAGCAAAGCATAACAATGATTTGCATACATATGCTAGAACTACCTATATGGCTTATATAATTATACATTATAAACAAATTATTTTTCAATCTTCAAAACTGATCTTTTTCCAGGCCTCTAATTAAGTAGAAATGTAAAATTTTAGAAATTCCATACCCTGAAAAGGGCCCTTTCTCCAACAAGAGAATAATGATCCGCACCAACCAAACTGTACTTATTTTCTCCACCTTCAACAGTGAAGTACATGTGTTGGTGGACATCTTGAATTGCAACAATTGCTCCTATACAGATCATCAGTACGATTAATTCAAGTCTTGTCAAATTTGAAAGAAATAGATTTAAAGCTTTAGGAAATCAAAGTACCATTTGGAACCATTGCTTCCATCCTATTGTTCAATTCTTGGCTCTTGGACCAGCGCCTTTCATTTGATTTGCTGGTCTCCTCATTGCTAAATACCCCAGAGAAGGATGAAACAATAGACAAAATCATCTGAAGCAACAATAGCAGCTAAGAATCAGTGACACATGCCTTAATATTCATAAGCCAAAAAAAGGTAACATCTTGATTTTATAGTAGTGGATAAAGTATTAGAGCATGAACAAATTATGATGACTTAGAGCATCTCCAGCAATATTAGGTATTTTACCTAATGAAAAAGCACTCTTATCTATTTTACCTACTCATTTTTCAATACAAACTCCAACAGATTCTTTATTTCATTCTCTATTTTTCTTTAAATATTATTATTTAATGTTTTTTATATTTTTTTTTTTTCACTTTTCTGTCTCTCTCACTCTTGCTCTTCCCTCTCAACCCAAACCCAAACCTCCCATGACCAGCTATTCCCTCTCAACCCAAACCCCCCATGGTTAGCTCTGCAATTAGCTCTCTCCCTCTCATTCTCGCTCTGCCTCTTCCCTCTCAACCCAAACCCAAACCTCCCATGACTAGCTATTTCCTCTCAACCCAAACCTCCCATGGCCAGCTCTGCAATTAGCTCTTTCTCTCTCTCACTCTCGCTTTGCCTCTTCCCTCTCAACCCAAGCCCCCCATGGCTGTTTGCAACCAGAAAGGTATGTGAATTTCAATGGTATATTTATTTGGCTTGATTTACAAATTTGGATATGGCCAACTATGGTGGATCTGAACCCCATCTGTGGCAGTGGGTTCCGGTGCTCATGAGGTGTAGGTGGAGAAGAAGGATTTGATACTAGAAGGAAATATGAAGAGGTGTTGGGTGGGTTTGTCCAGAAAACCAAGAACCAGGAACCAGTCGTGAAGAAGAGGAAAAGTATGAGGGAGAGGGAGAGAGAAGAGAGAAAATATATTAAAAAATAGGAACATTGTGCTACAATGAATAGCAAGAAATGGCTATTATTGTAGCAAAAAAGTTAGTTTAGCTCTTTTGAAGCTAATCTGTTGGAGCCGAAAAAAGAGCAATAATAGCTAAATATAGCTAATATTATTCTTTTACCTAATCTGCTGGAGATGCTCTAAAGGGGACTCAAAATAACGTATTTGAAAAACTGGAGAAACTTTAGCACCGCTCACCTGAATTTCAGAAAGAGAAATTGTCATATCGAAATTGGAAACTGAACCACTGCCTAGCCAAACCTGGTTTAAGTGCAGAGGATCATCCTTGGGCTTCTCAATTTCCATAAAAGCACCTAATCGTTTTAAAATATGGTTCTTATGACTTAAATGCATTCCTTCAAATGCACAGTTTTTTACAGAAAATTCTTCCGGGGAAACAGGATCCCTTGAGCAACTTGCTTCATTAACTAGATGAATCCCATTCCTATGCTGAAATCCTGCAGCAGGATCCCCAGATACAGAGCAAGATATCGTATCGTTTGATGTGACAGATGAAAAATGAGGAATTTGGATTTCATTTTCCACACTATGATGAAAGACTAGAGAAAAGATTGATAACCGAGAAAGGTCAAATGTAAACTTTCTTCTCATATTTTCCAACTTGAATTTCAAATGGGCATCAACCTCAAGCAAGAATTCCCGAACACTACCTATATAAGTGAAATAATTGTTTAAATATATGTGGCATGATTATAACTTAAGACTAGAGAGGGCAGGCATATACCAGATTCTTCTTTAATCACAAGAACAAGAGAAAATGCGGACACGTCTATTATAAAAGCTTCCATCAGTTGCTTTCTGGCCTGCTGAGATGCACAGTGAGTCTCTTGGGCATACCCCCTAACAGAATGATCATTCAGTCTTGTCATATCCATATCATGTTCAGCTTTTCCAATGTGTTTATCAGAGGATTGAGCGAAAGATAAAAGATTGGTGACACAACGAAGATATGAAGCCGAACAGCGAATGAACTTTGCCAAAGTTGTTGTTTCAAGGAAAATAAAACCACCCTGCCCAATAACAATAAGATCAAGTTTCACTCCAATCAGAAAACAGACGCATGGCGTTTCAACAATACACACCTATCTCTAAGCATTATAAAGCATATAGATGGAAAGGTTTCTGAGGATAATCATATGAGCAAATAAATCAAAAGAAGCAGCAAAAAAGTATAAGGCAGCTTATTGATCTCTCTCCAACCCGGTATCCACCAAATTATCACCTGAATTTCCCAAGAGATTGTTCGAAATTCACTAGCAACAGAAGCTGATGATATAAGCTTATTCAACTGATGTGCTCCAACCAGAACACTCTTTAGTGAGCATCTTGCCATAAAAATCGTCCCAAGTTCAACATTTATGAGTAACCAATGAGTTGGTCTTTCAGAATCGGTTGTCAAAGTAATCGTGCAATTTGAAAGTGATAATTCATATAACCAATTAAGAGATTGCAGCAGCAGATCCTCCAGTACAGAGTGATCAGTACGTTTTCCTATATGATTCTGATATCTGAAAATAACAAACTGGATTCCTAACCAATCAGTGAGAACTTCCACTTGTTCTTTGCAAGATATCTCAATGCTTATTTGCTTAACAGATACCCAAATTCCACAATCAGACAAACCACTCTCAGCCAGCATTCTCCTAGTTAAAGCATCAAAGATCTTCACAGAACTCTCCACATTATCGCTCCTCCTAGAGTCATGAAGAACCATATCCACTGATTCGAGTTTGAAGGTCCCATAGATTTTAAATAGAACACTACCACAAATTAAGGGAGCTCCTTTCACTTTTATCTCCTCTTGTTCAGGTTCAGCAAGCACAATCTCTTGCCTGATATATTCTTGAGGTACAGGACCAATAGGATCAAAGAAACAATATGCATGTGAGACTGCCGAAGATAAACTTCCAACCACCTGTCAGAAAGTTATTTTTAAGCCAAAAATGGTAAAACGAAAATAAAGTAATCATGTATAGAAACTCACGGAATTTATACACAAATACAAACATAAGATTACAACAACAACAACAGCAACCACATAATGTCAAAAACTTCGCCACTTCACCTAATTACCAATACTTTTTAAAAAAGTAACAACAATAATTACAATAACAACTCAATAGAAACAGACTGATATTCGTGAAGTCATAAGGTTAAATATCCCAAATCATGGAAATGAAGCAAATTAAAACTCAACAAAGCGTTCAATCCCAACTAAGTGCGGTCTCGAACATTTTCTCAGCATTCAGTTCTACTCATGGACAAACTACCTCAAGCCATAGCCAGCACATCTTTTCTCACAACCTCCACCAAGATTCTTTTCAGCTTTCACTTACCTGCCGTGTAGCACCTTCAACGTATCTCACATCCAGAAATTTGAAAGGACCAAAAGGACAAGAAGGCTAAAAAGAGGAAAGGTAGAGATGGTGGAAAACAGCCAAGGATTTTGTAATGAATACGAGTCTAGATGGTAGATTCAGTTATTAATAGAAACAATGGATGGTAATAAAGGATTTATCGGCTGAAGTGTACGTGCATATTGAAATCATATTTTATTAATACCAATAAGGGAGGTCAATATGCGCACAGAGATGCCTGTGCAACTAAGGCTTGGTTGACCTTATTAACATGCTGATATGATTACTTTAATTGCAGATGATATTGAAATCTTTTTTCCTCTCTTTTTAATTTCTTTTTCAGGGCAGGGGGTTAGGAGCATCAGATTTCAAGTATATAGAAAGTAACAATAAAATTTTTACCAAGACATGCTTCAGAAAGACCAACCACATAAGAATTCCAATTTGAGTACCATAACTTGATTCCAAAATCTAAAACACAATCATCACATAAGATTTGCAATCTTGTTTGAGTTAATTTCTTTATTCTTGCTGCACCTTCAAAAACTAATTCCATACTCGAACCATCCAATCAGAGTTTGAAACCTTGTAAACAAAAAGAGATACATTTCAGTCATTTCAGTCAATTGTCATCAGTCATAAATTACAGTTTGGCACTTGTTGAAAATACATAGAATCTTAAAGTTATTGTAATTATTGCACTGGATTAACCAAACACCTGAGACTGAAATACAAAACGAAAGGCCAACAAAGACAACTTTCCCCTGCAAATATGCTTAGAGGATTCAGGAGCTAGCAGCAGAGAACATGCTCAAGATGCACTTAACAAGTAACAGGTGTTATGATATAGACCATCAAAATCTACTTCCATTATTAAGAAGAGGTGCGTACCACAAATAAAGAAATGGAAAATTTAAATGACAGCTATTTTCAGTAAAAGTAAGTCTGCATTAGTAAATGAGTATATTAAACCAAATCGATAAAACCTTATCAAATTTGATTAGGTAATAGAAAACCACAACCACCTGAAAGAGAACAGACAACTCATCCATATATGATAAAGCAGTGAATCCTGTAGCCGTCCCAGATAAAGCTGCAGTCAAAGTGACAATAGTTGTACTAAATGAATGAAGATGCTCCCTGCAATATAAACATAATTCTTTCACAATCAGAATAAGTCCAAAGTTATATTACTTTCCCTTTCCATGGAAGTGGTGGGTGATTGGAGGAAGAGATGGGAATAAAGCTTCTTCTTCTTTTTTTAACTTCTTGCCAATTCCATGATCCCCATGATCACAAATGAGAAAACAAAAGCAGAAAGGTTAAGATATTTAGCTAGATTTTAACAGATACATCAGTCTAGAAAGACTGCACAACAAGAAAAGGAGGATCTGAAGATGACAAAAAATAATTGTGTCTCAATAAAGGGTTCATATGTTACTTCGTCAAAGCAAAATAAAATTAGGCTGTGCTCTTCTCATCATAAAATATCAAAATTGATAGAAGATAAGAAAGACCATAACATCTTGTGCAAACTCAAATGGTTCAGTCATAGAAAAGAAAGCACGAGGAGGGAAAAAAATGAAATCCTATGGGAACTCATTAAGTATATCGTGAGGCTTCATAAGTTTAACTAATTTAAAAAGGGAAGATATCGAGAAAGTTTGACTAGTACATTAAGGTGGGAATATAAAAAAGTACATATAAACACTTAATAAATATGAGCCACAACTACAGCCCATTTCAGAAAATGTAGAAATTATATATATATCCCTAACATCAAAACCTAAGCAAACATAAATAAATATGAGCCACAACCATATTTTTAATGAATCACTTATTTATCAAAAAATATATATCCGTTTGGTCTACAAGCTTTCAAGGTCTCTTGTGCGGTGCATGAAAATGACTTAAAAACCCCAAGCAAGTAAACAAAGTATCCAATATATGCCACATGTATGATGAAGATCAAACTACCTTATTTATAACATCAACAAAGTTAAGATCACTGAGCCATCCGCTTTTTCTCACTCAGGCAAAATAATTAATTAAGAATACTTTCCAATTTAAATATGGCACAAAGATAGTTGGCAATGGAATCTCCCAAGTGAAGCCCAGTCAAGCATTGGCATCAACACCATAATGCATGCCTTCTATGTCCATACTAAGGTTGGACTCATGCTTTAAAGTTCAGTTGTTCACTATTATAAACTAGCAATTCAGGCACACAACTAACAGCTAATGTGCACAACTCGTTAATTTAATTAAACTGAAGCAACCATATAATATATTAAATAAGAAGTTTTGTCGACAATTATGCTACCTAAAATTAGTAGCATCCAATAACTTAAGACCAATAGTTGATTATAAAGAAATTCCAGTATTACATGGGGGTTCCACATTCAAAAAATTTCACTTAGAATTAAAATGGTTGTTGGAACTGCATTTAGCCATGACTAAAAATCATGAGAGGTAAGTCAGTTGATACTGTCATTAACTTAAAGATCTATTCATTTGTTTTTGCGTAATTAAACTGTATATTTTTCAGTTATAGATTTTTCTACTCTTCTAAATAATCAGAACTAATCAAAAACATACCAAGAGGTATCAAGAATCCACTTTAGAGCTGTAGATAAAAATCTAATAAAAACAAAAAAATTTTGAAATAAAAAGTCGTAGTCTTAACAGTTTTTTTTTTCTTGAGATAAATACCTACTAAAGCAAGTTCATATACCCTAAAAAAACACCACTTAAAATGCATATGAAAATAATGTAGAGCAAATCATAAACTAGATATAAAAGATAGGGCATTGAAGATTTCATCAGAGCAACCATTAAATATGAAAAGCAACTTAATGCCAAAAATCTACCTGAATGATGATAACTGGACAGTAATGGGCTTTAACTCCAAAATTTGACTTTGTTTTTTGTCTACTGAGTCCTCCACATAAGCATTTAAACCATGAACTTGCAGACATGATCCAAGGGAAATACACCCCCGAGATACATATTTTTCATTATCTGATATAGGAAAATCACCTGTATGATGCTCTTTCAACAACAGACACTCCTTTTCAGCATCATTAGAGCCACTCAATGATGCTGGATCAGATCCAGAAGTTGGCCGAACAGCAACCTCAATGTTATGAACATCAAAAGCAAGGTGAAGATCATCCTCATTAATTGTGTGATTCATGTTTTCATTCAAACCATCAAACTCCTTTCTCAATGACATACGGATGTGAGGACCAGCTATAAATATCCCAATTTGAGTGTGTTTTTCAGGAAGCATTCTAAGCAAGACTGTCTTCATTCCACTACTACCATTGTACTTGTAATTACTATCCTCACTGATTTCTGGTTGTTCATCAATGCTACTGATTTCTGGTTGTTCATCAATGCTACTGATTTCTGGTTGTTCATCACTGCTTCTTTGAGAATCTGAAAGAACCCTTGCTCTACCACTGTCCTCAGTCCAGCTAAGAGCATCTTCTATCTGCCTAAGAAGCAGAGATATTGATAGTATTGATGAAAACCCCAAAGCTAAATTCAATTTTCCCAGAATCAAACTGCATTTCCAAAATCCAGAATTTGGATGCTTGACGCCTGGATATGTCAGAGAGTTTTTGATCTCAAAGAGAAGGCACGGATTCTTTGAATACTCAATATCATTTTCTTCAAATTTCACGCAACCTCTTCTCCAACCCAACCACATTTCTCCAAGAAAATGTTCCAGAACCGGTAAGCAGGTAGCTTCAGCATCATGAGCAGCACTGGTATGACTAGTTTCTGGAAGAGGAAACATTTGTGCAGGCTCGCCCCATAAAATAGATTTAAGATCATTAGCTCTCCCCTTCTTACGTCCTTTCAAAGAATTAGGATAAGTTTTCGAACTGCTTTCCCCAACAGAAGCTTCTGTCAAAGATGATGAGTTCATCCTCAATTGTCCACAGGATAAAAAGACAGACTGTTCACAAGTTTTTTGTACATTTATTAATAACAATTCATCAATTGAAAGACAGAACGAAAGTAAATCTGAATATGAGATCCCAATATGTGATTCTAACTTTTCATTTACAGAAGGTTGAATTGGTTTCATTTGACAAACAGTGATTACAATTTTCCCAAGATTCAAAATGAAGTAACTACATGCATAGGGATATTCAGAGATAGTTCTGCAATCTCCATCATTTTTCGGATCTTGAGCCAAAACTTTCCTCAAACATAATAATTTTACAATGGCGTGGACCATATTGCATATGAGTTTCAAAAGAAATGCTAGTAGATGAAGGATCTTGCAAATAAACTTGAAGTGACGATTGACAACAGATTCCTTGTTAGTATCTTGGACACATTGAACATTCAACACCGCCCTGTGACGGGCAATTTGCCGTGCCCGTGCAATAGCTTCAGCAGGCAGCTCATTCTCAATATCAGAGATCACCTTCCAATGGTATTGGATAGAACTCAGAAACATTTTATCCTTAGACATCTCAGCACAAGATCTTTCTAAAAAGTGGTCAGCAGGATATCCACATAGTGACAAAAAATGCTCATAAGTTTTGACATAACGTAGCCAGAGACCAACAATAACAACTAGTTTATTAAATGACAATCTGGGAGCTGAAGTCACATTGCCAACTTTGCTTGCAGCTAATTTCCATAGTTGTCTACCATCTCTAGCATGCTTAGATTCTTTAGATGATATTTTACCCAAAGCTGAGTATATAGAAAGATCAGCTGGAGAAAAAAACAAGCTTAATTCTGGAACCCGGAGACTGAACTCCACAAGCTGAAGATCATCCAATTTGATGCGAGTGAACAGATCTGTTGAAAGCAACACACGGTTGATATGATCTTTTCTCTTGAAGCCAATCTCGAAACCAGTCCCATTGACAATGTAAGAAACTTCTTTCAGAGGTAGAAAAATTGCACCAAAAAGCCCTCTAAGAAGACACCCATGAGCGAGGTACTGGGATTCTGCATTAAATTCCTTTATTTCCGACAAACACATACACAAATCATTCAACATAGCGAACTCCACTTGCAGACTAATATCACGCATCTGAAGCTGACACTGTTTAAGCATAAGATTAAAAAAGGACATGGTAAATCGATTTCTTGAAGAAGTGGTGACAAAGATCCTCTCAAGAACGCTGTGCAAAGCACTACCCTGAAATGCAGTAAAAAGCATCAGAGATAGTGATAAATACGCAAAGTTTTAACCTACATAGGCCAGTTAAGGAGAAAGAATTCCTAGTGTTAACACTACTAAATATGCAAACTTTCTCAAAATCCGATCGACCTCATAATCATCTTAAAGCCCATCCTCAAGAACATGAACCTAGTTACACTTTACATGAAGCTGCAATCCCTCATTGTAACTCTGCCTCTGAATTGTAAACTTCTGCAATATCTAAAACAATGTAATCACTAAGCTGATGCCTGATAGTGTACGCTAATACCTCAGGATCAAACATGGAAAGCTTCTTCTTCAAGTCCTCTGAAAACGAATCATTTCGTTTCCGCACCCTTCTCGAATATCCCTCCTCCTTCAACTCCCTTCGAGTAAAATCCCAAAACATCGATCACATTTTCAGAATTAAAAACATCCAAATCCACAAAAAGCATTCACACAATTGCATACACACACGAAGAGAAAAGTGCAAATGACTCACGCAGCTGCTAGCGTCACATGGACCCCTTGAAGTTCGATTCTGAAGGCGGGGACGAACCAGTTCGAGAACCGGACGATCAAGCTGTCGATGGTGACGTCTTTGAAGGAAAAATGATCCGTCCCGTCGATGAGCTCGTTCAGAACCCATGCGTTCAAACGCAGGTTCTTCGCTGCCGCGTGAGAATTTATAAACCCTAACTTGACCTCCAGCTCCGGCTCTTCTCGCAGCCATGGCTGCAACAGAGACGCTACTCTCCGTCGAATTAAGTTCTCCAAGAACATCTTTCCGATTGAAGTCTAATTGAAGTTCAGGGAATTAGTAGTTTCGTGTATGGTCATGATTTTGCTCGAAGCTTTCTCGGGAAACAAACAGACAAATATTTAGGCCTATCTTTCTGGATAAAGAATCGTTGCCGATTCCGTGGGCAAATCGGCGGGAAAGTTACTGACAGGAAGATATATAAAGTCGCCCGAGTATACGAGTCTAGCGGTAGAGGGGACAGATACGAATAGCTTCTTTGAACGTTCCAAACCTTGTAAGATAACTCTAAACTACCAAAAATCTTTTTTGTGAAAAAACAAAATTACTCTTATTGTTTGAAGGATACATATCTATTTTTTC
Source organism: Corylus avellana (assembly GCF_965113065.1). Lineage (NCBI taxonomy): Eukaryota > Viridiplantae > Streptophyta > Magnoliopsida > Fagales > Betulaceae > Corylus > Corylus avellana. The sequence goes on from NC_142495.1 coordinate 1,525,517, forward strand.
CTCCAAATTTATACAAATACTTGTTGTAATATAATATGTAAAAAATATTGTAAAATTACTTTTTAGATATTGGGCCTTATTTTTTAATATTTAAATGTTAATTAAATAATATTTATTTTAATATTGCAAGAGATTTTTACCTAATAAACACCTATTCTGCATTAGTGATTTTTTGTTTGAGACTAAAATTATCATTTTGCCCTTACTCTTTGTTCTTTATATTTAAATTAAGCAGGCTTATTTTTGTCTTTCAACATTTTCGTAGATTGCAAAATAATCATTTTAACCTTTTTGAAATGTGAAAAGTTGAATATTTTAACTTTTTGTGAGGGCTGAATTTCTGTAAAATGAGTGTTACACATGCCAAGTTTTCTTCCAAAAAATGAGTTTTCAAATGATGTGTCACCATCTCATGAGATTTATTATTTTGGGAAGTGTCACCAAACTCATGAGATTGTGACACATTATTTGGAAACTCATTTTTTTGAATAAAATTTAGAATGTATAGCATTTCTCTTCAGCAAAATAACCACAACAAACAAGTCTGCGGGATTCTCAGTTTTTTTTTTTTTTTTTTCATTCTTATTTTATAGAGGGTCTCGATATTATAAACAAATAATATTATTTTTTAAAAAATATGTTGACTGTTGAGGGTCTCATGGCCGTTATGCAAAAGGCCTCCATATTATAAAAAATAATAATATTGTTTTTTTAAAGCATGTTGAAGGCCTCAATAAAGCATGTTGGAGCCTTGTCGCCTTGATATTATAAACAAATAATAATATTTTTCTTAAAGCATGTTGAGGGCCGTTATGCAACTTTTTTTTTTTTCTTTATGCATTATTAAAAAAAAATTTGGGCCTTAAAAAAAAAAAAAAAATTGGGGCCTATCTGGGGCTCTAGGCGCTAGCCTAACTTGCTTAGCGGTTAGGCCGGCCTTGATGAACTGCTTTACACACCCAAAAAAATAGTAAATAACGGACAAGAGCTTGTACAATATCTAATTTGGTCATAAATTTCTTCCAAATCTTTAAATTCAATTTATAAAATTGTTATGTGCCTTTTGAGCATGTAATTATCACATGAAATTTTTTTTAAAAAAAAAAATTGTATGTTTATCACTTGCTAATGGACATGTAACAATTTATGTGACTTGGATACAAAAGCAGAGTTCATTAAAAATGGCAACAAGGGGAGGAGTTCCAATACAAAAGCACCATCTTAACTAGCTAAGCTAATGACAAAATTTTTCAATTTAGGGAAGCATTATCACTCCAAAATAACTAATCAAATTATAATTAAACATTTTTTAAATTATTTATAAAATTCAATCGTACTTAATAAGAAAGTAATATAAAACTTAACACTTATGCAGCATCTTTATTATCTGAAGTTAATCTTACTAAATGCTGCATGAAGCTTCTATTGGTGTAGCACTTCATCTGCTTGAGCTTTTCTTTAGTTTTCTTTAGTTTCACTGCATCGAGAAAGTACAAAGGATTTTTTTTTTTTTTTTTTTTTTTTTGTTTCTTAAAGTAAAAAGTACACAGGAGTTAGTTTCTTGCCAAGGAAATTTTCTAAATATTATTGTCCTGTAATCAACATTCCCTCTCTCTCTCTCTCTCTCTCTCTTAGGTAATAAGAATAAAGAAAAGCAACAAAGGGAGAATCATTGTCACTGTAGAGCCAAAGATCAAAAAGAGGAAGAGTCAATATGAATGCTTGTGGAAAAGGGTCTTTAACAACTAACTAAGATGCATGAGAAGGTCGAAGGAAATGGACAAAATCCATATGCTTGAAGAGAGGAAGCTGTTTTGAAGAGATAAGAATCTTTTATAATTAAGCTGCCTGAATTTTATAAAGATTCGAATAGCTTAAAAGAGCAAGGTATAGAACCCGCCTGTCCTAAGCAGTATTGAAGTATTATTTTGCTCACCTATTAATAATAGATGGATCTTTTAAGTGAGTTGCTTTTCAAAATAAATTGATGAGACCAAAATCAAAGACATATTGGACTGTCGTCAGAGCAGTTTGGGCTTCCCAACGTTTTTTTTTTTTTTATTATTTTTTTTTATTCAATAATGAGATGAGGGTTACATGAAAAAAATAAAAAAATGAAACGGGTGGGCTCTGAATAACAAAATCAAAACTAAAAAGACAATATGAAACAAACAATAGGCAATAAATCTAAAAAGAATCCTTACCCTCTAAGTGTTAGACGAAGCGGTACATAAAAACAAAAGACCCAATTAAATTGGACTTCATCAAGTTAAAATCACAATAAGGTAACAAGTTTGGTCAAAGCATGAAGCAAAGATTCAAAGCATGGAGAAGTTTTATCTCCAATGACAACATCAAAATTTAGTTTAAGGTTGTGTAAAACAGAAAAATGCATAGTGTTATTTAGTTATGAAATGGTCCTTACTAAATTTGGACTTCCTAAAGTTAAAATTACAACAAGGTAACAAGTTTGGTCCAAGCATGAAGCAAAGATTCAAAGCATGGAGAAGTTTTATCCCCAATGACAACAGCAAAATTTAGTTTAAGGTTGTGTAAAACGGAAAAATGCGTAGTATTATTTAGTTATAAAATGGCTCTTACTAAATTTGGGAAGTCCAACGATTAACTAAGTGTCAAATTTATTGTGCACAATAAAATAAATTGTTTCAGCCGGTTTTTTTTTTTTTTTTTACATGTCCGCACAAGCGGAAGGAAGGGCCCGACTATGTTGGGCCGGATAAAAAGGGAGTCTTCCAGCCCAACACTGAGAAACTTGTTCAGGGCAAACGATTTTGGCCCAAGCCACCTTAGAAATTAGATGATGTATGTTATTCCCAAGCTTTAGCCTTTAGCCATTGATATCTATAATTCACAATCTAATTTTAGTAACCGTACCCCACCATCTAATCATCCATGGTTAGATTCATAACTCTCTCTCATCTAATCGTACTTAAAAAAAAAAAAACTCACGTTTATTATCGAACTTGTCGGATCTCAGAAATTGAATGGAAAAATATATTATTGATAATTGGTTTGTGGTTTACTACCCAAGTGGCTCCTAAAAATCCTCTTTACCACATGTACGCAGGAGACAATTGGTTAACTATAGTAAATAGACCAGGTCAAAAGGCCAAAAATTTCCTTATTATCTTTCTTTTCCTACCAGCTCGGCCTTTAAACGCCCTTGTCTGCAACCGCACACGTCCGGTGCCTCCGTTTGAGGAACCGGACATTGTAATCATTTTTACTGCTTTCACTCCCAATTGAACATCAACGTGGCGTGACGTGATTAGGCAGTCCACAACCCAAAAGTTGCTTTGTAAGAAAACGACTAGACATGGAAAAACCTCAACCTCAAGGACCGTCCAACCGACCAACGGAAATTTCCCGGCAAAAATAACGAAATTGCTCGTTGTGGGTTTTTCGCAACCGCAACGATCAACGTATGAATCTTAAAAGAGAAAGCGATTTAAGATCCACCTCTCGCTTGATTGTTCTCTAGTCTTTAAGCTTTCGGCTTAATTTCCTCTTTATTCCTTGTATTAGATACCCTTTTCTTCTTTTTCCTTAGATTATACAAGATGCATAGAATGAGAAGCACGTCAAGAGGGCGCCGAATATTCTCGGAAGAAAGCAGCAAGCGAGGACAAAGGTTTGACAGGCTGAAGAACTGTGATCCGGACGGTCGTCATGATGATCGGGACGATCACCCTACTGGGGCGAATCCAGCTAACTACGACGTGACCGACCCTCTAATGGTCTTGGACGACGGTTGTCAGTACGAGCCGTCGACGTCCACGTCACCGTTCGCCAAGTCTCCGTGGTCGGCCCATATGAATCCTCTTCCTCCTCCTCCTTCGACGGCCGACGTCATACCAAACGCGCTCATGGGCTCGCTGGTCCGCGAAGAAGGGCATATATACTCGCTGGCAGCCTCTGGGGATTTGTTGTATACTGGATCCGACAGCAAGAACATTCGGGTATGGAAGAACCAGCAAGAGTTCTCCGGGTTCAAATCGAATAGCGGGTTGGTTAAAGCGATAGTGATTGGCGGGGAGAAGATCTTTACGGGACACCAGGACGGGAAGATCAGAGTTTGGAAGGTGTCTTCGAGGAATAGGAGCGTTCACAAGCGCCTAGAGACGCTGCCGACTTTGAGGGATTATCTCAAGAGCTCGATGAAGCCCAAGAACTACGTGGAAGTGAGGCGCCACCGTAGCGTGCTGTGGATCAAGCACTGCGATGCCATTTCATGTCTCAGCTTGAGCGAAGATGGATCTTACCTTTATTCGGCTTCTTGGGATAAAACCTTTAAAGTATGGCGAATCTCGGACTCCAAATGCTTGGAATCAATCAATGCTCACGAGGATGCTGTGAATTCATTGGTTGCGGGTTTTGGTGGCTTGGTATTCACCGGCTCAGCTGACGGAACCGTCAAGGTTTGGCGTAGAGAGTTACAAGGGAAAGGAACGAAGCATTTCTTCTCGCAAACGTTGCTAAAGCAAGAGTGCGCGGTGACAACATTGGCGGTGAACCCTGAGGCCACCTTTGTCTACTCTGGGTCGTCAGACGGGCTGGTTAACTTCTGGGAGCTCGAGAAGGCTCTCTCACACGGCGGCACTTTGAGAGGCCATAAACTGGCAGTGCTATGCTTAGCCACGGCTGGGAACCTAGTGTTCAGCGGATCCGCCGACGCCGGAATATGCGTGTGGAAGAGAACGTCGGAGGGGGAGCACACGTGCTTGTCGGTGTTGACGGGCCACACTGGGCCCGTGAAGTGCTTGGCAGTGGAAAAGGATCAACACGACTCCACGCCCGCCGAGCCGCGATGGATTCTGTATAGTGGCAGTTTGGACAAGTCCGTGAAGATATGGAAGGTCTCGGAGCAAACGCCGACAATGACACGTAATCAAGTACAGCAGAAAGCTATGCCTACCACTCCGAACTCGACTCCAGGCTCCTCCTCTGGTAGAAGATCATTGGCCGGGCTCAAAAAGATATTCGATGAATAATGTACGTGCATTCTTTTGTGTCCGGCCGTGAATGTGTGAAGTTGATCTATCATCAAACTTGGTTGCGCATGCATATATATATATGGTCAATTTGATTGCATAACATGCATAGGGTTGAGTTTCCTTTTTTGGTCTACAAAATGTGAGTATATAAAGGGATCGAGTGTGGTTTATGAAGATAGTAATGTTCAAATTTACGGCTCTTTTACAAAATGTTGACAGCAACTAAAATTCCTTGGTGTAAAAGAATTATAGATATAATATTGTTCTTGTGAATGTTAATTATTTAGTGTATTTTTCACTATAAAGTGAACGTTGAATAGATGGATTTTGCATGTGGTAATAATTATGGATTGGATGGTGAGATTAAGTTGCTTGGATTTTGTTAAAAATCGAATTGTTTGAGAGAAGACATGGCCAGACCCATGTATTCTTAACAAATAAGTTTCATATCTTGAGACGGAATGAATTTTACTGCTCTTTCTTTTTGAGGGTTCGAATTTTATACTAAAATTATTTCAGCCTAATTGGAGGAATTATGATCCCATTCACCCTGTATAACGTGTGAATTAATTAGAGCCTTTTGCTTTTGATAATTAATTTTATACAAAACAGCTTTGATTGTTACGTCCATTTCTTTCTGCAAGGGACTTGTCACTGTAAAACCTTCGACGATCCCAATTACACAAGAATTAATCCTGATTCCAATCTCCACACAGAAAAGTCATAAATTTGAGCTCAGCAGCCAGCCAGAAACAGGACCATGATAGTAAACACGTGGTCCTAGCCCACAAAAATCCGATGCGGACCCCACACCCCCTCCAGGCCCACAATTCTCTTTCTTCTGGGAACCAATATCCCCCTTATTATCACCCACCACCACCCACCCAACAAAAAAGAAAAGAAAAGAAAAGAAAAAACCCATCACCCTTTATCACCTTTTGTCCAACCAAAGGAAAAAAGTGAAAATTAAACCAAAAAGAATCCCACGACAAAAATTCAAGTGACAAATCCAGTATTGCTAAGCGTTTGGCATATCGAGATTCCGTATAATATTTAATTTGGATGGTTGGCCTTGATGACCCGATGCCCCATCTATATATTAGTTGACTCGAGTCAATTCGAATTTGTAGGATACCAAATTGGACTGATCTTCTTTAGCACAATAATAATTAATGACTCTGGTGTTTCGTGTTAGAGTCACATAATAAAAAGAAGACTTTCATCTTCTTCTTTTAGACGCTATCTTATGCTTTCTTAAGATTATTAGTGTTTTTGGCTCTCTCCGCTAAACTCTCATGCTAAATTATTATTTTCTTGATCATGATCACCTCGACACACATTATCAACTGTTTTAGCTTGAATAAAGTGGTAAATAACAAAGTAATACAAAAAAAAAAGAAAAAGAAAAAAAAAAAGACGTCACTTGCACGTCAGACAAGTCACAAGAGACGGTCGAACAACCTTTAGCCTTAAAGAGTGATTGGGTGGGGCGCCGAAATCCGAATCACTATTTTTGGTCAAATTCAAAATTTGAAGAAAAAAAATAAAAAAATAAAAAAATAGGAGAAGTTTAGCGCCTTATTTTCATGCATGGTGCAACAACTATGCGCACGAGAAAGAGGATTTATAAATGTTGGGGCTAGTCGGGCGACACTTAAAACACACTGGTCGTTAAAAAAAAAGAGAAAAAAAAAAAAGTACCGAGATTCCCACTCCAAAACAGAACAGTGTTCTTCTTTCCTGTCCTTTTCCTTCTCCAACCTTTACTCACACTTTCCCAAATACAAACACACATTTTCCTCCTTCCCAAACTGAACACCCCACCACTTGCCCCGGATTTGGATTTCCCAGGGAATTTGTCTTCTCCTTCCGATTCCTTCTCTCTTCCTCCACTCCACCAGGTATGCATAATCAAACTCAAACCCTTTCCCCAAATTCCCTCACAATTCTCACTTCTCTTCGTTTCCAAGCAAACTTTAATTCCATACGCTTTCAACCGTTCACGCTTAACCTGCTTTCATTTCTTTATTCTCTATACACAATGACCAGAAACTGGTGTATTTGAGGAACTCTTGCTTTCCTTTTCAGTTTTGAGCTGAAGATAGTTAGGTTCACAGCTTACGCTTCAGTTGATTATAGTTTATTATTAGGGATTGGAATTTAAGGTTGGCGTTGAAATTAGGGTTTTAAGTTAGTTTGGCGACAATGTCTCCTCTTCAAACATCGGAGGCCGATGATGGTGCCGATTACTCGTTTGCCGTGGAATACAGTGGCCCACCGGTGGGTTACGATCTCCCCCGTGCCGTTCCGATCAACGTTGAACGGATTCCGGTGGCGGCGGTGGTCGGCCAGGTCTCCTTGTCCGATAAACTGTCGTTGCCGGTTGTGCAACCGCTGTTAGCTCTGGATCCTCGGAGCAAAAAGTTCTCCAAAGAGCTAAAAACGTTGGGCCCTGAGTCTAATACAACGGTTTCTCCGACTTCGGTGATTGCGTTCGAACGGAGTAATGAGAGTGGTTGTGATTGCAAAGAGGTAGAGTTAGTTTCTGAAGCAACTGTGTCTCCGACTTCTGTTATTGCCTTTGAGGAGAGAGAGGCGGGCAATCATGGGCGTCTTATGTCGGGTGAGCTGAGTAGCTCATTTTCGAATGGGCATTATGGGTCTGGTGAATTATCCGATGTGGCTAACAGCTCCAGGGCATTGGGGTTGTCGTCTATTAGTCATGAGCGTTCGCAAGAGTTACTAGGTGGAGGTGGGAGCTCAAGCACGATAGAGTTTTCCGATAGTTTCGATAAGTCGCTAGGGAGCTCAATGGCGTTGAGGGTTTCAAATGGTGGGAAGGAGAGTTTAGACTCTACTAACGACTTGAATCAAGCGGATTGGGCGTCGAATGAGTCAGTCTTGAGTATGGATTACCCGTCATCTCGAGTTTCTTCTATTAAGGCAGTGGATTGTAATAATGAATCGACTTATGATGTTAGACGGCCGCCTGTTGTAACTTTTCGTGATGTTGAGTCTGATGGTGCTTTTGATGAGGAATATACTCAGGATGAGCCTGAGACTATGCCTGCAAAGAGAGTGCCCCTAACTAAAGGGAAGAAGGGATCGTGCTATCGATGCTTTAAGGGAAACAGGTTCACTGAAAAGGAGGTTTGCGTTGTTTGTGATGCAAAGTATTGTAGTAATTGTGTGCTTAGAGCTATGGGATCCATGCCAGAAGGTAGGAAATGTGTTACTTGCATTGGATTCCCTATTGATGAGTCAAAACGAGGAAATTTGGGGAAGTGCTCTCGGATGCTTAAGCGTCTGCTTAATGACTTGGAGGTTCAACAGATAATGATGGCTGAGAAGTTGTGTGAAGTAAATCAGCTACCACCAGAGTATGTTTGTGTGAACGGAAAACCTCTTTCTCATGAGGAGCTGGTTATATTGCAAGCCTGCCCAAACCCACCAAAGAAGGTCAAACCAGGGAACTATTGGTATGATAAAGTATCTGGTCTTTGGGGAAAGGTGAATGTGGTATCCTTACACATTTTCTGTTACTTAAGTTTCTTGCATTGTTATGGAATGTGATCTTTCTGTTTGAATTTAACAGGAAGGACAGAAGCCTTCAAAGATTATTAGTCCCCACCTGAATGTCGGGGGTCCCATTAAGCCAGATGCTAGCAATGGAAACACTCAAGTTTTTATAAATGGTCGGGAGATTACTAAAGTTGAGCTTCGGATGTTACAGGTTGAAGTTTCTAGCCGTTCAGAAATATTGTTGGAACTGGTTGACATACAGGGATATTTAAGTTCATTTTGTTGAATGTTGCAGTTGGCAGGCGTTCAGTGTGCTGGTAACCCACACTTTTGGGTGAATGACGATGGGTCATACCAAGAAGAGGGACAGAAGAACACAAGAGGGTATGTTTGGGGCAAGGTATGGTTTCTTTGTGACCACGTGTTTCTGCCCTGTGTTCTTTATCCAATTTACCTTTCCTTGACAACCCAATTTTTTATGTTACTTTACAGGCTGGAACGAAGCTTGTTTGTGCTCTCTTGTCACTGCCTGTTCCTTCTAAAGTTTCAAATTCTTGCGGAGAACAAATAAGCAATCTGGTTAACAGAACTGTCCCTGACTACCTTGAGCAGAGAACACTTCAGAAGCTTCTCTTAGTTGGATATAATGGATCTGGGGCGAGTACTATATTTAAGCAGGTGATATGTTAGTGGTGTAATTAATTCCCTGAACCTATGATGGTTACTGCTTTTTTTATGTGAAAATGATCAACTCTGACAGTATAAATGCCATATAGGTCAGGCATCTGTATTCCCTTCTGTTGGAAGACATCCAATTGTTGAAGAAATAGATCTAAGTTTATCGAAGTAATCCACTTCTATCACATAGACTGGATATGAAGGAGATTTTAGATAGGGGTCTAAACATTTGAGAGTAATGCCATTATAGTATTTTTCTGGTTTTTATGTTCTAATCAGATTTAGTTGGTGGATCCTACGATAATCATACTAATTTTAGGGAAACTTATGTGGGTCATGTGTTTACTATCTCTCTCATAGTGGTGCATTTAAATTCCTCCTTTTCCTATTTTTTTTTTTAAGAAGAACAGATTTTGACTTTTGCTTAAAGTTAGCATGTCATATTATACGAGTAAAGCATAGCTTGCAGGTTGTTAGATTATCATTCTTGAATATGTATTCTAAAATTTTGAAGAACTTGGCTTCAAAGTAAAGGAAACGTCTTCGTAATTTATGTAAAAAAATAAAATTGCATGCATTAGATACATTCTTTTTTTTTTTTTATAAGTAATAATGATATAAAAAACGCAGAGGGGCGCAACCCACATACACGGGAAGTATAAAAGAGAGCGCCATTCATTAGATACATTCAATTTGAAGAGTTCTGGAATTTGGAATCTTAGTGATTTCCAGTTTTGGCACTTTGATGCTTTATCCATTTTGGTTGCATAAGCTTGTTTCCTGTATGCATCCACTGTGGTATAACCCAATGGCATTCATCTTTATTAATAGTGTACATGCCTAAACATCTTCTACTCCCTTTCTCTCTCTTAAGTAGTAACATGTTGGTGGTTTGGTATTCATATCATTAGGTGCGTGAATCAAAGGCATCACTTTTGTTTGGATTGTCCCAAGGCTAGAAAGGAAGAGGCTTACGATAGATAGACTAGCAACATAAACCTTAACTTGGCACTTTATGAACTTTAATCCTGAAAATGATGAACAGAAGATATATAAAGCCAAGTAATTGAAAAGGATTCATGTTATTGAACCCAAACATTTGGGATTTAAGATCTGGTTCCCCTTTCTTTAATTCTATAAAGGAATTAACGCTGGCATAAGTTGCCAATATGCTGTAGCTTAAAGGGCACTTCCTCCCTCATAAGAATGGATAGAGGTTGAGGTTGTGGATTAGAGGCCCGTTGAGTGCACGTATGACTTTCAACTGAAAAATGCTGCCTAAAGCCTTGTTCTAATTCATCATAATTTTTCTAGTAGCTTATATTTGGTTTTTATATGCATGTTTCAGGCCAAGATTCTTTATAAAGACATCCCTTTTTCCGAGGAAGAGCGGGATAATATTAAGTTGAAGATCCAGAGCAATGTATATGGCTATCTTGGAATACTCCTCGAGGGTCGTGAGCATTTTGAAGAAGACAGCCTGGATGAGTTGAAGAAAAAACATTCTTCTAGTATAATTGACCCCTCAGGTATGAGTTTAAATCAATTCTCATTTTCCCTTCATGCCTTTGGTTTGTGCATGCATATATCATGGATATTACATGGTTTCTCCATTTGTGGGGTTAAGGACTTGTAATGATTGTAAGTTACTGTACTCCAAGTATTTTCCCCCCACTTGTTATAGATTTAGCCTTAAATGGAACAAGTTCTTCAAAATAGAAATCAATCTGTTACATATTGATCTCTTAGTATATTTTCAGATTTAGAGGATGCTTTGTTATATTAGCACTCTTTCTTTATATAATACTTTGAACTTCATACAAGTTAAAAATTTGACATTGAGCAGTAGCTTTTGTTTGGATCTGTGACTCTTGTATTAGTTGTACCCTAAAGCCAAGAATATATTTATCTTGCTTCATATTCTAATTGCTTTTTTACTTGGCATAAACTAAATAAGTCTGGTTGCTTTAAATTCTACTTGTTGGCATGGTAAGTGGGTTTATGGCAAAAGCATCAAGTTTTCATTTAATTAACAACTAATGGTGTATGATTTTATCTTTCATTTTCAATTAGTACTAAATTATATATACCTGTACAGGGGACATTGATGATTGTTTATATGAGAACTTAAATGAACAATTTAGGACGGGGTGCATCTATGCTGCTTGTCATCATGATTCGTATGTAAATATCTAAAAAGCTTGTTGGAATAAAACATGGGAGCATTGATTTCAATAAAAGGACTGAATTTGTTTCTTCCTTAGTCAAGTTGGTTTGAGGAGCATATTAACTGGATGATGGGCACTGATCTGCAAACATGCAAGAAAATTAGATTCAGCAGGACCATATAGACTTTGATATGTTGATTGTATAACGTTTTCTGGTTGACAACAGGGAGCACTGATGCCAATGATGGCAAGACTATTTATTCCATTGGCCCAAGGCTGAAAGCTTTCTCCGATTGGCTTCTCAAAACTATGGTGTCAGGCAATTTGGAAGCTATCTTTCCAGCTGCTACTCGTGAATATGCTCCGTTGGTTGAGGAGTTATGGAATGATTCAGCCATTCGGGCCACATACAATCGGAGAAATGAATTAGAAATGCTACCAACTGTTGCTAGTTATTTCTTAGAGCGGGTAAGATGGTGCTGCACACTCCTCTGTTGGGTCAAATTTATTAAAGCATGAAAACTTTTGGTTAACAATTATGCTTCAGTCATAACTTGCTTTAAAATTAAATATGGGAAGTTCTGTGGGTGAACTTTTGCTGCTAGGTAAAATGGATATCATTTACACTACCCATAAGCACCCATAAGCACCCATAAGCATTAGCTTGAAAATCAGGTAATTGAAGGTTCACAAGATGTTTTCTAGAGTATATAACTTGTTTCAGAGATAACTGAGATGAGACGATTGTTGCAAGTTCAGCTCATTTAGAAATATGGACTATCAAGTACTTTGTCCTGAGGCTGATTGAGCTTCTAATGGTTGAAGCTTAAATTGGTATTAGTTACCCTATTATGAGCCTTCTGCCTAACTGTCCAGCAATCTCAGTCGGGATCATACTTGTACTGATGCATTGTTCTTTGAGCAAAGTTTTATCTTGTGTTCTTGTTTTCATGCCAACTATGAAATGCTGATGGAATTCTTTTTTTGTTTTTTGGTCTATTTAGGCCGTTAATATATTGAGAACAGACTATGAGCCGTCAAATTCAGATATCCTATATGCTGAGGGTGTTACTTCATCGAATGGGCTTGCTAGTGTGGACTTTTCATTTTCCCAGTCAGCACCTGATGATGACATTGATGCTGCTGATCAGCAAGATTCTTTGCTTAGGTAGGTGCCAATGTTCATTGCATGTTTGTGGGAGGAATGCCTTAGTTCTTTGGTGCCTCAAAGTTGGGAAACTGCAAGAATGACTGTTCCCCGTTAAATTGAGTGCATATCACTACATTATTAGATATCATGTAACCATGCAGTGCGAATATAATCTTGATCCTTTCAAACTCAATCTAGTATGCAGTATAGGAAATTTTGCCTTTCAATGCCCTAATCAATGTTAAAATTAACTGGTGTATATTAATCATTAATTATGAACTAGTCGTTGTTCTATTAGATAGTATCAATCATCAGACCATCCTACTCTGGGTTCTTTAATTTGACCTATTGACTGTTGTTAGCCTACACCTCAATATCTCTTTTCAGTTAGTGCTATTCACAGGCGGACATGTGTAAAGTGATATATTATCAACTACATGGTCCCTTAAATTTCTACATAGAACGAAGGGGCAAAGTTATACCGTTTACATTTCAATTTTTTCTGTGCTTGAATATTAGGTCTAGTTTATTTTCCCCCAAAATGATAATACTTGTTACATCATCACTGCATAGAGAGACCTTATTACCAAGGCCATCTTGCTTTGGCACGTTAATAATGTTGGAAGAATTAGAGAAAAGCACTTCCTGTGCTATTGACCAGCCTGAATTCTGTGTGTTATATTGCTTAGGTTGCTCTTAATTTCCTACAAAATTTGATCGGGTGACTCCTTTTCATTCCTAATGGTCACTGTGAAAATGGTTTGTCTTTCTTTTTTATCCTTAACATTATTTGTGGTCGGTTCTTAGGTACCAGCTAATTAGAGTACATTCAAGAGGCTTAGGAGAAAACTGCAAGTGGTTGGAGATGTTTGAAGATGTTGGAATGGTCATCTTCTGTGTTTCCCTTGGTGATTATGACCAGTTTTCTGTTGATGAGAATGGTTATATCACTAACAAGATGATGCAGAGCAGAAAATTGTTTGAAAATATTGTGACTCATCCAACATTTGATCAGATGGACTTCCTTTTGATACTAAACAAATTTGATCTATTTGAGGAAAAGATAGAACGAGTACCATTGACTCAGTGTGACTGGTTTGATGATTTTCATCCAGTTATCAGCCGGCATCGCTCCAACAGCAGCAGCAACAGCAACAATATCAATAATAGCCCCTCGCTGGGTCAGTTGGCATTCCACTACATTGCAGTGAAGTTCAAGAGACTTTATTCTTCTCTCACTGGGCAGAAGTTGTATGTTTCTCTGGTGAAAGGGTTGGAGCCTGATAGTGTTGATACATCTCTTAAATATGCAAGAGAGATTCTGAAGTGGGATGACGAGAGGGCCAATTTTAGCTTGAGTGAGTATTCGATTTATAGCACCGAGGCCAGCTCCTTCTCCCATTGATGTCCAGTTCAGAGAAGGCTTGTAAATGGGTTATCTTCCTGTTTGACATTTTTCTTGCCAGTGTACATATAATGGCAAGTAACTGGACAAGAGAAGATTGCTTCCTTGCCGGGGGGCTGTTGCTGCTTCAGGAGATTGGCATGACCATTTTGGTAGTGAGAATCTGAATCTCTTGCAGCAAATGGTGCACACGTAGCTCATTGCCACACAAATTGCATGAAGTGTTCGATTTATCATGACATTATATGGTGAAGCAATCATTTGATGTGTTTTTGTACGATGGATATGTAGCCGTGCCATCTTTGAACATGATTTGAAATATTCATTTGTAATAGAGAAGATGAAATGCGACAGGTATATGTAGCATTGTAGCAAACCCTATGATCTTTCCTATAATATTACCATTTTGTACAGAAGCAACATATATGTGAATGTGAGAAGATGTAGGTTCGCAATTACTGGCTTAGCTGCTTAACTGAAAGGTACAACGTACTCCTGTTCACTCGGCAATGGTGTTGTGGAATAAGGGTTACCTTTTTTTTTTTTTTAGTTTTTAGTTTTTTTTTTAAATAATATTCACTTTAAGACTCGGACATTTTCCATGATAAAAATATGCTAAAGAAATCGCACCATACATTTTATTCAACAAACCTAGGGTTTTATAGAGAAAAAACCCTTACAAGCTATAAAAGTAATTAGGGAAATATATCTCTAATTTTCTCCTAAGAAATCACACTTACAAATTTTCTCCATTATTTGAAACCGAAGACACTCAAGATTTTAATTATAGAGTCCAGAATGAAGACGTGGAGTGATGAGAACTTCAAGTGGGGTGCTCTTCAAGTTTGTCAAACCAGAACTCTCAGTCAGATCAACGTCTTCATTCGATGGCTTAGCAACGTTAAAACCCTGTAAGAAGCTAGCAAGCGCCAAATGCACCATTTTAAGAGCCATTGAGATCCCGGGGCAACATCGCCTTCCTGAGCCAAAAGGAATGAGCTCAAAACTCTGCCCCCTCGGCTCTACGTCCTTATGGCTACTAAGAAATCTCTCAGGCTCAAAATCCTCAGGATTGGGCCACACACGCTCGTCACGGTGAACCTTCCACACATTCACCATTACGCGTGTGTTGGCCAGAATGTTATACCCACCTGAGAGGCTGCAATCTTCCAGTAGAGAACGTATTACGAATGGACTAGCCGGGTATAGGCGCAGTGTTTCCTTCACGATGGCTTGGAGATACACTAAATTTCTTATGTCCGACTCTTCCACGTGTCTACCCCTGCCCACGACTTTGTCCAGCTCCTCGTACGCCTTCTTCAGCGTGTGGCTATTATTCAGTAGTAAAGACACAGCCCATGTAAGAGTTATCATGGTGGTGTCACTTCCTGATAAAACTAGATTCTGCCCAAAAGAAAAAAGCATAGCATACCATAGCATGTAATTGATTGTTGTATATATAAAAAGAATCATGTTAAAATTAAGAACTTACCAAGCAAGTGGCCTTGGTTACGGTGTCAGCATCATAACCTGAAATCTTGGCATCTTCGAGGGTATTGAGCATCACATCCATGAAATCTTGCTCTTCTTCTTTCTTCCTTTCCGTCAACCTCTTGTGTTTATGCTCCTCCAGCCACCCTCCAAGCAGAGAATCCAATTCTTTGGCAGCTCTCTTCATCCTTTTCTCATACCCATTAATATCTAACCAACCGAGAAAAGGAAGTGCATCAGACAACACAAACACCCCAAACAGATAAAATATCTCCCTCATCACTTTTTGGACGCCACGTGCCGATTCTTCATCAACATCAGCATTACTCCCGAAGTATCGCTTCCCTCCCACCAGTCTTATAGCAACATTAAGCGTCAAGTCCCCAGACCATTCCTTCATATCCACAAGAGCTCCACTTTCTGCACTGCCTTTTCGAACCCACAATTTGTACGCTTCTTTCATCATGCTTTCCAACTCTGCAGCTTGTTTGTGCTTGAGCAGCTCAAGCCGATTATTCGACAAGAGCTCAATCGTAGCTATCTTGCGCACCTCACGCCAGTATGACCCATAAGGAGCAATGCCAAACATGGCATAGTTGTAGCCCAACAACTTTGAGGCAGCCATGCTTGGTCTGGTGGGTAAAACCTTGTCATGGACAGTGCAACACTCCCTCGCCATTTCCCAACTACTCAAGACCAGAGCTCTATGTGAACCCAGCCACAAAGTAAAGACTGGTCCGTACTTGTCAGCCATGGCGCCCAGTGTTTTGTGGGTCAATTGCCGGCCACCCAGGAGGTGCAAATGGCCGATAATAGGCAAAGCGCCACCAGCTTGGGGCGCATTGCAGGTCTTTTTCTTATTTGTAGTTCGGCTCTTGAAAAACAAGGCACAGACAAGCAGCGCAAAAAGAGTGTCAATAGGAATTGGATGAGAAGCTCCATTGGAGGTGACAGAGGTAGTAGCTGATTTACTGTGAAGTGGAGATCCTCCTCTTAGACCTTCGTATATATATATATATATATATATATTGTCATAAAAAAAATCCCTCCCCATTTCATAAATTAAAGGACACAAAAATCATTACCTTGTAAACTTCCTCAAATAGATGATGACTCACTCAACATTTACTACCAGCTTATCCATTCACACTGTCCTGATCACTATAGAAGCTTCTCATAGTCTTACCTAGAACCCACTTAATCCTCATAATTATAGAACTGACCCATTCATTCAATTATTATTTTTATCATTATAAATGTTCCCTAGAATAATTAAGACATAATATAAGTCCCTTATTAATAACACATTAGGACCTATAAATTAGATTCCACCCATCAAATATTTACTCCTATAAATATTCGCATAATCAGGGCATCCAACAAGGCACAGACAAGCATCCAACCAGGATTTGAAAAACAAGGCACAGCCAAGCAGGGCAAAGAGGGTCAAGAGGAATTGGGTGAGAGGTTACATCGGAGGTGACAGAGGCAGTAGCAGGATTGGATTTGAGTGATTAACTGTGGAGTGGAGTTCCTCCCCTTCAATAATAGCCATTTGAATGGTTCTTTCTTTAGTTCTTGTGCTAGCTTAATTCAATTCCAAAATGAGGAGGTTACTGTTCATGAGCTCAAACACTGATATAGAATGCTCAGAATCTAATCTCCACGTACCGTTAATAATGTAGATTTATGTGTTATGAAAGTCCCTGCAAAATTTAAGCTCAATCGGACCACAAACGCCAATCAATCGGAGCTATTGATCAAGGCTGGATAACACTTCCAGAATGTTGTTTCACCCATTGCATGCCCTGTCCGGACAGGCCTTCCCCAGGTCCGGACTGCATTTTCAGAAACACTGTTTCTGCTCCGCAAAGCCCTGTCCGGACAGCCCATTAACCTGTTTAGACACCCTGTAAGTTTTATACAAAAAAACGTGATTTTAAGTGAGTTAGATCTAGGGTTTTGTCGATGGTATATATACATCTTTATAGAGAGAGAGAGAGAGAGAGAGAGAGAGAGACGAATTTTCACCTCCAGAGAGTTCGTCGGAGGCTGTGCTAAGAGAGATCATATGTGGTGAGCGTTAAATTGAATCTCTTAGAGTTTTAGTTATTCTTTTGATAAATCTACGATTGAGAAGTCTATTGGAAGGGTCCGGTAAAGAAGAATCACGTTGAAGAAAATTGTGAGCAAGGAGACGAGCTGTAGGCTTGTCGATCTTACAAAGCCAAGGTCTTGCAAAGGGTTGTAAGTGTTCCCAGTGTCTGTAATCTCTAGATAATCTTTTGATAGTGATTTCCTGGGTTTGGCTGCCTCGGACAAGTTTTACTTTTAGATCGGTTTCTAAAAGGTTTTCTTTTCGTAACCAAAATATTTGTGTCTGCCTCTTTATTGCTTTATATATTTTGGGTGATTGAATTGTTTATTACTTCATAGTATTAATTCCGCATAAATTGTGATAAATAAGTTTTTGGAGTCGGCATAGCGTTTTTCAGCAACAATCAAATCAAGTACAGTCTGACAAGAAAACACGTAATTAGAATTACTGTCTAACAAGAAAACATAACTAATGTTGCTAATCTTTATTTAGGAGTCGAGGAGGATTAGTTTCGGTGTAAGGATTTTATTCTCATGGCTGAAAAAATAAAAATTGAGAATATAGGCTACCTATGTATTAGATTGAATCTACTTATAGCAGATATATTCTATAATTAAAGTGTTGACATGGGCTAGTAAATGTTGAGTTATAGATAATACTTGATTGTAAGATTTTTATGTTTATCTCTATGATATTGTAACTTGATAACTTTGGCTACGATTTATATAGCTTTATACTTTTTCAAGAATGGACATGAAAACTCCCCTAACAAAAAAAGTTAATATCATAGGTAAAAAAAAAAAAAAAAATAGAGATCTGGCTGATGGGAAGAATAATATTGAATATTGATGGTGTCTCCTTACGGCAAAAGCAAATAAATTCCAAGGAAGGCGAAAAACTGAGCGGCAAGAAGATGAAGCAGCATCATCATGCCCCATGGGCCTCAGCAATATCAGCGTAGTGGAGAGGCGCTTGGCTTTTTTACAGGATATGTTGATGGCCTCGATAGAGTCCAGGATCGAGACATGAAGTAATGAGAACTTCAGGTGGGGTTGACTTCAAGTCACATCCGCACTTCATTTCATGGCTTACAAACGTGAAATCCTATAAGAGCAATTACATCAGGTTTTTTTTTTTTTTTTTTTTTTTCAATTAGAGAATTTAATTTGTTTGTGTGTTTTTTGCATCACAGCCATTAGAAGATGATGAAGTTAGTTGGGTACAAAGAAGCAGAATCATGGAGCTTCACAAGTCAACACCTGTGAGAAGAAACCTATTGCTGTTCGGGGTATGTTCCAAACATTCAAGATTGGGTTCAATGGAAGATGAGATGGGCATTGATGGGTAGACAGTTCTAGAGGAAGATGAGATATTAAGGCTGGTCGAAGCCGAGGAAGTAAAAAAAAAAATTGGCGTATGTCCTTGTTAATAATGCCTTGATACCATGAAAGAAGTAGTACAGTAGTTTATGTTTTCCGCTTTACAACCGTGATCTTTTACTTTAGATGATTTACCAACGTGATCCTTTAGTAGTTTAACTGGAGTGGAATTCTTCTTTGGTTGGCAATTGTCTTCAACATTGTCTCACTAAACAAGAGAGAGAAGCTGAGAAGAAAGCCTTTGTCCATTTGCTATTTTCCCTAGTTACTTATTAAAAATATTTTAATTTATTGTTAGTAGCTAGCTGCCGAAATGAATATGTGGAATTGAAACGATTGATTTCAATATTGTTTAAATATCTAATTCAAAGCAGAGTACACTCTATAAATAACGTACATGAAAAATAATTTAAAAAGCGTTACATGCATGGACCAAAAAAAAAAAAAAAAGGGCCTAAAAAAGTAGCATTATTACTCTTATTGCTCTTATTGGCGATGGAACAAACACAAAAGCATAGGAACACGTAATTTAAATGCAGAAAGCTTAATTAAATATTAGAGTGATCATTTGTAGAGTTCAGCAGGAAGACGTGGAGTGATGCGAATTTCAAGTGGGGATTGCTTCAAGTTTGTCAAACCAACACTCTCAGTCATATCCACAAGCTCCTTTGATGGCCTAGAAACCTTGAAAGCCTGCAAGAAGCCAGCGAGCGACAAATGCACCATTTGTAGAGCAAATGAGACCCCAGCGCAAGATCTCCTTCCCGTCCCAAAAGCAAGGTACTCATAAGTGTTACCCCTCACGTCCATGTCCTTGTGGGTAGTAAAATATCTCTCCGGCCTGAACACATCGGGGTCCACCCATTTTGTCTCGTCCCGTTGAATTTTCCAGACGTTCACCATCACCCTCGTGTTGGCCGGAATGAAGTAGCCACCGGAGAGGGTGCAGTCTTCCAGTAGAGCACGATGCACGAGTGGACTGGCTGGGTATAGGCGCAGTGCTTCCTTGACTACGGCTTGGAGATAAACTAAATTTTTGATGTCAGAATCGTCAACGTGTCTATCATTGCCAACCACTCTCTCCAGCTCTTCATACGTCTTCTTCAGCGCTTCGTCACTATTCATTAGACAGGACAAAGCCCATACAAGAGTTACCATGGTCGTGTCACTTCCTGCTAAAATTAGATTCTGCCAAAAAAAAAAAAAAAGCTTGATTGTCAGTCAATACACAAAACAAAATAGCCCCAATAATTTAAAAAAATTGGTTACCCATAAGCAGCCTAAGCAAATTCTCGTCCACTTGGTATAGATATTTCTTAAAAAAAACACTATTTGTTGTGGGTGTATACGTTTCCTTGATAAGGCTTAATTAAATAGGATATTTTCATGCCGACACAGAAATGTACAAAGTAGCAAGTTCTTATCTTAAATTGAGTCAATTCTATAGGCAATATTATAATATTATATGTTAAAATATTAATTTAATTTAACATAATATCAAAATAAAAGCTTGAATACGAAGAAAATCATTAAAATATTAATTAAATAATTTAATTTAATTTTAAACTTTCAAGATCACTTATCATTGAACATTGTATATGACACTTGTAATTAATATTGATAGCAAATTAGAAAAAAAAAAATAAAATATTGATAGCACGATATGAACCAACTTTAAAATTAGTCTTCAAAAAAAATAATAATAATTAAAAGTTTTTACAATTACTTAGAAAATAATAATTATAAGACCTTAAAAAGATAAGAATAGATAAGATAAGAGTGAAAATTTTACCAAGCAAGTGGCCTTCGTGATGGTGTCGGCGTCGAATTTAGAAATCTTGGCATCTTCGACGGTGTTGAGCATGACATCCATAAAATCTTGATCTTCTTCAGACCGCTTGCCCTCCGTCAACCTCCTCTGTTTATGCTCCTCCAGCCACGATGAAATGAGGCGATCCAATTCTTTGGCAGCTCGCTTCATCCTGTTCTCATACCCATTCGTATCCAACCAACCGAAAAGAGGAAGTGCATCAGACAACACAAACACCCCAAACAGATAAATCACCTCCCTCATCACTTTTTGAACCCGATTCGCCGATTCTTCATCCACATCGGCGTTAGTCCCAAAGTATCGCTTCCCTCCCACCATTCTAATAGCAATATTAAGCGTCAAGTTCCCATACCATTGCTTCATGTCCACAACAGTTCCACTTTCTGCGCCCCCTTTACGACCGCACACTTTGTACAGTTCTTTCATCATACTGTCTACCTCTGCAGCTGGTTTGTGCTTCAGCAGGTCAAGTCGGTGATTCGACAACAGCTCAATTGTGGCTATCTTGCGCATTTTACGCCAGTACTCCCCATACCCGGTCAACCCAAACATAGCACAGTTATAGCCCAACAACCTCGCCGCCGCCACACTTGGCCTGGTCGAAAAGGCCTTGTCGTGGACAGTGAAGCACTCTTTCGCAACTTCCCAACTGTTGATAACCAGATATCTGTAGGAACCCAGCTTTATTGTATAGACTGGTCCGTACTTGTCGGCCATGTTGCTAAACACTTTGTGGGCAAGTGTCCGGCCACCTAGGAGGTGCAGATGGCCGATGATTGGCAGAGTGCCACCGGCTGCAGGCGCAGTGCAGGCCTTTTTCTTAGGACCGGCTCGGCTCTTGAAAATCAAGGCACAGACAAGCAGGACAGAGAGGGTCAAGATAAATTGGGTGAGAGGCTCCATTGGAGGTGAGTCCTCAGAGGTAGTAGCTAGCAGGATTGGATTTGAGTGATGAAGTGTGGAGTGGAGTTCCTCTTAGAGCTTCATATATATAATACAAAAAAAAAAATTTATCTTGGTTGATTTTTTTTCTTTGAAACTTGAGCTTAATAATATATAGCCTGCCTTTTGAGACCAACTACCTCCCCAATATTCTACAAAGACTACAATTGCCCAATACCACGTTAGGGGACAAAACAAAAGAAAAAAAAAATTAAGGGGACAAAAAAATATATATTTTAAGGAGTTTAAAAAAAAAAAAATAGGAGTGGGCGATGGCGTGGGTCAGCATACGATGATTGTCAAAGGGTGATTTGTCATTTTGCTTGAAAGCCCTCAACTTGGACCGCCCTCGATTGGTTGGTAGGT
Source organism: Corylus avellana (assembly GCF_965113065.1). Taxonomy (NCBI): domain Eukaryota; kingdom Viridiplantae; phylum Streptophyta; class Magnoliopsida; order Fagales; family Betulaceae; genus Corylus; species Corylus avellana. Next base: position 1,547,562 of record NC_142495.1, read on the forward strand.
GTCGCTTTAGCAAGCCGTCGACTTTGACTCTAACGCCAGTGGGAGACTGGAGTTGTCTTTCAATGGCTGGAATTCGGTTTTCAAAAGCAAAAATGTATATATCCCATTTGGTCAAAGAAAGGTGTTAATTATTTGTTTGCAGAACACAAAGAAATGTGTTTCACCCTTCATGTTAGTGTGAAAACTGCTCGTCTTAAATAGTTTTTTTCCCACCCACCGCATGCCTCTTTGTTCAACGGAATCGATTGAGAGGATCCTCATACTCGTTCAACAGACCATTTTCTTATTATTTTTAGCAGTTTCACCAAATTTTACTCATCAAAATAACTAAAAATATATATTTTTTCTATTTTAACGGTTTACTTTTCTAGAACATCTCAACTATTTTACTATTTTAATAATCTACTTTTACTATTCAATTTAAATATTCTTTTTCAATAATTTGTTTTTTTTTTTTTTTTAACTATTAAAGGAGGAGAAAGAAAAAAAGAAAAAAGAAAAACCATTTTTTTATTCATTTGGTGAGTATTATTCCCTCACTTTTTTTTTTTTAGGTCAATTGGTGAGGCTGAAAATGAAGGTTTTAAGACTTTTCACTAAATTGACTCATCAAACTAACCAAAAAATAGTTTTAGTAAGGCTGTAAATAGTGCTATAACTGTAGCAAACTAATGAATCAGTTCAGACAACGACCATGATTTTTGGTTTTATTTTTCTATATATAATGAATAGTTAAAAAGAGAAAAAAGTGATAGAAAATGAGACAAATGTTATATATTATATTTTTATTTCATAATTGTCGCATAATATTTAACATGCAAGTATTAACTAATTCTCTGATTAATCTTTTAAAAAAAAAAATTAAGGGTAGATTATAATTGTCATATTAATATTGTAGAATAATTGTGAGCTAAAAAAAAAAAAAATTCTTTTGGCATTATACTTAAAATTAATATATAAAATAATTATTTATATATTGATACCTGCTACAAGCCTGCAACTGGTAGACGTTGACTGAATCATATATATATATATATATATATATATATATATAATCATAATATATTCCTGTCTTATGTGGTAATCCTTATCTGGAGGAGAGATTTTTTAATGTAACAGTCATCATGGTTACACATGATTCTATTATTGAGTTATTTAAAAAAAATAATTGATGAAGGTCTGTCTTGTTTGGCGATCGCCTAGAGAAAGGAGATAAGATTTTTTTTTAAAAGACGAGGAAAACTTGTATCTTTTATAGATAAGATTACCGGGAGGTTTTATCTGCTTGATCAGGCCATAAAAATAATCAAAAAAAAAAACCCACGTCTTAGGAATGCTTGGCATGGGGTCGTTTTGACGAAACCATTTCATTGAGGCATCATTTTAATAGTAAAACAATAATTCTCAAAAAGAGAAATCGTTCGTTAAAGTCTCATCTGTATGTCCACCTATACTTTTACATGAAACACATTTATTGCATTGTAAGAGCATTTTTAGCAACCCCACCAAATATTACTCGCCAAAATAATCAAAAATACATTTTTTTTTTTTTTTTCTATTTTAACAACTCATATTTTTAGAACACCCACAACAGTCTTATTATTTTAACAAATTACTTTCAATATCTCATTTAAATATTATTTTTCAAATATTTGTTTATTTTTTTCTCTAACTTTTATATTTTTGAATGTTTGTATTTTCCTAATGGTCTATTTTAAGAATATTTGTTTTATTTAATGTTTTTAAAAATTTGAATTTTTCTGATAATATTCGAAATGGTGGAGGGAAATGGGCTAAATGCTGAATGGGTGAGAGAAAAGAAAAGAGAAGGGAGAGAGGCCTGAAAAAAAAAAATAGTGAATACTGTTAACTCACCATTTTATTTTGGTTAAAATGACGAGTCTAAAAAATGAAAATTTAAGCCACTTTTATTAAATTGTCTCACCGAAATAATAAAAAAAATAATTTTAATGAGGTTGCTAAGAGTGCTCTAAATAGTGAATTTTTAGAGGTCAACGTACAAGTAGGTAGACTAGTTAATTAATTACTGTTAATCGCATAATCATTTTGGTGGGGGGTCCGAGACGATTAAATACTCTTACATAATAATAATATAGCACAAGTTGGTCGTAGCTATATATGCTATACTATTGGTGGGAAGAATCAACTATCAGGAATAAAACTATATAACCACCTACCCACATATATTATATATTTTAAATATAATTAACAATAATAATATAGCCCATGATGCTCGTATGCTATATTATTGGTAGGAGATGCAGAGTTTTCACGACAAAAATGGTTGACATACAATAATTAAAGCCAATTGGTGCCCATCTCTTATGACTCATAGATGAAGAGCAGCGCTTTGGGAAGTCTCCGTGGTGTGTCTGAACCAACTAACAAGCTAGAGAAGCTTTCAAGGGGCCCCGTCTTACTACACCATACGGCATACAATACAAGTTAAGAAACGAATATTGTTAATAATTGTCACAGAGGAATCTTAAGCAACGGAACTTATGTTTTACTTTGGTTTTTAAATAAGTTTCTTTGTCAGGCAGCTGGCAAATTAATCATCGTTGTTATATCAAACCATAAATTAGCAGGTATTATGTGACTCTCATTTGGCGCGTCATGTTTCATGTAACACATTTACTTTAAATTATAAATACATCGTAAATAAAATAAAATAAAATAAAGGAGCGGGAAGAAACTGCCCCTCACACGAGAGGGGCAATCTCCTCTTGGTGAAGGGGGGTTGTCCCTCACGGAATATGGGTGGCCACCCCTCTATGCAAGGAGGTTGCCTCTCACATGAGAGGGCCACCATCCTTCTTCTCTGGTAAGGAATGACTCTCTTCACAGGATGAGTGGGGAATTGGAGAGGGCTAGCCGACTACCTCTATAACATTTCATATTTTATATTTCAATTGAATTTTAGATGAGCCTAATGAATTGGAATAGAGTGTGCATGTCCAACTATTTGAGATTTTTTTTAAAAAAATATATATATAAAAATGGATCATAACTTAGGAACCCGTAAGTCCTAAAAGTTTGAATTTTAAAATTTATGTAGAAAATAGCATGTTGTATAATGGTTCAGGGTTGGTGTGGACTGTGGAACAAGGAGGGGACTTTTGACTCCCCCAAAGTCGGCCATGCATGGATTTTTATTGAATTAATTTTCAAAGAAAATTTTCAATTTCGAAAGTCCAAAGTCCAAACCAGACAAAAACAAGTTACTTAAAAGAAAATTTGACTTGCCGTTATAGGGTTTCCAAAAATTTGAAAAGTCCACTTTATGTCCTTGCTTGTATGACACGATAGGGAAGCTCTGCAAACTAAGTACTAAGTAGCTGGGTTTACAAATCTCTCTCGTAAATTCAGATTTTCTCTTCAAAATTTAAAATGTGTTTTTTAGATTTTAGTCCCAATTGAGTCGAGTCTAAGAGGATTTAAAGTATTGGGTATGACTTAGTCTAAGCCCATGCATAAAGGGCCCTGGGTACGTGAGTGGTTTCCAAGTGGGCCAATCCCAATCCATTCTCCAATTTAAACTTTAAGCCCATTAACTAATAGAGCTCTTTGCTTCCTAATGCAGTATATTTCGTCTCCATAACCATTTTTATTTATTTATTTATTTTTAAAGATATATGAATTTCCAAAAATATCATCAAATTCAGCAGAAATTTATGAAATTACAAGTTCTGGTGCATGAAAATGCATACATAGTTTCCTTAATGGCATCATGGCATTATATAAACTAATTTACTGCGAATATAGTTGAGAGTTGAGACGTGGAGTAAGGATAACTTCCAGGGGGGTTGCTTTCAGATTTGCCAAGCCAGGGCTCTCCGTCATGTCCACGTCATCATTCGATGGCTTGGCAACATCAAAACCATGCAACAAGCTAGCCAAAGTCAAATGCACTAGTTGAAGGGCTAGTGAGACTCCAGGGCACGATCTTCTTCCTGAGCCAAAAGGGATGAGCTCGAAGTTGTGACCTCTCACGTCAATGTCCTTGTGGCTGGTCAGAAATCTCTCCGGCTGGAACTGGAGAGGGTCAGGCCACAGGTGTTTATTCCTGTGGATTTTCCAGGCATTCACCATTAAACGCGTGCCGGCGGGAACGTGATATCCGGGTGAGATGGTGCAGTCTTCCATTGCCGCACGAAGGCTAATGATTGGGGCAGGTGGGTATAGGCGCAACGTTTCCTTGACAATGGCCTGGAGATAGACCAGATTCTTAATGTCCGATTCGTCCGGATGTCTGTCCTTGCCAACATGAATGTTTAACTCGTCTTGGGCCTTTCTCAAGACGTGTTGATTGTTGAGTAGTAGAGATCGAGTCCACGTTAGAAGAACCATGGTCGCGTCACTTCCCGCTATGATTAAATTCTGCCAAATTAAGTCTCATTATTAGTATTCCAATCCTCTAATTTATTCCCTAGCTAGCATATCAATATCAAGTACAAAGTTGAATGCGGATTCCTACATTTGGGTGATCAAATTTACCAAAATTCGAGCAATCCAAAGAAGGAGTTCACTTTGAGTTGCTCAAATTTTAATGAAATTTGGATCCCCATCCCACAAAGTTTACTAAAGCACAAAATAAACAAAATTTTCATGTCATGCATCTTTCATCAAAAGCTGGGAGATGCAGAGGTAATTGGTTTCAAATGATGAAGCCTTGACTGTACAGTACTTAATTTTTTAATTTACAGAAATAATTCGTTTTTTCCACCGGAGACACAAATTACCGACCAACCAAGGTGACCAACAAGGAATATGGAACTAGGATTTGTTAATGCAAGGGGTAAAGCCCAAACGAGGTGCAAAATTTAATTTTGATAAGGGTCAAGCTTAATTTTTTTTATATATATAAATTACCAACCAACCAAGGTGACCAACAAGGAATATGGAACTAGGATTTGTTAATGCAAGGGAAAAGGCCCGAAAGAGGCGCAAAATTTAATTTTGATAAGGGTCAAGCTTAATTTATATATATATATATATATATATATATATATATATATATATATTTTCAATTAGTATACTTCACGATGATTAAATAATTCATCTCGAGCTCCAGCCATAAAAAAAAAAAAAATCAAGAAATTATTGTAGAGTGATGAAATGAAATGCATAGCTTAATTAGTAGGCAAATAGTTACCAGGCAAGTGGCCTTGTTAATGGTATCTGCGTCAAAACCAGAGATCTTGGCAATCTCCTAGGATGGTCAGCATCACATCCATGAAATCCTGATCTTCCTTTCCCTCCCCACCCAACAATCTATTCTCCTTATGCTCCTCCAGCAACCTTCCAATCATAGAATCCAATTTCTTTGCAGTTCTTTTCATTGCCTTTTGGCCCTTTTTATATCCATTGACATCCAACCACCCAAGAAACGGCATCGTATCAGACAGCACGAATACCCCAAACAAAAAAGATACATCCCCCATCAAATTCTCAAAGCTCTGCACCTCACCTTCTTCACAATCAGCTCCACCTACACAGCATTGCTTCCCTGCCACCATCCTCAAAAATACATTGAGCATCAAATCCCCAAACCAATGTTTCATCTCAACCAAAACCCCTGTTTCTGCACAACCTTTCCCAACACATAACTCGAACAATTCTCTGATTGCAGCCTCGACCTGCGAAGAACGTTTTTGCTTGAGCATATCAAGCCGATGGGTTGACAGAAGCTCAATTGTAGTTATCTTGCGCATTTCACGCCAGAAAGGCCCGTAAGGGGCAAACCCAAACATAGCATTCTCGTATCCTAGTACTCTTGAAGCAAGTATGGTTGGTCTGGTGGAGAAAATCTTGTCGTGGACAGTAAAACACTCTTTGGCCATTTCCCAACAGCTCAAAACTACAACTTTATGTGAACCCAGGTTTATAGTAAAAACAGGACCATATTTGTCAGCCATGGCACCAAGTGTCTTGTGGGTTAGTTGTTGGTCCCCTAAGAGGTGCAGGTGGCCTATGAAAGGCCAAGCACCTCCTGCTTGAGGTATGCTACAGGTCGTTTTCTTATGAGGAGTGGGTTTCTTTTTTTGATAAACAAAAACACATAAGAGTAGCAGGGCAAGGAGGGTAGATATTATTGCTGACGGGAATTGGAGAACAGGGTCCATATTCCAGGCAGATAGAGTAGATAATATTCCAGGGGAATTGGGTTTTGGACGTACGGGATTACAGGCAAATTTGCTTCCATGATAGATGCAAGCTCGATCTAACTCGTTTGCCAGAGTTGTACACTAAAAAAAGCAAACTCAAATGCCGGCCGCCTTAAGAAATGCAAACTTTTGGATGAAAAGTGTAACAAAAAAAAAAGTTTGTAGAAGAGGAAAGAGAGAGAGAGAGAGAGAGAGAGAGAGAGAGGGGCTTTAGGGGGTTTAAAAAGGTAATTAATGGCTAATTAGAGATCTCATGTCCATGAATGACTAAGCTAGACCTATAAGAATAATGTAAGAAACATACTTTTATTTTATTGTTATTTTATTATATTGACGTATGAAAGTATCAATTAGCCTTTAATTTTACTTTTAACAAGAATTTATTGGCACGCAATATCAATATGATGTCGTAGTAGTAGGATAAAAATGTAATTTGTAACATTATTTATGTGTATATGCCTCTTTATATCTTGTAAAAATAATACAGCATACTATACCCTATACTAAAGTGAGAGTGTTCATCTCAATCCTTGAATTAGGCTTTTGTTTCTTTTTTAAATAATAATAATAGACACTATTACATTACCCAATAATAAGTGTCAATTTATATTTTATTTATATTATTGCAACTTTTTAATAGTTTCTTCCATATTATTTAATTTTGATGATAAACTGTCTTTTCGTGATTCTATGGACTATGGTATAAGATTTTGTTTTATGAAATTCAATATAACCTTTCATCTCATTATTGTTTCAGTTAATGTACGTTTTTTTATTTTTTATTTTTTATTTATTTTTTATTTTTTTTTATGCCATTTTAAGTGGGTGCTCCAATCTAGAACAAACCATTGGATTTCTCTACTTCACAATTTTTTTAACTTAAGGTTCTGTCCATACAAGTAACTATTTTTAAAAATAAAAATAAAAAATTAACTAATAAATATTTAATTAAGTTGCGTTCCTACAGGTAGACAAGACCTCCGATCGAGCACATCTCTTTAATTTGTAATTACCAAAGGTTATCAACTTGCCACAGAAAAAGGTCACTACTCTCAGCCAAAATATTGTCTTCAAAATGGAGAAGAATAAAATCTTGGGCATTTTGAATCTCAGCCAAGACAAAGAAAGAAAAAAAAAGAAAGAGCAATGTTGATTGAGGTACATACGAATAGATCGATCAGTCAAAATGTTAACATGTGTGTGCCAATGCCAATGGCTAGAGGGCTTCTCTATTCTTGCGTTTCCTAACATGTCTGTGCCAATGCCAATGGCTAGAGGGCTTCTTCATTCTTGCATTTCCACGAAGAACATGAACAAGCATTTCTTCACATGTATTTCCTCTCTGAAGGACAAATTCAAACACGCATTGGTCTCCAACTTTCACATTGTTTTTCGCGAAATAAGACCACCCACAACCAATGGCTATTCGGCCATCTTCTTTGAATAGGATTCTCGCATGCCAGGCGTTTCCATTTTGATCACGAAGCACAATCTCTGGTTTTAGTGCAATGTTAAATGCTTTTACCACTGATGTATGAATGTACTGCAACCATAAACAATATTACGACTCATCAAAAATCTCATTTCTCTATATATCAAAATCTCGATGTACCCGTACTATCACACAAATATCTCACAAAGACTCACCACGGTAGTTAGTGTATGACTAGTATTGCTCAGCACAAAGTGTGGAGTCTTTGATGCTACAAGTTGAGCTATCACTTCAGGGGTGTTGTTTTTTTCAAGATTTGTTGATTTATGCCCACTAACTTCAGATGAATCTGTAAGTAAACAAATTTATTTTCATGTTAAACAAAACAAACAAAAAATGGAAGATAGACAATTAGTTGAGAATTGAATAATAAATATAAATACAACTCACCGCCTTCCTCATCTTGCTCTGCAATATTATAATCTTGTTCCAATTCATCGTCAGCAGGAGTACTCTCACAAATATCTATTGGTTCTTCCTTCATGCATCCTCGTCTATCGAATATCTCCACTTCAAATGAGGAACTTCTATTGTATCGGAAGATTAGGAAGTCCCCAAAATTCAAAAAATGAGCACGTTTAAAGCATTCCCAGCCATTTGTGAACAACACGTGCCCACCAATTTCTTCTAGTTGGACACACCATGATTTTCTAGCATCATCAATGAAATATACCTTTTCTGGTATCCTTCCATTGAAATGCCTGACAAAATCTGGTGGTATGGACTAGACAAAATAAATTGAATTTTCATTAGATATCAAACAGTACTCTAGCTACATTCAAAAACACTGCATATAATTAATCATTCCTTTATGTTGAGTGTGTTAAAAATCCTCTAATTTGGATCATAAAACTTATCCACAATTTTCCTTTGAATAGAGATGGTATTTTCAGATAAAAATATATATGCGTATATAAATGGACGGGAAGGGAAGGAAGGCCAAGGAGCGAAAGCTCCCATGAGATATTAAAAGTAATAATTAATAGGCACATAATTAAACAGAAATCCCTATAATTGCAGCCAATCAAAAGTATTTAACTTCGTAACTCAAGCGAGATATATAATTGTTTATCATGACAAAAGTATATTTAATTTATTTAAATGGAATTTCAGGATGATCAAAATGGCCACCACTGGATGTACGTGGAAAGTAAATTAGAAATTATACACATATTCAACAGTACTCATCATTTGGTGCTTTAGATGTTGAGAGAGAGAGAGAGAGAGACAATTAGTTACTGCATTTAAAGTCATCATATTGATATAGTTAAATGAAATCAAATACACGTACAGCGTCCGCTCGTCATATATTTTCCTTTGGACTGATGAAAATCTTTTTAACCATGAACCTTTTGAAACACTGTTTCAAGATGATCATAAATACAAGTCAAGCTTGAAATAATATTTTCAAAGAAACAACGAAAAAGACAACTTATGAATCTACGAACCCAAAAAATTAAAATAAAAAATTGTGTTTTACCCTTCACAGTTCACACCTACCAAATATTACAAAACATTGAGCTTATAGAAACGCCATATTATATATATATATATAGAGAGAGAGAGAGAGAGAGAGAGAGAGAGAGGCTGTACTAGTTGGTGAGAGCTGGAAGCGGGGTGAAATACTTTGAAGAACTTGGGCCTGACGGCCTGTGCCTGTCTGTGTCCGCCACACCTCTCCATTCGGCTCGCTGTCACTCTCTGTGTCATTCTTTTTCTTTTTTCTTGTTTGCCCTGTTTGTGCGCGTTTGACAATTAAAAAGCAACACAATTATAAAATGGAGAATATGTAAGAATTGTAGAAATCAAAGGCGTAGTCAACAAAGAATGGACAATTTTTAGGGCCTCTTGAAATGGACAAAACCAAAAGCAAACTAACATAATATATGCTCTATCTCAAGTTCAGCAAAACGAAAAAAAAAAATAACCCAACAAATCAGACACACTAGACTGAAAAAATAAAAATGAACAGATCACCCAACATCCAAAGTTTTTAAAATTTGTCTTAAAATTAAATATAAGTTTTTTTAATAGTTCAAACCCCCAAAATAATACTTTCGCCCCCCTCAAAATAATATTTTTGTCGTCCTTAAGCTTTCTTGCAGAGAAGTGAGTGCAAACTGCACAAAAAAAAAGTCCTACACGAAAATTAAGAACAATATTCACGATAAAAGCTTTCAAAGTTTCAAACTAGTTTTCAAAAGCTGCAATTTTTACAAAAAAAAATATTGTTCTATTTGGTTTGAGACTCTGAAGCAACTTTTATACTTTGAGCTTTGTCTAACATCATGTCAAGCATTAAACTCACGACTAAAGATGACGAAAGACTCTCTATCTCTTCCTCTCACAGAGCAGATGAGAAGGCAGAATATTTTCCATACCTGGGAAACGAACATGTTGAGATTGGTGTATGTGGGTATCTCAATGTCAAGCGATCTGTGAAAAATGTTGTAGATAGCTTCGTTGGCGAGTAGCTTCGTTGGTGAGTGGGTATCTCAATGTGAAGAAGATCTTCTGTAGTCCACAAAATAAAAAGCTAAGAACCAGAGAGAGAGAGAGAGAGAGAGAGAGTCGTTGGTGAGTAGGTATATCTCAATGTCAAGAAGATCTTCTTTATTCCACAAAATAAAAAGCTAAGAACCAGAGAGAGAGAGAGAGAAAGAAGAGAGATAGGACAAGCCCATCATTGTGATGAGTATCTGCAATATCACAAGTCTGGTGTGGTGTCCGTGATGTTTGTTTTGGTCAATAACTAACAAGGACTGGCTAGTCTGGCTTTGTTCTCTCTGCTCCGGCGCTGTCCATTGTGTCTACTATTGTTTCTAGTTACGTTTTTGTCAAGAATTTGCGCAATAATAGGTGCCTTTTTGAGTTTTTTCTAGCTTCATCTATTTACTGCCTTTACAATGCACTCTGTTTTTGGGATTGAAATTTAGTGTTATATTAGAATTTGGAGGCTTAATTAATGTCTGTTTAGTATTGAACCAATTAATTAATGTAGTTGTTTGGGGGGAGGTGGAGTGGCAGGCTGGCAGCGTGGGAAAGGGAGGGGCTGGGTTTGCAGAAGATCTTTTTTCGTTTGGATATATATATTTGAAGAGAGCGACAGAAAGGGAGTGAAAAAGAGAGAAACATGCACAAGAGAAGCGTGATTCTGCATGTTCCTGCTGTGGCACGTACGAAAAAAGAAAGAGGAAGAAAGTACCTCAAATGGTCAAAACACAAAAGAAACACGGGAGGGGAAGAGGACAAACATCCTCGATCTGCAAATAGGAACAGAGCACACCATCAAATTTTTATCTTAAAAGGAACAGAGGATATATATATATATATATAAGTAATTAAGACAAGCCAATTTATAAATCATAATTTAGTATTTAATGAAATTTATAAAGCATAATTTTTAAAGTGGTTCATCATTTAAAATTATGCATATATATTTTTTTTTAATGAATAACAAAGCCTACATTTTATGTATAGACAAGAGGCTTGTATATATATATAGAGAGAGAGAGAGAGAGAGAGAGAGAGAGATGTCCTTAATTAAAAAAATAAAAAATAAAAAACATGTAAATGATATTTTTCAAATAAAAAGAATAGGTTAAAAGTGTCTTTGCCTCGTGAGTGTGCATAAAAAGAAAATGTTGGACTGTGCAGTCTGTACTACGTCCTCTTCCCTTCATGTTTCTTTTGTGTTTGGGTTTTATCTCTCTCTCTCTCTCTTTCCTTTTTCTTGTTTGTAATGTTCATCATATCGCATGTGCCACAGCAGGGACATGCTTCTTTTGTGTTTGATTGTACGTGTTTTTTTTTTTTTTTTCTTTTGGGTTACGTTTTAATCAATGTCTTTTGAAGCATTCATTTTTGTAATTATTATATTGATATAAGATTCTAAGACGTGATGAGATTTGAAGCTTTGGGGAAGAGAATTATCTTGTATAAAATATCAGTTTTATTATGTGTAAATAGTATTTTTCATGAATATTCATAACCGTTTTCAATAGCAATACCCGGAGTCACTATTAGGAAGAGTAGTTATAATTGGTTTTTTTTGTCCACTTTTTTACTTAGAAAAATAAATAAATAATTTAGCTAAAGTACTACACCTTATTAAGTGGATGTGATCTTCCCACATTCAAAGTTTTAACACAATATATATAGCTGTCGTGTGGGGCCGGTCATGGGGCGGCACCCACCTCCGCAACCACCTTCATAGGGTATGGGTGGGTCACAAAATCCGATTACCACCCGTTTAGAGAATTTTTTTCACCGTTTCTTTATTTTTATGTTTTATGGGATGGCAAAGACCCAAGCATGTCAAATAGACAAAATTGACTACTCTTATAAATTTAGAAAAAAAAAAAGCAATTTTTATTACTTTCTAAAATTCAGTAAGTGTTTTGAATAAACTTAAGGGTTAAAATGTTATTTAATTACATGTGCTTTGAACCATTATCAAATAGTCACCTTAATTTCTAAAGTTATCGCACATGGTACATGGAGTTGTCTAATTAATGAAATTAGTCACTCCGTCCATATTCCATTAAAAAATTTAATGAAATGTCTCATTTTTTTACGCCAGCATTATTTTAAAAATAAAGAGAAAATAAAATAAAATAAAAAAAGCAAAGAAAATCATCCTCGCATGCCATTGGTGGCGGAGATCCAACCTCGGTGGTGAGAGACTGGGAGTTGTCGAAGGTGAATAGCAGGGGAATCTCCCCTCGCAATGGGAAAAGGGTGATTTAGCCCTAATTCCTAAACATAAAATCACATGAAACATTTTTGGATTAACAATTAACCCTTAATATAAAATTGTTGAGAAAAATTTCTCAAAATTACATGTAAAATTTTAATCTTTTTTTATTTATTAAAATTGTTACAAATTTATCACATATATTAGATTTTATACGAATTATTTAATTTGAATTTTGAAATCCATATTTTTCACAAATATTTATATTTTTAAATTATATAAAAAAAATTAAACATTTTTTAGATGAATATATAATCTTTTGACTATTTTTTTTTTTTTTTTTTGGGCTGGGGGGGGGGGGGTGGGGCTTAATCTTTTGACTATCTTGGTCCTTCGACAAGTGCATATGACCCATGAAAACAATGGGCTTGATCCATTTTCGTGGACTGTTAAACCCTAAACAATGGACATTTAGATTTGCCAAGCCAGGGCTCTCTGTCATGTCCATGTCATCATTCGATGGCTTTGCAATATCAAAAGCATGCAACAAGCTAGCCAAAGTCAAATGCACCAGTTGAAGAGCTAGTGAGACTCCAGGGCACGATCTTCTTCCTGAGCCAAAAGGGATGAGCTCGAAGTTGTGACCTCTCACGTCAATGTCCTTATGGTTGGTCAGAAATCTCTCCGGCTGGAACTTGAGAGGGTCAGGCCACAGGTGCTTATCCTGGTGGATTTTCCAGGCATTCACCATTAAACGCGTGCAGGCGGGAACGTGATATCCGGGTGAGAGGTTGCAGTCTTCCATTTCGGCACGGAGGCTAATGATTGGGGCAGGTGGGTATAGGCAGATCTGGCTTAGGTGCGCACCATGCGGTAGCCCAAAATGACCCAGTTCGGTGTCGTTTTGGGTAATAAAAAAATATATTTTTTAAAAGTAATAATATAATATTTATTAAATATTAAAAAACTAAAAGTATTAAATAAAAAAATAAAAAAAATGAAAGTCCAATTTGGCCAAGGGAGTGGCTGGAGCCACCACCATGGCCAGTCTGGGGGTGGTTTCGGCCACTCCCATACCGAACTTAGGGGTGGCCGGACCACCCCCATGGGCCTAGGGGTGGTTTCGGCCACCCTCATGCTGGCCTTAGGGGTGGCCAGAACCACCCCCAGGCTCTTGGGGTGGTCTGGCCACCCCCAAAGGGTCAAAACCCAAACTTTTTAATTTTTTTTTTTTTTTTTATCTTTTATCTTTTTTCTTTTGGCCTTTTGTAGGTGGCTGGACAACTCCCTTGACCATAGGGGTGATTCGTCCACCCTCAGACTGGCCATGTGGTGCTCCAGCCACTCCCTCGGCCAAAATGGGGTTAGGGGTGGTTTTGGCCACTGCCATACCGGCCTTGGGAGTGGCCAGAACCACCCCCAGGCTCTTGAGGTGGTCCGGCCACCCCCAAAGGGCCAAAACCCAAACTTTTTTTTTTTTTTTTTGGCCTTTTAGAGGTGGTCGGACCACCCCTTGGCCAAAATGGGGTGGAAGGGTGGCCATGGGAGTGGCTTGAGCCACCCCTTTCATTTTTTTTTTTAATATTTTTCTTTTTTTTTTCTTTTGCTTTAATTTTTTTTTTTTTTTTTTTTTTTTTTTTTATTGCCCAAAATGACCCCAAACTGGGTCGTTTTGGGCTACTGCATGGTGCGACAGTTTTGCACTACCACACCTAATTAAGCCAGCTCCGGTATAGGCACTACGTTTCCTTGACAATGGCTTGAAGATAGACCAAGTTTTTAATGTCCGATTCATCCGGATGTGTCCTTGCCAACATGAATGTTTAACTCGTCTTGGGGCTTTCTCAACACGTGTAGATTGTTGAGTCCTAGAGACCGAGTCCACGTTAGAAGAACCATGGTCGCGTCTCTTCCCACTATGATTAAATTCTGCCAAATTAAGTCTCATTATTAGTATTCCAATCCTCCAATTTATGCCCTAGCTAGCATATCAAGTACAAATTAAAGTTGAATGACGATCCCTACATTTGGGTGATCAAATTTACCGAAATTACTCTCCTGTAACCTTTAACATTTAACAAATTTTTTAACTTTAGGTTCTGCTCTTACAAGTAACTTTTTTTATTTTTATTTTTATTTTAACTAATAAGTATTTAAGTTGCATTCCTACAAGTAGACAAGACCTTTTCGAACACATCTCTTTTGTAATTAGCCAAAGGTTATCAACTTGCCACAGAAAAAGGTCACTACTCTCAGCCAAAATATTGTCTTCATCAAAATGGAGAAGAATAAAACCTTGGGCATTTTGAATCTCAGCCAAGACAAAAAAAGGAAAAAAAACAAAAGAAGAAAAAAAGAAAAAGAAAAAAGAAAGAGCAATGTTGATTGAGGTACATACGAATAGATCGATCAGTCAAAATGTTAACATGTGTGTGCCAATGCCAATGGCTAGAGGGCTTTTCTATTCTTGCGTTCCCTAACATTGTCTGTGCCAATGCCAATGGCTAGAGGGCTTCTTCATTCTTGCATTTCCACGAAGAACATGAACACGTATTTCTTCACATGTATTTCTTCTCTGAAGGACAAACTCAAACACGCATTGGTCTTCAACTTTCACATTGTTGTTCGCGAAATAAGACCACCCAGAACCAATAGCTATTCGGCCATCTTCTTTGAATATGATTCTCACCGGCCAAGCCTGTCCATTCTGATCACGAAGCACAGTCTTTGGTTTTAGTGCAATGTTAAATGCTTTTACCACCGATTTATGAATGTACTGCAACCATAAACAATATTACGACTCATCAAAAATCTCATTTCTATATATATTAAAATTTCAATGTACCCCTACTACATACCACACCAATATCTTAGAAAGACTCACCACGGTAGCTAGTGTACAACGAGAAATGCTCAGCACAAAGTGTGGAGTCTTTGATGCTACAAGTCCAGCTACCACTGCAGGGGTGTTGCTCTTTTCAAGATTTGTTGATTTAGGCCCACTAGCTTCAGATGAATCTGTAAGTAAACCAATTTGTTTTCATGTTAAACAAAACAAAGAAAAAAAATGGAAGATAGAGAATTAGCTGAGAATAATAAATATTAAATACAACTCACCGCCTGTTTCATCTTGCTCTGCAGTATAATCTTGTTCCAATTTATCCTCAGCAGGAGTACTCTCACTAATATCTATTGGTTCTTCCTTCATGCATCCTCTTCGATCGAATATCTCCACTTCAAATAAAGACCTTCTATTGTATTGGAAGACTAGGAAGTCTCCAAAATTCAAAAAATGAGCACGTTTAAAGCGTTCCCAGCCATTCGTGAACAACACGTGCCCACCAATTTCTTCTAGTTGGACACACCAGTACTTTCCAGCACCATCAATGAAATATACCTTTTCTGGTATCCTTCCATTGAAATGCCTGACAAAATCATGTGGTATGGACTGGACAAAATAAATTGAATTTTCATTAGATATCAAACAGTACTCTAGCTACATTCAAAAACACTGCATAGAATTACTCATTCTTTTATGTTGTGTGTGTTAAAAATCCTCTAATGTGGATCATAAAACTTATACATCCACAATTTTCCTTTGAATAGAGCCAGACAAAAATATATATGCGTATATAAATGGACGGGAAGGGAAGGAAGGCCAAGGAGCGAAAGCTCCCATAAGATATTAAAAGTAATAATTAATAGGCACATAATTAAACAGAAATCCCTATAATTGCAGCCAATCAAAAGTATTTTACTTCGTAACTCAAGCGAGATATATAATTGTTTATCATGACAAAAGTATATTTAATTTATTTAAATGGAATTTCAGGACGATCAAAATGGTCACCACTGGATGTACGTGGAAAGTAAAGTAGAAATTATAGACATATTCAACAGTACTCATCATTTGGTGCTTTAGATGTTGAGAGAGAGAGAGAGAGAGAGAGAGAGAGAGAATTAGTTACTGCATTTAAAGTCATCATATTGATATAGTTAAATGAAATCAAATACACGTACAGCGTCCGCTCGTCATATATTTTCCTTTGGACTGATGAAAATCTTATTAACCATGAACCTTTTGAAAACACTGGATCATAAATACAAGTCAAGCTTGAAATAATATTTTCAAAGAAACAACGAAAAAGACAACTTATGAATCTACGAACCCAAAAAACTAAAAATAAAAAATTGTGTTTTACCCTTCACAGTTCACACCTACCAAATATTACAAAACATTGAGCTTATAGAAACGCCATATTATATATATATAGAGAGAGAGAGAGAGAGAGAGAGAGGCTGTACTAGTTGGTGAGAGCTGGAAGCGGGGCGAAATAATTTGAAGAACTTGGGCCTGTAGGCCTGTGCCTGTTTGTGTCCGCCAGAGTTGTCCATTTGGCTCGCTGTCTCTCTCTGTCTCGTTCTTTTTCTTTTTTCTTGTTTGCCCTGTTTGTGCGAGTTTGACAATTAAAAAGCAACACAATTATCAAATGGAAAATATATAAGAATTTTAGAAATCAAAGGCGTAGTCAACAAAGAATGGACAATTTTTAGGGCCTCGTGAAATGGACAAAACCAAAAGCAAATTAACATAATATATGCTCTATATATCTCAAGTTCAGCAAAACGAAAAAAAAAAAAAAAAACCAACAAATCAGACACACTAGACTGAAAAAATAAAAATGAACAGATTACCCAACGTCCAAAGTTTTAAAAATTTGTCTTAAAATTAAATATAAGTTTTTTTTATAGTTCAACACCCCAAAATAATACTTTCGCCCCCCCTCAAAAAATAATATTTTTGTCGTCCTTAAGCTTTCTTGAAGAGAAGTGAGTGCAAACTGCACAAAAAAAAGTCCTACACGAAAATTAAGAACAATATTCACGATAAAAGCTTTCAAAGTTTCAAACTAGTTTTCAAAAGCTGAAATTTTTACAAAAAAATATATATATATATTGTTCTATTTGGTTTGAGACTCTGAAGCAACTTTTATACTTTGAGCTTTGTCTAACATCATGTCAAGCATTAAACTCACGACTAAAGAAGAGGAAAGACTCTCTATCTCTTCCTCTCACAGAGCAGATGAGAAGGCAGAATATTTTCCATACCTGGGAAACGAACATGTTGAGATTGGTGTATGTGGGTATCTCAATGTCAAGCGATCTGTGAAAAATGTTGTAGATAGCTTCGTTGGCGAGTAGCTTCGTTGGTGAGTGGGTATCTCAATGTCAAGATCTTCTTTAGTCCACAAAATAGAAAGCTAAGAACCAGAGACAGAGAGAGAGAGAGAGAGAGAGAGAGTCGTTGGTGAGTGGGTATCTCAATGTGAAGAAGATCTTCTGTAGTCCACAAAATAAAAAGCTAAGAACCAGAGAGAGAGAGAGAGAGAGAGTCGTTGGTGAGTAGGTATATCTCAATGTGAAGAAGATCTTCTTTATTCCACAAAATAAAAAGCTAAGAACCAGAGAGAGAGAGAGAGAGAAAGAAGAGAGATAGGACAAGCCCATCATTGTGATGAGTATCTGCAATATCACAAGTCTGGTGTGGTGTCCGTGATGTTTGTTTTGGTCAATAACTAACAAGGACTGGCTAGTCTGGCTTTGTTCTCTCTGCTCCGGCGCTGTCCATTGTGTCTACTATAGTTTCTAGTTACGTTTTTGTCAAGAATTTGCGCAATAATAGGTGCCTTTTTGAGTTTTTTTCTAGCTTCATCTATTTACTGCCTTTACAATGCACTCTGTTTTTGGGATTGAAATTTAGTGTTATATTAGAATTTGGAGGCTTAATTAATGTCTGTTTAGTATTGAACCAATTAATTAATGTAGGTGTTTGGGGGGAGGTGGAGTGGCAGGCTGGCAGCGTGGGAAAGGGAGGGGCTGGGTTTGCAGAAGATCTTTTTTCGTTTGGATATATATATTTGAAGAGAGCGACAGAAAGGGAGTGAAAAAGAGAGAAACATGCACAAGAGAAGCGTGATTCTGCATGTTCCTGCTGTGGCACGTATGAAAAAAGAAAGAGGAAGAAAGTACCTCAAATGGTCAAAACACAAAAGAAACACGGGAGGGGAAGAGGACAAACATCCTCGATCTGCAAATAGGAACAGAGCACACCATCAAATTTTTTATCTTAAAAGGAAGAGAGGATATATATATATATGTATATATATATAAAAGTAATTAAGACAAGCCAATTTATAAATCATAATTTAGTATTTAATGAAATTTATAAAGTGGTTCGTCATTTAAAATTATACATATATTTTTTATGCGTTTTTTTTTTTTTAATGAATAACAAAGCCTACATTTTATGTATAGACAAGAGGCTTGTATATATATATATATATATATAGAGAGAGAGAGAGAGAGAGAGAGAGATGCCCTTAATTAAAAAAATAAAAAACATGTAAATGATATTTTTCAAATAAAAAGAATAGGTTAAAAGTGTCTTTGCCTCGTGAGTGTGCATAAAAAGAAAATGTTGGACTGTGCAGTCTGTACTACGTCCTCTTCCCTTCATGTTTCTTTTGTGTTTGGGTTTTATCTCTCTCTCTCTCTCTCTCTCTCTCTCTCTTTCCTTTTTCTTGTTTGTAATGTTCATCATATCGCATGTGCCACAGCAGGGACATGCTTCTTTTGTGTTTGATTGTACGTTTTTTTTTTTTTTTTTGGTACGTTTTAATCAATGTCTTCTGAAGCATTCATTTTTGTAATTATTGATATAAGACGTGATGAGATTTGAAGCTTTGGGGAAGAGAATTATCATGTATAAAATAGTATTATGTGTAAATAGTATTTTTCATGAATATATATTCATAATCGTTTTCAATAGCAATACCCGGAGTCACTATTAGGAAGAGTAGTTATAAACTTATAATTGGTCTTTTTTGTCCACTTTTTTTACTAAGAAAAATAAATAAATTAATTAATACACTGTTGTCAAATAGCCACATTGATTTCAAAAGTTAATACATGGTACATGGGCTTGTCTAATTAATGAAATTAGTCACTCCGCCCATATTCTATTAAAAAACTTAATGAAATATCATACCTTTTAGAATTCAACAAGTGTCTCATTCTTTTACGTCAGCATTATTTTTTTTTTTAAAAAAAAGGCAAGGGAAATCATCCTCGCATACTATTGGTGGTGGAGATCCAACCCCAGGGGTGGGAGTTGTGAACTTGTGATTGCGGGGGGAATCTCCCCTCGCAATGGGTAAAGGGTGATTTAGCCCTAAACATAAAATCACGAGAGAACTATTTTTAGATTAACAATTAACCCTTAATATAAAATTGTTGAGAAAAAATTCACAAAATTACATGTAAAACTTTAATCTTTTTTTTTTAAAAAAAAAAAATAGAAATTGTTACAAATTTATCACAATACGAATTAAACATTATTTATTATTTAATTTGAAATCCATACTTTTCACAAATCTCTATATTTTTAAATTATAAAAAAAATTATAATCTTTTGACTATTTTTTTTTTTTTTGGGGGCTTAATCTTTTGACTATCTTGGTCATTGGACAAGTGCATATGACCCATGAAAACAATGGGCTTGGTCCATTTTCGTGGACTGTTAAACCCTAACGGGTCGAGCCATTTTCCAATCCCCAACCCTAAACCCTCACCA
Source organism: Corylus avellana (assembly GCF_965113065.1). Lineage (NCBI taxonomy): Eukaryota > Viridiplantae > Streptophyta > Magnoliopsida > Fagales > Betulaceae > Corylus > Corylus avellana. The sequence goes on from NC_142495.1 coordinate 1,567,571, forward strand.
CCCAACTATGCGCCACCTCTTAATCCCACTCCTCCGCGGCCGCCTTGGCCGCCGCCTCTTTTACCGGTGGGCCCACTTCAAGGTCCCGACTGCGCCGGCACCGCCGACGCCGCCGAGACCGCCGCGGAAGCCGCAGAGCTTCACGTTCCAGGACTCGACCTGGGAGGACCCGTACAGCTGGATGTCGAACCTGGGCGATAAGGTGGCCATGCGGCACATGGACGTATATATGGAGCAGGAGGAGAAGTACACAGAGGCTGTCATGTCCGACACCGAGCGACTCCAGCCCAAGCTCCAGTCCGAGATGGCCTCTCGCCTCGCCTTCGACCTCTCCACCCCTCCCCTCCACTGGGGCCCTTGGTAGGTCTTCTTTATTTTTTCTCCAATATGCATGTGTAAATGCGAGTGAGGGTGTGGTTGGTTATTTTTGTTAGCATTACTATTTCTTGTTTCAGAGTCTGAATGGTGTCATTCAAAGTGGATCTTCGGTCGCCGCGCAGGTTGTACTATCGGCGGGTGGAAGAAGGAAAACAGTATCCAGTTCTGTGTCGGAGATTGGCGAGCTTGAATGAAGAGTTCATTTCTCACAAATCTCCTTCAGCTGGGTTTGATTTTACCTCTGGCAAGAGAATTGAGCAGAAGCTGCTTGATTATAATCAGGAAGCTGAGAGATTTGGAGGTGCTTATATATACATATATCATTTTCTTAATGTTATAGTAACTGATAAATGGTTAAATTCATTATTTCCTTCAGCTTAAATTTTTATGCTAAGTGGCAATTTATCATAGTGTTAGAGCTTCTAATATTGAGTTCGAACTCTTGACTTAAAAAATTGAATTAAAATATCACATAATTTAGCCTGATTTTGAATATTGGACAGAACAAAGCAAAAAATAGGAAAGGAAAATGACTTGGAATGCTTGAGAAAACAAGTAGTTTTTTAAGCACAAAGTTTATTGTTGTTTTATCTCACTTACTTACAGGTTATGCTTATGAGGAATTATCAGAAGTGTCTCCGGATCATAAGTTTCTTGCATATACCATGTACGATAAGGATAATGACTACTTCAGGTTGTCCGTAAGGAACTTAAATTCTGGTGCTTTATGTAGTAAACCTCAAGCAGAACGTGTTTCAAACTTGGCATGGGCCAAGGATGGACAGGCATTGCTCTATGTTGTCACAGACAAAAATAAGAGGCCGTACCGGTGGGTTACTTGGAGTTTGTAATGGCTCTCTTTATGTCATTTTCCTATCTGTTTTTTCAATTGTGCATTGGATTTAGCATAAGGGAGTTTGGCATTCTTATTCTTCGAATCAGGATATACTGCAGCATGATTGGATCGACTGATGAAGATGTCTTGCTTATGGAAGAATCAGATGATAATGTTCATATTAACATAAGACATACAAAGGATTTTCGATTTGTGACTGTAAATACATTCTCTACTACATCTTCAAAGGTATCGCTATGCAAAACAGTTTGTTATGAAGTAAGGATCTTTTGACATCAATTTATGTTGAAATGATATAATGATCTTGACCATTTTTTAGGTATTTCTGATAAATGCAGCTGATCCATTGTCTGGCATGACATTAATTTGGGATTGTGAAGGTATAGCCCACTGCATAGTTGAGCATCACCAAGGATGCCTTTATATATTTACAGATGCTGCCAAAGAGAGCCAATCAGTTGATTATCATTATCTTCTTCGCAGTCCTGTTGATGCTTCTTCCAGTCCGAGAGTATGGGAGGTTGGTGGGTCAACTATGTCTTTTAATGCTCTAATAATCCTCCCTTCTTACTTGTGAAATTATTGGATCTGTAATACATTGAGTCTCTTTTATGTCTTCAGCAAGATACTTTTGCTGCTTGAGATATGTTTGTGGTTTGTTGCATTTCTCTGCTTTCTTTTAATTGTGTAAATAAATGTTTTTATTAATGATTTTCCTATTTAATTATCATTAGCTTGCAGTTACTCTGTGCTTATGTCTGCATGGTTTTTCTTTCTGTCTTGATTGTTTTCACAGTTAATATACACCTCGAATAATGTACTGTCTTGTTTAGCTCGTTCACTGATGACAAAAATTCAATATTTAAAAAAGTAACTACTGTCTTATTTACTGCAGAGTGTATTTCTTGATGATGGAGATTTGATCATTGAGGATGTTGATTTCAGTGATACACACTTGGTCCTTATTACAAGGGAAGGTCAAAAATTCAGAATTTGTTCCGTTACTCTCCCTTTGCCTGCTGGGAAGGTAGACTCGTAAAAACAGCAATCTGGGGTTTGTGCACATCATGCATTGACGACAACAATTTCACCATAAGCATGATGGTTTCATGCTCTTGACAACTCTCAGTCTCATAGTTTTTTATCTTGTGGCAGGAAGCAGTTCAACTGAAAGATCTAAATCCATATTTCCTCCCTCTTCCGAAATATGTTTCTCAAATTTCATCTGGACCTAATTATGACTACTATTCATCCTCCATGCGCTTTACAATCTCATCGCCTGTGGTATGTTAGTAAATATTGTCTTCTTCTGAGATAGTTTGAGGAAGCCACTTTATTAATTATTTTGATATCATTTCTAATTTGTGTTAATGGCCCACAATTTATTAATGAATCCTGATCAAACCCTAGTTGGAAGATGTGAATGGAAAATGTTGTTAAGGTTCAATTTATTTGTCATAGTTGTTACTACGAGACTAATGTGTGTTTAAATTTTTTGATGTGTCTGTGTGTATCAAAGTTATGACTAATTCAAAACACCAAGTTAATACCAAGTTCTATTAGAATCTTAAATGTTATTATGGGAGTAATGTACTTTGAGTGAAGTATTTTGTTCACTAGTGCATGGAAGATGTTTACGACATAGCACTTACATATTTAGCGATCAGATAATATGTTTTTGGATTACTTACAATAATGTCTTTGAGCCTTTGGATTTTCAAATCAAATTGGTTAGCACAAAGTGATCGCTAAATTTTACATCTATTTACCAGCCAAACTATTTTAGTCTTGAGACTATAGTCTACACCTCTGGCTTTCAAAGGTAAGCCATGCAGATCAATTCTTTCCTGTATCACTGAGAAGGGATTTGGAACTTTTTTCTTCTACAGTTTCACCTGCTTGATGTCATTTAAAAAAAAAAAAAAGAAATTGGGCATAGCATACATGCTTCTGCCCTATGGATTGCTGAATTATACCATTTGATAACTCGCATGGTAGCTTATTGTTCTTAATTTGAAAGATCACGTGTCTTTTCTTTTCACGTTGTTATGAGACAGTATGTATCTCCCAGCCAATCAACCCCATGCTCTTGAAATTTTCTCAGATGCCCGATGCTGTGGTTGATTATGACCTCTCAAATGGCAAGTGGAATATCATTCAACAGCAAAATATTCTTCATGAAAGAACACGAATATTGTATGGAACAGTCTCTTCTGTAAGCATTGCTGAAAACAACTCAAATACCAAAAATTCCAATTCCACGAATGAAGTCAATGTTGAAGATGATAACATGTGGAATGACCTCTCTGAGTTTTATGCTTGTGAACACTATGATGTCTCTTCACATGATGGGGTTGTGGTTCCTTTAACTATTGTATACTCACACAAAAACAAGAAAGAGAATCAGAACCCTGGATTACTTCATGGGCATGGAGCTTACGGTGAATTACTTGACAAACGATGGCGTAGCGAGTTGAAAAGCCTTCTTGATCGTGGTTGGGTTGTTGCTTACGCTGATGTTAGGTTTGTTTCATGTTAATTACTGACGTCCTGTTTAGCTGGAATTTTTATTCTTGCACTGAATGTAGGTATTTTGTGAACTGAGCTGCATTTTATTCCTGTGGCTATGTTTTCTACTCTCAAAGTCCCTTGTGGAAATATAATTTTTTGCTTCAAATGCATGGGAAATAATTTTCCAGAGCAATTTGGCTGCCTATTGCTTAACTGTAATGGTCTGGATGATCTGTTACAGGGGTGGAGGTGGTGGGGGTAAAAAGTGGCATCATGATGGCAGACGTACAAAAAAGAATAATTCCACAAAAGATTATCTCTCCTGTGCCAAATTCCTTATTGAGAGAGGGATTGTGCAAGAAAACAAGCTTGCTGGTTGGGGTTTTAGTGCTGGAGGGCTTTTGGTTGCTTCTGCCATCAATTCTTGCCCAGATTTATTTCGTGCTGCAATTTTGAAGGTATGTATGAGTAATGAGTCTATCTGCATGCTTTTGAGTCTCTTGTTGTTCTTGTTGCATAGCTTTTTGTCTGATTGCTTTGATCAGATGGTATCCACTGTTCTTAGTTGAAAAGTCTTGTGTAAGAAATGCTTGTTATGTTATCACCATACCAAAATGAAAGCCAATGGCATGGAAGTTGAGCACTTGCCTGTACACAGCTGTAAGGAGGCAATGTGATTTTTTATTTTCGTAATACATATTGAGTATATAGAACTTATAGTAGAACTGAATGCAGATGTACATTCTTCTTTGTATGTCACTCCATCTTATATATCTGTTTCAGGTTCCATTTCTAGATCCAACCAACACTCTTCTCTATCCCATTTTACCACTCACGGCTGTTGACTATGAAGAGTTTGGGTACCCCGGAGATGTTGATGATTTTCATGCCATACAGAAATATTCTCCTTACGATAATATTCAGAAGGATGCTCTTTATCCAGCTGTATTGGTTACCTCATCTTTCAACACGCGGTAGCATTTTAAACCATTTTGAGGTTTTTCTATGACATGCACATTAACTTGTGTTACTTGTGGAAGTATAGTATGACCAGAACCACTGTTAAATGAGAAATTTGTGCCAGTTGTTGGATGAGGGAAGTTTGATGGTTATCAATGGAAGTTGGCTATGTCATTAGCCACTAGGGGTTTTGAGTTTCCAAATGGGTAGGAGTCAAAACATGAAGTGAGGGGACTTCAACTTGGAGCTTCAGTAGTTGTCCCTAAATAATGGCCTGCTGAGGCCTCCTGGACAGATCTAGTTTTACTTATAAGAAATAAAAAAGATAAGATATGATTAGAGATCTACTTGCTTATATCTGTAAATAGCCAAATGTGCTGTTTAAGGCCTTCTAGAAGTGCTGATTTTTATTTCTTTTGCCTTTTTATGAGCCAATCTACTGAACGGATATAGTGGAGCACTCACTTTATTTTTTGACATGTTTCAGATTTGGGGTGTGGGAAGCTGCAAAATGGGTTGCACGAGTCCGTGAACTTGCTATTTATGATCCAAAACGTCCAATACTACTTAATTTAACAACAGACATAGTGGAGGAAAACAGGTACCTACAGTGCAAGGAATCAGCATTGGAGACTGCATTTCTTATAAAGGTAATGGAATCTTAGTTTTGCTTCCACCAAATCTTATGATCTCGGCAAGGCAGAAATTCTACCAATGGGGGGGGAGAGGCATCTTTTCAGGGATCAATTCTACAATCCAAACTATCCCTCTGTGGATTCATTATTTAATAATCGAAGTCTTATTTGGTTGCTGTGGTACCATATAAAGCCTACTCTTTTGGGGGGTGGATGATCTGGCCTAACGTGGTGGCTCATTTTGCATAAGTAGCCAACTGCATCAAGACAAGAAGGGATTTCTATAGTAGGTGCATGAAGAAGACCTTCGATTGTGGTTATTTTTAGTTGAGATCACTTCCATGTACCTTATTGGGAATCTATACCCAATAATTTTGTTGTTTGGATTATTAGTGATTCGGGCAATAAATGTGAGAAAGCTCTTCTTATAGGGCTCATTTGTCCGAACAGTCTTGGGAAGCCTAATTTCCTGCTCGAGCAAGTGAGTCTCATAGGATGATGTTCTTTTACATTTACTGCTCAGATCAACAAATTGCTAGGAATTCAAATCACCTTATTGGTCATATATGAAATTCAAAACTATGTCTTGAAGTTGAAGGTGTCCTCATCTTTTAATCTTATGATAAGGACTTATTAAATTAGAAGCTAGTTGATCTAGTACTTTATCTTTCTAAGATAGTATGTATTTTATGTTGATGCTGACGATTATAGACAAGCAAAATCTTCGAAATCTATTAGTTTAGTAGCCAACTACATCTTCTATCGGCTTGAGATTGTCAACGGATCACTGTCACCAACTACCATATGAGATCCACTTCAGAAGACAACTTCCTTACAAAGCCTCTCCCTTAAGGGTTTTGTCAAACAGCACACCATTCTTTCTCAACTACTTTAATCCAATCTTTTGGATGGTATATAAAAGATATACCGAACGAAAGAAATATATATATATATATATATATTCAAAGAGAAGCTTGTTCAGGGTAGGTTGCTTGTATTCTTTTCTATTTTAAGAGAAGCAGGTTTTGGATATTCCAACTCACCCCACCAAAAAAAAAAAATCTGGCCATATTTGTCAACAACATTGTTTTGTCTTTTGTTTTATGTTCTCAAGCCGAAGACGTAAACAAACAAACCATCAAAACACACATTAACAAACAGACGCTCGAGATTTTGTGTGATCATTATCAAGTTTGAAAAAGAAGCCGCCACTGGCATGACCATACCCTACCAGCTTCACAAAAAGGACCCTCTCAAGCTTCTAGAGCACAGAATCCACATATCAAAAGGAAATAAAGAAGAAGAATGACTCCACCTTCGCCACTATATTTCCATGGGTACAAAACTCGACGATTATGGCCCAATTTTGATAATTACAAACGAGAAAAGAGATCCCATACACTTAAAACTAGCCTGTCTTTGATTGCTTTAACTTTTCCCAGTTTGATAATGCTCTACGCATTATGCAAAGGAATATCTATTTCCTATTAACGTCAAATCCCTCTTTCTTGGTGATCGAGCACGCCCGGTCTGATTCAATCGTTCCTTTTTGTCCCCCCCTCCAGTAAGGAAAAGGATTAAACCAAGTTGAACCGAAAACGACACCTGCTTTACTAGTCATGACTCATGCCTTGGACATGAAATAGCCAGGGACAATTTTTCAAATTAGACGCAAATTCAACACAAATTCAACACAAATTTAACATCAAATTAATAGATTATAGACTATAGTGGAAGTGTTTGACATTTTTAATTAAATCAACCAAATTATAATTGACTAATATAAATACTTCATGCTTCGACACGACTCGAACCAGAAATTTCCATTTAGACAAATGTTGTAGAGTTAGAAAAAAGGGTTCTGTGAGGAATGAAGGTGCTTGATCACTGATTGGATACGTAGTATAGTATGTATGTACTAGGAAATAGAGGAAGATAGCAACTTGAACTTCCCTGTGGCTGTGATGAATTGTGTTTGCAGAGTTCCCTGAGAGGCTGAGTGGGTAAAATAAGCATATGCCATTGAGTAGAATTGTAAGGTAAAGTAAGCAAAATTAGCTACTTTTTTAACAGAAGCAAGCAGACTATCATGTGATGGTGAAACTGTGTTCATATTATCATATATTTCAGCTTCAAGTTCACCATGACTTCCTGGGAACATATAAATTTCTAAAGCCAACTCTACAGGAACCCAAAAGTTTGAAAAAAGAAAATTCCGAGCAATAACAAACATGAATTAACAAATTCAGCCATATGGATTGAGAAGTCTGAGGAAGAGCCCGGGTATCTGGCCACAGAAATTAATACCTTCACGCCCTTGCTGAGGCTTTCCCATCCTTCCTTTGGCTTCTGAATCTTTCACTGAGAGTACTGCAGGAGATTCCTCGGAAGAAGTTTCCATGCCAAAAGCATTCAACTATATGCAAAATAGAACAAAGCCGTGGATATGTATGGGGGTCTTATGTCTCAGAACCTTCTTCAACTGTTGGAAGGGCACCCTCTCTGATGAATGTCGGATTAAGAAACTTCGCCACAAAAGCCCATAACTTGTAAACGTCCTCAAAGTTTGTTAGAAAGCCTAGAGAAGCTGTAACAACCTCAACCCTTATGAACCCACTTTTTCCTCCATCATGCCGGCCATTTTCCATCGGCCTGCAAAGCGTTGTATCTTCAAAATTTGAAGTACCTCGTTGCTGTCTGGGGCTATCTAGAATCCTTATGTGACTAAGAAAGCCGATGCCAAGAGAGATACCTTCTCTTTCGGCCAGCTTCTGAACAACTTCTGGATTGATAAGACCCCTGTTTCTGTCCCTCACATTGAAAGCCACCGCTGCACCTCTTTCATATTTTATTTTTGGGCCATAGATGTAAACAAGATTCTTGCTGTCATCCCCATCTGAACCAGGTAATCTTAGTTGCAGTAATGAGGTCACAAGCCAATTGATCAAAAACCGTAGCCTGAGGGTGGTTTTATTGAGGCCCAACATATTAACATGATCAAGATGCCGGCATATTATCTCAGGTTCTCTCCTGTCCCAGTCTTGCCCGTCATCATACTCACCATCACTAGTGTGCTCTTCATCATCCAGGCTGGTCACAGATATCTCTCCTGCCTCCAATGTTTGGCTCAGCCGCTCTTTATGATTGTCTTCCATGCTGAAGGATACCCTCTTTTCCCTGTTTGCTGTTTCATTGTCTTCTGAAACAAAAAATCTACCACCAGCATATTTATTCGCTTCCCTTCTCCCCAACAACCTATATTCACCTTCAGTTTCTCTCCTTATGGCGCTCTCTTTCATCTCCATGTAAATTTCAGAGGTTGAGCCATTCTCTTGGCTGCTATGCTGAAAAGCAGAAGATGATCCGTTGACACGGGATCCATTTGCTGCAGAATTGGAAACAGACCCACTAGGAAGGGGTTTGCTGGTTGTGGTCTCTTCTTCAATCTCCTGAACACGAAGACGATCAATAAACTTTCTACTATTTTCTGAAGTGGGGTTTGCTGCTGCAAATTGTTCTTCTTCAGGGACCTCCTTGACACGTTCCAGTTCCTGGGAAACTGACAGGACAGCAGCATCAAACGATAGCACATGGCGGTCACCATGAGGCCCATGGTTGACCTCCTTGTCATCATATATCGGGCTTCCATACATCTTGGAAGAGGGCTTTGGAGATAGCCGCTTGTGATTTTTCCTGCTAGGAAACGAGAAGGGCGGTAAGGGAGAGGCCACCTTCTGTTTGTTCAGTTGGCTTACATTGTCAGACCCCAATGGACTCTGACCCAAATCAATCCAGAACGAGTTGTCAGATGATTCATCTTCACTGAAGACCGGGCTCTTCATCACCTCCCCAACTGAAATACTCTCAGTTTCTTCAAATATGGTGCTTGTCCCATCCCTCTCAGAGCTATCATGATCCATCTCAGTCTCAAATACATCCCTCACCTGAGCAGATGTAAATGCACCAGAAAAAGCAGGCAACTGAGTTCCCTGGCGAGTTTCAGAGGTTTTATCACCATTCCCAACTAGTTCATCATCTTCAATTCCAGCCAACCTGTCCAGACCGTCCATAGAATCACTCAAATACAAAGGAAATTCGGGGGTAATCTTCACCATTCCAACCCCAGTACACCCAGACTGACTTTGAAGGCTTCCCATCACTGATTTCTTGATCAGAAGACATCCAAAACCAGTCGGGTCATACCCGAATACCCTGTAAAATGATGTGATAATGAAATCTGGTCTGAATAAGGACAACCCAAGTGAATCCATATCCTTGGGACCCAATGAACCAGCATCAAGCAAAACATGCCAATTGTTTTGCTGCGCTAGTGCCATCCATTGGTACGAATACTTGGCCCCAGTAACTCTAGACTGAACTGGAAACACGAAAAGACCGACTGCAGAATCCTTCTTCCGTCTCTTCTTGCTAGAAATCTGCTTTCTCAAATCAGTGGAGCACAACTTCAGGGTTGGCCATTTGAACCACGCACTGTGCACTTTAGCACCTTTCTCCCTAGCACCCTGAGCCATCCAATTCACAGACTGGCTCTCGTAATCAAACATTGTCAACAACTTTTTGTTGGTATGAAAAGGGTATGACTCAGCCAACAATTTATATGCAGACCCTCTACTCACGGTAAAAACTAGGCCATACTCATGCTCAGGAATGTTCAAATAGTCCATAATCCTAGTCTTTATATCATGCTCAACAGTTCCTCTCTCAGCACCTCCATATAAAGCATGATTGCTCAAATTTGCAGTAATCTCAGACAAGCTAAACGTGGAAGACTCCCAATAGTGAAGAGTCTGAACATAAGAAAACAAACCATACCCACAGTAATCAAGGCATACCTTAGGGGACAAGTGCGAGTACTCCTCGGACCTCAGCTGATCGATCTTCTCCAAAGACTGGTATTTGGGATACATGGTTAGGAACTTCGAGAAGGACTCGCTGAGGCCTGGAATGGCATCTTCGGACTCGAAAGAGCGCTCGGCGGCAAGGGCAGTGGCTCGGAGGAACTCGCGCTGCGCATGGAGCCTCGCGAGCGAGCGGGACCGACCCAAGGTCTCGTCCTGGTTGGCCAGCGACTCCGAATCCTCCATGTCTTTGGATTTGAAGAGAGACCCATCTTCGGAAGCTTCCTCGAGAGCTTCCCTGAGCTTGTTCTCTTGCAATTTCCGAAGAATCGACGAGCTTTTCTTGGTTTCAAGAGCTGAATCAGACCCATCTTTTCTTCTGCTGCTGCTCTTCTTGTCCAGAATCAGAGCGGCGCATTGGGAAATGTTTTTCCATATGGAAAGATGCATGAAAGCAATTCAGATCAAAGAAACCCAGCAATTCAAAGGATCTATAACTCCAACACCAAAGAAATGTGAAGAACAATGAGAATCCAACCACAAAAATTAAGGCTTTCAGTGGACCATTTCCCAGGTAAAAATCCCAATATAGAAACACAATTCCAAGAAAAACACAAAATTGCAAGGAAACCCAAGAGAGATCGAAACTTTAAGGCTCAAATCTTAGAACCCAGATCCCCAAGATTAACAATAACACTGTAAAAGAATGTAGAAGAAAAGGGCTTCCCAGAAAAGATGAACCCAGTATACCTGAAAGAGCTCAAAGAAAGACCTCGCTCTCTCTCTCTTTTTCACTACAATACAATTAAAAGCAAGCAATTAAGCAAACCCTCCACATCAAATGCTCTCTCTGATTTACTTTGATAATAGTAAATCCAAGACATACCGGTATTGATAACCCCACTCTGCTCTCTATCTCATTGACCTCTCTCTCTCTCTCTCTCCAATCTTCCACTATCCTGCCCTTCACAAACAGTGAGAAAGGACATTGACTTTCACAAACCCAATTTGTAAAATGACGCTATTCTTATAACTCCTTATTAATTAATTTGGTTTTCTTTTTCTTAGAAGAAATTATATATTAAGCTCCTGCTGTGCTGTGGCCGGGACCCACTACGAGCCATTCCTTGCTACACAGTCCATATCCACGCCTAAAAGTCAAACAATCGGCTGGGCTTTGTGTGTAAAAGCTGTGTTCTGTCCAATTAGGCAGCCACATCCAAAACCCCCCCTGAAATCTTTTTAATTAATTAACTTCTTCCATCACATGCTTTATTTATTTAAAAATATTGCATTATTGTCATGTTGGCCTGTTTGGATATTTTCTCCAAACTAATACTGCTCTATTTTTGATTATTTATTAAGAGGGATTTTTTTTTTTTGTTGCAGTATTTCTGTTATTTCTATAGATTTAACATATTCTATCGTTAAGAGTGTTACTTGATATATATGTGAATTTTATAATATTAATTAAATAATTAAATTCATAATTTAAATTGAGAAAACCAACATGGCTAGTTTTCTTTTTCTTTTTAATCGAGGAATCTTAAATCAAGAAAGTTTAGTGGTTGAGAAGCTTGTTATCTAGTATAAATTAGAGCTATTGGCATAGAGGAAAACAAAAAAAATTGAGCTATTGCCTATTGGTTCTTCCTTGTGGCAGGTGAGTGGTGGGTGTTTCTGGCCTTCTAGGCATACTGTTAAAGACTAAGATTTGTCTTGAAAAAAACAAAAAAAGAAGACAACAAATTAGAAAGGGGAGAACTGATAAATAAACGTAGGCTGTAGGCACATGAAGATAGATCAACTGTTTAAACTTGTCTTTTTCTTTAGCAATTTTGGATAACGTTTATAGTATATTATCAGGAAAATGACCAACGTAGTCAACTCCCATAACAGGATTAATCAAAGATAAAAATAATTTATTAAGGGAGTTTTATCCATACCTAATTCTCCATCATTTCTATGAATTAATCCAATGCAGACTATGTTGTTAGGATGCCCATACTCATCGGTGAATTTAACTCCATTTGTAGGTTAATCACGCTGGCATTGTTTGTTAAAATTTTTATTTTCTGTCTTTTGTTCTCTCTTCTAAAAAAGAAAAAGAAAAGTATATTAACAAACAAAACAAAAATAAAACAAAACGTTGTTAAAAACACAAAACAGTTTTCATTTTTATTTCACGTCATAACATTTTTTTTCAAACCAAAAAACAAAAAATGCTTTAAAACCCACATTAATAAACACAGCCAGCTCAATACATCACCAAGTTGAAATAACAGTCAGGGAAAAATAACTCTATTGCAACAAAAGTGCTTAATATGGCCTATTTATATCAAGCATCCATGCAATTATGGCAATCCCATTAAAGAATGTTTGTGGAGAGGGGGCTCCTTTCTCTAGAGTCTAGAGTGTGGTAAATTTAGCATACCCTTTAATTACTGCAAACTCAATTTGGTATCTTTATCTTTGGTGCCCACTTAAAACATTAACAAAAAAAGAAAAAAGACACTAAAGGGTGTTGATCTGGTGCAATCATTATTAGAGGGAGAATGTTTTGTTTCAGAATCATATTGAAGAGTCAATGTACATGGGAAAGAGTTGGGTTGGATGGTCATTGCACTTTATCTGTTGATAATAATTTTTATCGAAGGTAAAGTTGAGATATTTATAGGCTATAATACAAAAAGCTGCCCATAAAGAGATTCTACTTTAGTTCTGTTCTTCATAGGAATGAGCCTAGTTAATGAGGCAGGAATATTGGGTTTTTGCATTAACTATGTTTCATGATATAATTACTTAGTAAGACAAGTTTTATGGTAAATATTAAATAATAATTATAATTTTATATGGTCTGGAATTATTTTTTACAGTGATATTGCTGATCCGGGGGGGTCTTTTATATATTTTTGGTTAAATGATCAAAGGGGATGATTCCTTTGATATCAGAAATTCCTTCAATCAAAAAAACAAAAAGAAGAAGAAGAAGGAAACAAACAGACACTACAGACTGCCTTTGGATTCCCTCTCCTCAATAGCCGGACTCAATGCACAAAACCCTAGAAGCTGCCTCGAAAAGAAAATGATCAATTGGCAGCATTCCGTTTACTTTTTTAATTTGCGATTATCAAATTGACTACACTCCAAAAAAAAATAAAAAAATAAAAAAATTCCCAAAAAGAAAGCTACTACAATACAAACAATAAAGAAGTGGCAGATAATCACATGCATTTCTTTGTTCCTTTTTATTTAGTTTCGTAATTTAAGAGCCCAGTGCACTTCAAGCTTAAAATGTTTAACACAAATCATAGCAAATCCTTTTATTTGCCCTCCACCATTCATTTAGAACATTATTTATGCCTTGATACAATGTTAAATAATCGCTTATTTTAAAAGTTTATGTCGATAAAAATAAATAAATAAATTTAATCATTTAATTAAATACTTTAACATGTTCAAATACAACACGCCAAATATTTGGAGAAAAAAGTGTGTAAAGAAGGCAAAAGAGTAACAAAGGTTCAATGAAAGTATTGGCGGAACCGTTAGAAAGTGAAGTAAGGAGGAAAGTTAAAACGACACATGGTAGGTAAGAAGAAAATTGAGCATATATATGGTGAAGCGATAGGGGTTTTGGGACTCCCACATATTCTTTGTTGGAGCCATGAGAAATGAATTAGGATACTCTCCGGTTCAAATATCCTATTAGTTATATTGGAGTGATATTTATGTCTCCTAAAAAAGTAAAAAGACAAAAATGCCTCTCTAATATAACTAATTGGATATTATCCAATTCAAATAAACTAGAAATAATCTTGTTTCATTAGAGATATCCTCCCTAGAATATCTGTGAGGTTATCCTGTGTGCCTAGTGATTACTTATTGTGGCGAAATGGGAGTGATGAGGTATAACATATTTTACTGTGGTTGAGGTGTTCTCTGAGGCAAGATGTGTTATGGGCTAAGATTATGGACCCTTTGCCGGCATGTAACAATTAGGCTAGCCTAAGTGGCTTCTAGGAGCCCCTAAGTTGACTTGGTTGTAATTGGTCCCATAATTGTTGGGCCCGATGGGGAGCCATTGATAACTAGGTACATCAATAACTATAGAAAATCACAGGTACTTTCAATTAAGGCTTTATTATCATTTATTTTAAAAGTTTAAATAAATAAAAAATAATTAAATTTAATTAATATTTTACACCGTCTATATAGGTGTAACTCAAGCTCTTCATTAATAAATAAAGTCCAAAACGTGAAACATTTAATTGAAATAGGAGATCAATAATGGAGATAATATAGTAATATACAATCCAACATTTACTTTAATACTATATCAAATAAGTAGTTATCAGTTATCAATAACTTAAATTGATTAAAAAATTAATAATTTAATTGATATTCTAAACCCTATTTATGCAATTATATAAGAGTTGAAAGGTATATTTTCTTGACAATGAAATTGAAGGGCTCATCGTGGAGCACGTGAATTGTTGCCATAGACCGTAGTTGTATTTATCTGAAGCCAGCCCAACACAATCATGCTTAGTCAACCAAGTTTCGTGAAGACCAAAACTACCCCTGGTCAATTCACGATGGTGGACTGCATCGAACGACAACTCGATTAGTCAACGATCCTTTTTTTTTTTTTTTTTTCTTTCCTGAAGGACCAACTTACCCTTTGCTCGGATCACGAGGCAGCCAGGTTTCCATCACATGCCTCCCACGAAAAGAGGGCAACAAAAGGGAGGCAATGATCGAAGTACAAGGTGTCCATTAGAGCATCTCTGTGTTTGTCTGTAAACTAATTTATGTGCCTCAAAGCACGAAGGTGGCAACTTTGTTAAAGGTGGAGGGGATTAGAGAGTTGATGAGTAGGGGGGTGATCTCTTTTTGTGCTCAAATGCCTTTTCTTTTTGGAGGTTTTCTTTGTTGAGCTCGCTCTAAGATGCTCAATTCTTTACAAGCTCCACTATAAAAGATTTTGGATTAGGTCATTGTGCACCAGAAATTTGACTTGGGGTGTTTTGTTGGTAAAAAGTGGTACCCTCAACCAACAATCCAACAGACAACTAGAGGTCCTTGTTGATATGAGATTTCATGGGATGCCTTGGGTCTTTGAGGAAGAAAATGAGTATCCAAAGTTTCAATTATCTAGGGTGAACAATTATTGACACAATACGCAAATTCAATACAAAATTAGTGAATTATGGTTAAGGAGTGTGACCAATTTAATTAAATGAATTAAATTATAGTTGACTTGACCCAAACCCGGCACTTGACATAAATTGTCCTGTCAACAATAACAACAATAATATAAGAACATATCATGGGAATGCTAAGGACGAAGTTTTCTTTCGAATTGGATTAGTGAAATTATTCCAATTAAGTCTATTAAACTGACACATAATATTAAAATACATGAGAATTATATATATATATATATATATATATATTACAAGTTCTAAGGATAAATGTCAATTTATTAATTTTCTTCTACCCCATTTAGAAAAGAAAAAAACTTTCTCCAATCACTAATGGACATTGTATCACCTGTTTGAAACGATTTGTAGTATTATTTTTTGACGGGAAACATGCAGCATGTAATATTGAAATTTTCTTAAACTTGAAAACAAAAAAAGGAATAACTTTATTTTTCTTATGATACTTTTATTCGGTCCCGAAGGCTGAGAAATCTTTGTTTTTGAGTTTAAAATTGAGTCTACATGATCTCTCTGATCCCTTAATTCTAGGCTAGCGAAAGGCCCGGGTTGGGCTTGTACTTGTAAGACGGTCTGGGAATCAATTCTGGGCCCTTTTTGAGTGCTTTATATATATATTGGTTTTTTTTTTTTTTTTTTTTTTTTTTTTTTTTGTTGTTGTTGTTGTTGTTGTTGTTGTTGTGGTGTGTGTAGAGTAGGGTGTTAGATCATGTTGCCTAATGCAGGCTGGGCTCAAGTTGGAATTACAAAGTTTTTTTCTAAATTAGGTTGTAAGAAATTTCTTTAACTCAGTTTATTAAATTGACATTTATCGTTAGAGCATATAGTTTTTACCTGCATTCTAAAAATCACATACCAATCTCAAAGTTGATAATACTGAAGAAGTACGTAACTTAGAAGGTTCTTTTCTACTGGTAGAAGTAGGAAAGACTTTGACATGTTGCAAAATGGAGTCCGGACTGAAACCTACCACTGTCTCTTACAATTTTAGGCAAACATGTCGCGAGTATTGTAAACTCAATACTCTGGCAAAAAGGGAAGAAAAGTTAGAGAGAAGGGTTCAGTACAAAAGGGGAAAAAGAGGAGCACTCTTCTTATCTTCATGTTGTTTTACGTCTAGACCTCAATCTTCCAGCAATACTGTCTAGGCTTGGTTCAGCAGCAGAAGCAGGCTTCTTTTTAAGCTTTGGAGTTCTCTCTGATGCAACATTATCTGTACCCTGCTTGTCTATTTCTTTAGAATGCATTTCCTTCTCTTTCTCTACATTGTTTTCTAATGAAATATTCTCTACAGCCTCTGAAATTTTCTCATTCACCCCTGGTGACCTCTCATCATTGTGGCTGTTGCCTTCTCTACACCTCTGCCTTAACCTCCCAGCAATACTATCTCGGCTTTGGTAAATGGGAAGTGCACGATTGTTAACCTTTAGGTGACTTTCCATCACATTACTGGTATGACCATGTTCTTGATCCATAGAATGGAGTTCCGTCTCCTTTTCACCTTTGAACTGGTCATTTGTCTTGTCTTCAGAATGCGGCTTTGATAACCCATGGAGGTCATCAACCTCATGGTCAATCTCTGGAGGATTCAAATTTCCAGACTGCGCTCCTCTATCTGAAAAGGGTAATGACCTCCTTGCGGAAGTTTGATTGTTAGAACCTGGATTTGGGCTACTTTGCATTTTGTTCTCTTTTTCACTCTTGAACTCATCCTCACTTTTGACATCAGCTTGAGGCTTTAATGATTGAAGGTGAATACTGTCAACCTCAAGAGATCCTTTGGGCTGTGCTTCAATATCCGAGAATGGCAGTGATCTCTTTGCAGAAACTTGGTTGGTAGCATCTGCATTTTCATCTAAATTTGTCTGTAAGCGTCGAGTTTGAATGAGATAGTGCGCAACCGATTTGAAGCCCAATTGTGATATCTAGAGTAAGAGTATGGCCAAAATTGAGCTTAGTTTCAAATCAAATTTTAGAGAGAGAAAGAGAGAGAGATGGTTGAAAGAATAACCTTTCTATAAAGGGTACCAGTGGGAGGCCATCCTTTTCCTTGCCGGCACAAACTGCAGTTGCAGATTCCACGACAGACAGGACAAATCCAATTAGGGTTCTGTAAGGCTTCAACTACGTGCTCCCCATATCTGCAGAAAGATAAGACAAACCCCCCCGCCCCCCAAAAAAAAGGAGAAAGAAAAAGAGGAGAGTCAGATTTTACAATTTTACAATTTACAATATGGAGCTCAAGTGAGCTCATGTGGAACCATATACACAAAAACTAAGAAGCAGATAACCATCTGAATTATGATAATTTTGGTAACGGGATGGGATAGGTTTGGAGTACGAAGACTAAAATAACCTCCAATGTAGTTTTCATCATATTTCTTGGTGATTGTTTAACATGGAAATAATAAAAGGTAGAAGTTAAGAGTCTCCTCTGGGATGATGTGCTGTCATAGCTCTCCAATCAACCTATGTGTGTGTGACAACAAAAAACCTAGTTGTGCTTATGTAGGATGTAGTTGGATTTGGGGTTGACAATGAATCTGTAAGCAAATGCTTAGAGCCTGTTTGAAATTGTGCTAGGGAGCTTAAAAAACACTTTTAGTATCTAAAAAGCTGTGTCTAACAAAAAGCTGATTTGTTTGGTAAAAAACTCCAAAAGTACCCTAAAATGGGCCAAAATGCACTTTCGAGAAAAAGCTTAAAAATGAAATTTTTTCTGAAGTAGAAGTACGAATAAGTGGAAGGTGCCATAGTGAGATTGTGCCAAGTATTATGCAATCATTGCGTATTAGGCTCTTATAAATATCATAACATATTCACCAAAAAAATAAAAGAAAATCATAACATCAAATCGATGGTTCATTTAGGGCATATAACACTGTTGAACAGAGTATGAGGTCTATACCTCATATACAAACAATCTCCACAAAACTGTCCTTGGACCATGTTACATGTGCTACAGTGAGTCCGATGTCCAAGAGTCTTCTGCCTGTATAACAACATTTCATCTTATGAATAAGCGAAACTGCATTAATTATTTCAGGCCGAGGGTCCATATAAAACAAGAACATTAAATGCAGGAGGAAATCTTACAACTAAATAGGGGGGGGGGGGGGGGGGGGGAATTAGGAAATGGATATCTAAA
The DNA here is from genome assembly GCF_965113065.1 of Corylus avellana. NCBI lineage: Eukaryota > Viridiplantae > Streptophyta > Magnoliopsida > Fagales > Betulaceae > Corylus > Corylus avellana. The sequence goes on from NC_142495.1 coordinate 1,586,143, forward strand.
TAAAAATAAAAGCTTAGAAAAGGCATTTTATTTATGTTTGTTTCATTTTTAGCCGATAGCATTGAAACAAGGGCTAGCATGGTACTTCTGGTTAAGCAGAGGGAATCTAAGAAATCTATACCACCGAAAATCCACCTTTTAATGTTGTCGTATCCCTAAAAAGGAACTTCAATCAAGAAGCAAAATTAATCCACCAGCTTTGAAGCATATATTTGATAACCATAAAACAACAAGTAACTTTTGTTTTGCATTAAATATAGTATTTTCGTATGTAATTTTAGAAGGTACAAAGGACGGAAAAAGAGAACTCTTTGGTAGTCACCAATAGCACCCTGCTAAACGGGCAATGACGCTTCAGCCACGACAAATCTGTCCAAAGAACAAAATACTACCACATTGACCACCCTAGCTGCACCATTCCACAATGGTCACACCACCCATTACTTCAGCCACTGCCACCATTGTCAACTTGACATCAGTATTACCACATCACTAAATTGCACCAGCATCCTCATGGTCCACCTCCCAACAAAACCACAACTGGAAGCCAGACCAGGAACTCAAATTCATATTGTAGGAAAGCCACATTTTAGAAAAAGCAAACAAAGAAGACTTTCCTTAATCCCCCCAACCCCACCCCACCTCCAGAATAAATAATAATAAAAAGTAGATATGAGCTTTCTTTAAAACCTTTAATGTCATAAGGACATTATTAACAGACATATAACTGTTGGGAATTTTGGTTTGTGAAATTAGAGTGACCACCTTAGGGTATTTTTACGTAACAAACCTTTAATCCCACAAGGATATTACAAACAGACATATAACTGTTAGAACTTTTGGTTTGTGAGATTTGAGAGTTAATATGAAGGGACACTACCTTAATCCAAGAGTTTACGTTAGACTTGTGAGTCTTCTGCTAGATCAAACCACCAGCTAGCCTCCCCCATGGATGGGAGCTTCTCTAAACAATCTAAATGCCATACATTACCACCAAACCCAATACTTACCATTAGAGTTTAACTATGGTTGAAGCAACAATTGGAGTCACCTACCTCCATAATTGGAGCAATCCACATAGCATAGTTGCATTGATATTTGTCTTGTCAAATCATCACCTCCGATACCATTTGTTGGGTTTTTGGATTTGTGGGAGTTAAGACTTAAGCGTTAACACTTTGGGGAGCGCCTCTATTTGAGACCTTGGTATGACAAATTAGAATACTACCTTAACTCAAAAGTTTAAGGCCAGTAAGTTAGGGTCCAACAATACTATGTCAAAAAGCCACTCTTGTTATTACAATACATTATGGGACTTGACTACTTAGCTAATTATGCCACTCACACATGAGTATTCCAACTGTAACTGGGAAAAAAAAATCATATTTCATTTAAACATGGACTTTGAAATAATCTTCACATATTATTGAACAAAAGGGATAAGTTTTGAATTCAGAGGTTACAATGAAGTCAATGTATACGAGTATACTACCTTAAATGTAATCTATTCTTCATCATAAATGGTCTTCCGTTTCCATAAACTCCCTTTCTTACATCCTCACTCCTACTTTTTATTTTTTCTCTAAAAGGATAATTTTAAGGCATTCAAAACGTGTCCCAACTTTGGTATTGTCCAGTTAACTAATATCATTTTGGTGGGCTAAGGTTTTTCCCCTCATAATTTTCAGATACCTAAAAACCAAGCCAAGTTTGTAATCCAAAAAGGAGGGCCAGTCATACAACAGCGGAGAAAACCATTCAGACCTGCATTGGTGGCAAGTCTTTCCTGTAACTGGGTCATAAATTCTCCTTCCATCCTTCCCATAACCATCCACAAATAGTGTCCAGCTCTTCTCAGTGTTGCCCAACAGCTTCTCGTGCTCTTCTGTGTAAAACTCTGGCTTCGAACCCTCTTCCAGCAAAATACCCTCACCTTTCAAAGACTTACCCTTCTTCACCATATCCACTTCCACATAGCTAACCGGCGTCGCATTCTGCAACCTAAACCCACAATTAAAAAGCAAAAATCATAATAATATGACCAATCAAAATTCCCATTTTGTCAGAAAATTAAAACAGATTAAATAAATAACTGCAACGATTGAAGAAACAGTAACATGAAGAGGGTACGATAAAGTTACCGGGAAGAACGGCGAGCCGGTCCAGACGGCGGGGTCCGAGAGGGCCGCAGAGCGGTATTCCGAGTCCTGGCGGTGCGCTTGGTGGAGATGACGGAGTTTACCTTGAGAGAGAGGTCGAAAATGCCGAGTTTCATCATTCTCTCTCGGTTTTCTTTGATCCTTTCCTCTCTGGACTGCTCGTACAGCGAGACCTCCTGGGTCTCGGTGGTCTGGGCTTGGTCATTGTGAGTTTGATGGGTATGGTTCGCAGGGGATTCCAGGGTTTGAGCTCTCTCTCTCAGGGTTGGCATTGTGAATGAAGAACTCTCTCGCGGTGGTTTGAATCTCCAACGGTCGAGTTTGGAGCCCTACGAAGGGGTTCTGAAATATGGGAGGGAGTAAAAGTAAAGTTGGGAATTTGGGATGGAGATGAATTTAATCAATTCTTTTTTATTAATATAATTGTTCAAAAAATATTATTTATTTATTTATTTGGGTTGGGGGTTAGTGGTGTCACTGGGGAGTGGGTTTTTTTTTTTTTTTTTTTTTCTCAGTAACCAAACATAGGAACTAAAGAAAGAGATGAGTCAGATGAGTGATGCTTGAAATTACCACTCTTGATTAAATTTACTCCTCTAGGCTAAAGTTCCAAGTTCTATTGATTAGGTAATTTCATGTACATCAAAGTCATGATCTTGGAAAGATGAGAAAGTTTTATAAGAACGAATAATTCTCATAATTATTAATATTGGATTTAAGTTCTATAATTAGGACCATGTGTAGAATATTTTATTATACCATCCAATTATATTAAAAATTAAAAATTAAAAAATTTCTAAGCTCCATTAATTTAGACAAAGTTTCCTCCAAATAAAAACATGAAAAATTATTCAAATTCAGCCTATGTTAATTTAATAGATTAAATTAGAATTTTTTTTTTCCAATTCAGTTAAAAAAAAATTTGTCCATAAGTGTTGGGCTGATTCAAGTATGGGCTCTCCCTACCATAAAGCCCATGAAAAACGGACCAAGCATAAGTGTAATATTCCTATATTCGTGTTCTTCAATTGATGGAGATTTTCAATTAAAATTGGGTTATTGAAATTTTGTATTAAATAGATTGGTGCTCCAACTCAACTACAACCCACCTAAGTACTCCTACAACATTCTTTAATGTTAATGTGGGCATAACACGGCAACATGTTTTAAGTTGGTACACTCTCTTTGACCCTCATCTGATGTGGGGCTTTTTGCTTATGGCAGACGCAAAATCTACCAATTTTCGTAGCACGTTCAGAAAATCCCGCCATTGTTGATGAACTACCCCATGAAAGGTTTTACGACCAACTTGCCGACCTTTTCCACTACAAAAGGGGGTCAAACCAAATGCCACTTAACTATATTATACACAAGTTTACAAGTTTCTCCCATGGATTCTCTTTGCTTCTCCTGTGAACAAGAAGGTGTGTACTTATATGCCTACCTCAAGGCTAATGGCTTAGAATTGGTGCCTCTGTTTTAGTCCTCTGTTTCATCAATTTGAGGGAGACTATAGGAGGCCGTGGCCGCCATGAAATCATGCACTGTGGCCTTGGTTGCTTTCTTGCTCGTGATCTGTTTGAGCTGTTTTGGGAAGGCTGCTAATCAAAAGGGGATTGGAGCTTCTTTTATCTTTGGTGATTCTCTGGTTGATGCCGGGAACAATAATTACCTTCCAACGTTGTCCAAGGCAAATATATCACCTAATGGAATCGATTTTAAAGCTTCTGGAGGAAAGCCTACAGGCCGGTATACCAATGGGAGAACCATTGGTGATATTGTAGGTAAAGCATTGGCTCTTTCTTTATGTGACTTTCCATGTAAGTTTTGTGGGGGTGGGTTAACTAGAAGGCATTAATTGGCAAACCCTTTCTTTCACATTCTTTGTATTTATTGCTCAGAAAAAGGAAAAATAATAATAATAAATAAATAAATTATCTGGTATATTTATTATCTGGTGTGAATTATTTTTCAGGAGAAGAATTGGGAACAGCAAACTATGCTGTCCCATTTTTGGACCCGAATTCCACTGGGAAAGCGATGTTATCTGGTGTGAATTATGCATCAGGAGGAGGAGGAATTATGAATGCGACTGGAAGAATATTTGTTAGCACTTAGGACTCAACCCTTCTGCAGAAATTTCAATTCGCTTTCATTTTCATCAATATTGTTTCCCATTTGGCTTGGAAAAGATGCGTCCACATGCTCAAGATTTATGCATTTTTGCAGGTTAATCGGCTTGGAATGGACATTCAAATTGATTATTTTAACATCACTAGAAAACAGTTTGACGATTTGTTGGGTCGATCAGAGGCCAGAGATTACATAATGAAGCAATCAATCTTTTCAATCACAATTGGAGCAAACGATTTTCTAAACAACTATCTACTTCCAGTCCTCTCCATTGGAGCAAGAATTTCTGAAAGCCCAGATGGTTTCGTCAATGACATGATCGAGCATCTAAGGGGCCAACTTACTGTGCGTAAATTAGACCATCTTTAATGCTAAATTGGGTGTTACTGTTAATTAATCCGGTGTCTTAAACAGTATTAATTGCATGCATGTTTGATGGCAGAGGCTTTACCGGCTAGATGCCCGGAAGTTCGTCATCGGGAACGTTGGGCCGATAGGCTGCATACCTTATCAAAAGACAATAAATCAGTTAACGGAAGACGAGTGTGTGGACTTACCTAACAAGCTAGCTGTTCGATACAATGCCCGGTTGAAGGATTTGCTCACTGAACTCAACGACAACCTCCCTGGAGCCACCTTTGTTCTTGCAAACGTCTATGATCTGGTCTTGGAGCTCATCACCAATTATAAACAACACGGTAAAGTTTATGGCACATAGTATTTGTACAATGAGTTATTTATGGTTTGTAACACATTGAGGTCCTTAGCTAAAGGTAGTCTATGTAAAAGGGTCTGGGATTGGAATAAGGATTCCTTGGAATTCTTGCCCACTTCTGAAAATTTTGGGCCAGGAACGAAAGAGGAGAGTGCAGGATCGAGGTGTCTAGACATATTTCTGAATAGCTTGAAGCACAAGGCTCACCTTCTCGGGCAGGCCTAAGGTGCCCAAAGAAGAGTGAATGGTTAATTGTCGCCCCCTTGCCTAGCGAGGAAAAAAATTTATTTTTTTAGGGTACACGAGTAAACAGAAAAATAGGTACTTATACTTATTCCTAATCTTAGAATGCATGAGATTGAGATCCCTTAGAATTCTCATAAAATTTGAAATTCTCAAATTCATAAATCTCAATCGTACATCTCATCTAAGGGTCTAAAATAAGTTATATTTCAGAATTTAGTGAGAAAGTTACTAAGTGACAGAAATTTCATAAGATAATTTCCTCGTTAAATTATAAAACATTATTTATTTTAGACACTTAGATGAGATGGACGGCTGAGATTTATAAATTTAAGAATCTCAAATTAAAAAGTAGTTTTAGGGGATCTCAATCTGAATACATGTAAGAATTCAGGTCCCTATGCAGCCCAGGGTGCAAAGCCCACCTTTTCGGACACGTCCTGTCCAATATTATTTTCTTATTCTCTACTCGAATTCCAAAGAATCGGTATCCTTAGACTTGGATAGCTACCTTAATTTTAATGAACATGGTGGAATTGAAGTTATATGCACAAGTCACAGCTACTAATTAAGAATATGAACCTTTTTTGCAGGATTTACAACCGCAAGCAAAGCATGTTGTGGAAATGGAGGCCAGTTTGCGGGGATAATACCGTGCGGGCCTACATCTAGTATGTGCTCGGACCGCAACAAGCATGTGTTTTGGGATCCCTATCATCCGAGCGAGGCTGCCAACCTTATAATTGCCAAGCAATTGATCAATGGAGACACAACGGTCATCTCTCCTATGAATCTCAAACAACTTCGAGATCACTGATTTTCATTTTCATGACACTTCTTGTCTACCAGTTTGCACTATCTCCTTTGAACATTACCCAATATCTTGTTTGAAGTATTGCTCCTTAATAAAGTATATGTTTCTTAGATTTTTCATTTAAAAGGATTTTGCTTTCTCTTTTGTTCTTTGGATTTGTTGTTGGTTTCTTTCATTCTTGCAACTTACATTTCATATTGCTTGCAAGCTTAAATTAATGAAAAAAGTGGAAGGGATATATATATAGTAGTTAAAAGTATAACTACGTGCCATTAATGTGCATGCTTGTTGGATAGATTCGATTTAGTTGAGGGTGGTTGATCCAACTAATTATAAGACAAACAATCACCCCTTGTCATCTTGACTCTCTCCACGAATATAGCTCATGGGGTTTTGGATGATTCTATTTTATAAGGGAACAAGAGATATTATAATGAAGAAAAATGTTGACTTACAATCTTCTTAATTAGTTAAATGAAATATAAACTCTGAAATTTAACTATACATGTGTAAAATGAGATCAAGGAAGACTTCAAAATGCTTCTAAGTAAGAGAGGAAAAAAAAAAACCGCATACTAGGCAGTCTAGGCCAAAGACTATCAAAACCCGACCACAAGTATTTTCTATGCCACATTATTCTGACACATCAAACATTATTTTAGCATCCCAACCAACCAAAATAACATTTAGCGAATGGAACGAAAATGGTCCAGATCTCAGGGAATAATGCTCTGTTTATAGGAACTACAAACCATATGGGAGAATCATGCTCCAGCAGAAAATGCCATAAAGAAATAGAGGGAGAGAGAGTTTTCAAAGGCAAAACTGTAGAAGAGAAGAAAGAAGAAAATTGTCAGTGATTATGGGCGACCAAATAAGCAGGGGAGACTGAAGAGCGGATAGCGATGGTGTTTGGGGTTCAGAAGTTTTGAAGAGATGACAGCGACGTATGAGGGTCTGCCAGGGACATGTAGATGGCTAATGAGCCTAAGCGTGCCACAGGAGGATCGATCCCTCCTACCCCCACTTTCACCTTACCGACAACTACCGATCCTTCACTGACAATGTCTCTGTTCCAAGACCCCACCTAATTGATAATTTTTTTTTTTTTTCTTTTCCATATCACCGTCACCTATAATTTTTTATTTTATTTTATTGAACTATAAAATTTTTAGTTTCTTTAATTATTTCTTAAATATAAAATTATTATATTAATATTTTTCAAATAGGATACTATTTAGTTCAAAAAATAATAATTAGAATTCTAAAAACTCTATGATTAAATTATCTTAAAAATATAAAATATTTTAATCCAATTTTCTCACCCAATACATAAATATCTAAAAACTTCCACCGTAGGGGTCCCTTTGTTTTTGACCGGCAAACTGAAGTTTTGTTTGATAACAATCTCTCTTTTGTTGTATTTTATTTTTGAAATAAAAATATCAATAAACAATTAAAAATATAAAATGTAATTGAGTGTCTCTTGGCCAAAATTCATAAACTCTCTTTTCACTTATCAAACTGTGAAAACTCTACTCAAATTTCATGAAACAAATTTTTAGATGTGACCCTCCGTACCAATACATTCTTATAAGATAAAAACCCTTATAAAAAAAAACACAATTCCTTTTCCTTTTTGAAAAGAAAGTGTTGCGATGGCGGCAGCCACTATGCGGTGGCCATTAGGCAGTTCCAGTGCGCCGCTAAAGTGGTGCGTCACTTTTTAATTAATCATTATTATATAAAAATGTTTTAATTTTTACATACCCTTCCAAAATTTATGAGCTAGATTAAACAAATTTGTCGAAGATGCCGATAAGAATACTCAAATGGTACAATTAATTTTTTAGTGTTACTATAACTAATATAACTTTTACACTACATCAACAAAATAAAATAATTACAGTTGACAACAATGTTTGGTTTATAGTCTTTCCTGCTTGAATTAGCGTGGTCTAATTCTAGCTCCATTTGGTTCAACATAAAAGGTTTTCTAAAAAATATTTTTCTTATTTTTCAGTATTTGGTTTGACCCAAAAGTGTGGTTGAATGGAAAACATTTTTTAGTTTACCAAGAAACTTTATTTATTTTTTGTAAATTTTTTTTTTTTTTAATCCTTAAACATTTTTTGATTTTAACATTCTCATTATAGCATGCATTATCTATTATAGTTCATTATTTGTCATTGTTGGTGGTTGTTGGAGTTCGTCGGCCTCCACCGCCCTTGCCAAATGTTGCCATAATTCGCTGCCAATAAAAGGTTGCCAAAATGCACGATCGATATTCGTTGAAAGTCGTCGTTCATTTTTAGCTGTTAGAGGTTATTGGCCGATGTTCGCAGTTAGTCAAATGAGTCGAACACCAAATATTATTTTCAACTAAAACTAATTTTCTGAAAAATAAATTATTAGAAAATATTTTTTGAAGGAAACATTTAAGTGGAAAAAATATATGTTTTTTTAAGGAAACATTATAGTGGAACAAACTGAAGGTTATTTATGAAGTCGATTTAAAGGGTTACCAGAGTGAGAATATTGATGAGGTTGGTGCGGGGCAATACAAGGCAACAACTTTGTTTGGTAATGGCTACAGTGGAGCGTGAAATCCGGTGAGAGATAGAAGTACGGAGGACGAATCTGATGCGGACATGACGCGCCCGAAATCAGAGGCGAGACCCAATAATTGCTCCCCACGCTGCCCGACATTCATGATTCTGTCGGTCCTGTCCCACCCACCTTCCCACTCCATCAATCCCTCTCAATCCCCTTCTACTTCTTTGACGAGATCACCCGCCCTAGCTCCTTCAATTTTGGCTCGGACCCATGTCTTAGCCACGTTCCAAATCATGGATATCATAGAATATAGGATAATGTACTAGTCTCCATGATTGGTCCTCTTCAAATCTTTATGTTAGGAACTAGGAAGGATCACCATTACAATTGGGTATTTTTATAATCCAATTCCATTAAAAAAATGAAGTTTATAATATTCTTCAATTGCCACAAAGAAACATACATCATAGGAAAAACAGCGACCAAGACATTAATGGGTAGCTCTACAATTCCATTTCTTGTTCTGTGTCAGCACATTTTCTTCAAGGAAGTTGAATTTTGTGGCCTAGCGGAAAATTGCGTGCCAGCCTATAACTTTAGCATGTGCCACTCGCCTTCTACGGTTCTACCCTATATAAACATCAAATCACCAGTCACAATATTTCAAATGACACAAAAATTCTAAAAATCCTAAAACTTTACTTACTCAATTTAAGATGCTGGCCTACCTATTCAGCACAAATAGGAATTTCAAGCCGGATAAGTGTAAGCCAAATTCACCAAAGGTAAATGAAAGAAAACCAAAAAAAAAAAAAAAAAGGGACATGGTAAAGCTAACAAGTAGCAAAGTACCTCCTATGTAGAGTAGGACATGGCTGTTCTATGTTATACATCAAGTAAAAAGCTAAAAACAAACGGAAACCAAACAGAGCTCTATCCCTATTTCTCTTTCTCTCTCTCTTCTTAAATAGTGTTCTGGTGAGCAGAGAAGTCAATAATACGTCTGAGTAAGTATCTCACAGGTTATGGATTTATTTGTGATAGGAAGGGGGTTTGTAATTGTGTCCAGTGGGTTGGAGAACCTTACACGACGAATACCTTTTTTTACCAAACAAAAAAGAATGAAAAATAATAATAATAATAATAATGAGAAAGAGAAATCATAAAGGCTTGAACACGAGCCGCGCGCGCTCTCCTAGCTAGCTGTGTAGCCGACCCAAACGGAAGTACCCCTCATGGAGCCGACTGAAATGTCGTGCTTAACAGAACACTGTAAAAGCTGTTCACTCTGGCTCATATAAGCCTCAGATTGTGTCTCTGTTTGCAGCAGCACCAACAGATATTCTCAATCTCTCTCTCTCTCTCTCTCTCTCTCTCTCTCTCTCCATAAAACCCCCTCCACCCATTCCAACGGACTAGTGCCAAACCATCTAACCCAAGTTCCTCTTCTTTGTACTCTGATCATTCACATCCAGACCACAACTCTCAAAAACCCACAACGGACAAGAGCGAAAATCCACAAATGCCTTCGGACTCCAGCGAGCACCGCAGGCCACCCAAGACAGCCCACAACCCGGGAGCCCCACCACCAGAACAAGAGCAACTACCATGCCCGCGCTGCGACTCCACCAACACCAAGTTCTGTTACTACAACAACTACAACTTCTCGCAGCCCCGCCACTTCTGCAAGTCCTGCCGTCGCTACTGGACTCACGGTGGGACCCTCCGGGACATCCCCGTCGGCGGCGGCTCCCGCAAGAACGCCAAGCGCTCCCGCACCGCCAACGCCACCAATATCCTCTCCTCCTCCGCCACTTCTCACGGCGACCCTCTTCCCGCCACCCCGGTCCTGCTCCCTCTCTCGGCCAGCCAGGGCTCGTCCGTACAGTTTGGGCTTGGTGGTAATGGGGTTGATGTGAAGGGTAATGGAAGTGTTTGTGGAAGTTTCACGTCTCTGCTGAACACTCAAGGGCCGGGCTTTTTGGCGCTGGGTGGGTTTGGCCTTGGGATTGGGCCTGGGTTTGAGGAAATGGGCTTTGGGCTTGGGAGAGGGATCTGGGCTTTTCCCGGGGTGGGAGACGGTGGTGCTGCAGCTGCTGGTAATGGTAGTGCAACAGGAATGGGGAACACGTGGCAGTACGAGAATGGAGAGTCTGGGTTTGCTGGTGGAGACTGCTTTTCTTGGCCGGATTTGGCAATATCAACCCCTGGAAATGGTCTCAAATGAACTCCTCTTTTCTTTTGCTTTTTTTTTTTTTTTTTTTCAATGGAAACTGTGTTTTTTTTAGGGTTTTTTATTTGCTACTGTCGAGAGTAAATTGGGTATGAAATTTAGTAAAAAAGTAGACTTTTTTGACTCTGCTATATGTATTTGTTCTTTCTGATTGGTGAATGTTCCATGTAATTCAGTTTGAAGCTGATGTACCATGTAGTTATTAGATGCTTAGTTTTCAGCACCCCTAAAATTGGATCTTGCCCATGGATTATCATATCATTCTTCATATAGATTTAAGATTTTTAAGAGCCAATGCCAAAAACTAAAAAAAAAATCATATAAAAATCAGTTAATTTCACTTCATTTCCCCCATTTCCCCCATTTTGGTGTTTGAATTCACATCGCTCAAACCTCTTCTCCAACGCAATTTTTTCATCTATCAGTTTAATTAATAGAACTCTGAATTGGTGAATGCAAACTTTTCTACGTGTTTCATTTGAATTTTGAATTTGGTTCGACAGCATTGTTTTGGTGGCAATTATACGTCTAAGAAACATTTTGAGAAAAAGTAATGCCGTGCTAAAATAGGAGCATTCCGATTAGTTATATTTTTATTTACATCATTTAAATATTATTATTTTTATTTTTTTATAAGGATTGTATTTTTTTCTAAATATTCTATTTTTCAACTTTGAAAAAAAAGAGATGTAGAGGGAGAAATAGTAAGAAAAATTTTTGGAAAAAAAGAGATGTAGAAGAGAAATAGCAGGCCAAAGTTGGGAAAAGAGAAATCAGGTGAGAAAAACAATACAAAAATGAAATGGCTCCTGAGAAAAGCGCTGAAGTATCATTTTTTTTTTTTGGCTAATTGAATAAAATATCAATTTTAATGTGCCGAAATTTTTACAAATCTGATTAGTCATTTTAGATAAAAGTAAGGTTAGTTCAAATGTATAGGATCTTATAGTATTAATACTATAAGATGGGCTATTTGAATCGTCACTTGATCAGTTGATATACGTGTGATTTGGACAGAATCGTGTATTACGCGACATGAAAACCTTGCTTCGAAGATATTTTACATCATAGAAAAATAAAAAATTGCACATCTATCTTCTAGTCGGCATCATCCCTAATTAACCACCATGTGGGATAGTTCTGGATAGTGTGACTACCCCTAAAGGATCGACTAAGGTGAGATTATGCAAATTATTTTGAGGTATTAACATAGTAGTGCCACCTGGTATTCACACGTCAATAAATTTGTTTTTATTGTGGGGGAGAGAGGGTTGACATGGCATGCCACGTTTCATTGCCACGACGGGGAGTAATAGAGGTGGGAGCAGCACTAATACTGCTCCTCTTTCTGCTGCTAAATTTCGGGGAGCAAAATAGAAATGATTTTTCAAGCATAGAGTAGAAAGGATTTTGCTTATTTTGAAAAGAGAGGGTTTTGATACCTACCTGTTCCATTTTGAGAGAGAGCTAGATGCTTTTCTCACTCCACTCCTTTATTTATATAGCATGAATCTCAATGATGTATTCCATCCCATGCACACCAACCTGCGGCTTAGAGAGAGCTACTGATCCAGTGTGCAAGAGATGGAATATACCATAAACCCATGTTATGTGAGAAAGATCTGGAAAAGGAGAAAGATCTTCTAAACCCCCAGAAGTCTCTCCCATCTTCCTCTGCTGGATCTTCATTTCCACCCCTATAATATTGCATATGCAGGCATGGAAGACCCAAGAGGTAGATGATAATTTATAGAGGTATAATGGGTTTGACTTTGAGAGGAGAGAGCCGGGTTAAGTTCCTCCTAAGTGGGAACATTAAACAAAGAGGTCTCGATCATGCCATTCTTTTTGGAATCGCACCAATGGAGATTCGGTGCAGAAGGGGCTCATTGTATTGCTCCATGACGTGGATATCACAGACCATGGGATGGGCATGGGCAATCTGACATCCTATGTGCTGGATGAGACGATGTTCCTCAATATTCTTTCTTTTTTTTTTTTTTTTTTTCATGTAATTGGGGTTTGTAATTATTGTATCATATAGCCAATGATGGGTGGCGTATAGAAGAAGGCAGAGGCCCCCATTTCCCTTCATCCTGAAGCCTGTCAATCACCATGTTCGTGCAATCATCCTTTCTTTCATTAATTTCATTTTCATGTTTTTCTACTGTTTATTCATTCGCGTGATCTCCATGTGTTGTACTGGAAATATTCTACTTGTCGGCCTCAATATCAGGGCGAATGATTTATAGACACTGCAAACAATTGTTTCACGTTTTCCTTGGAGGGGTGTATCTAGTGGAATTAATGTTGCTCTGTTGTAATCAATGACGTGAGCAAGCAAAGCTTGTTGTTTATCTGAGATTTGAAATTTTTTGTAGCTCTATAAAAATGAAAAGCTCTGTTGTATTTCAAGCTTGACGTGGACAGTTAAGTTTGGGCAACGGACGCCTGTTTCATTCAAGCTTTTGCGGTTTAATTATCCCCAGGCTAACAAGTTTGAGTAGACTAATTTTACTAAAACCACCATACCTTGTGATTTTAATTTCATACCAAGATAATCTTGGTGGGGTTTGAAAAGTTTATTCAAATGGCTACAACTAACAACATCATATTTCATGAATATTTTTCAATTTTAAAATTTATTACATCAAAACCGACTCTCGGTATAAGCTTAACATTTTGGTTTGAAGAATACTTAATCGATTGAGGTGATGTATCAGGTTGTTATAGTAAAACCCAATACACTCGGTCGACCGAGCATGACTTATTAAGTTTTATATTTTTTTTGTATTAAAATTTAGTGTTTTGTTTTGTATGCCTGCAAATCTATCAACCTAGTTGTCACAAAGTATTTGTGTCTCTTGTTTTTTTAGGGCTATGACCCTATTTTTCTATTTAAGCCTAATAATGATGGTTGGGCCACAATTTATTTTGTTTTTTTCTTTGGTTTTCAATAAAAAAACATTAAAAGGTTGAGTTTTCTTTTTATTTTATCTAAAATCTTTGATTTTATTCTTGGTTTGGTTTTGAAAATAGTTGTGAGTTTTTTGTTTGTTTGTTTATTTTGTGACCCCATTATATCACACTTCAACAAGTGATCTCTAAATATTTTTGTTCTCTTCCCCGGAATGTCGGTTGTCCGAATTTATCCGTGCAATCAACTACATCATTGATACTAATAATGAAATACGACTTATTCCGAAGAAAGAAAAAAAGTCTCGAAAACATTATTAATGTGACTCTGGTGGCTAGATGTTTGATTAAAGTAGCGCTAATCATGCACATTGGCGCAGCCAAAATTGAAAACTGATTTGATTACAGTAATCTTTAATCATGTGAGCTATCTGGGAGTAACGTAATAGTTTTATTTGAGGTGTCTCTCTTTCTTTTTCTTAATTATCAAATAAAGTATAGATTGTTGAAGTCTACTGTGGTTGCTATTTCAATTACTTTGGCGTGAATTTTAATAAATTAAATATTGTGAGTATTTGTGCCGTCCAGGTCCTGTCTTAAAGAGTACAAATATGGAGGCTTTATGGAACTCAAACGCAGCAAGAAACAAAAAGCTCTTTACCAAAAAGTGAAAAAAAAAAAAAAAAAAAAAAAACTAAGAATGAAAGGAAAATTGGCTATAATTGATTTACATTTTCTAAATTGTGGGATTCCCAAGTAGCAATTGGGATGGGATCACCATATCCATATGCCAGTAATTTAGTAAATAAGATATGTTAAGACAAATAACATACAAGGTTGACATGGTGGAGATATTAGCGAAGAACATTTCAATACTTAAGTTAATATATTATTTTAGAGAGAATTCAATAATGGATAAGAGAATAGAAAGGGAAAAAATGTGCATACCTTGCAACAAGTTCATTCCCTTTACTTATAGGACTGTCGTTATGGTAAATGGACTTTGTTGGAGCGATTTTGGGGTCTAAGATTTGCTATTGCAATAGTCATCTTTTTATGGTTGAGATGAGATGAGGTTCCTTGGTGGGAAAATGGTGTGCCTACAAAACAATGAAGGTGTCATAGGATCTCCAGCCGGAACCGAAGACACTTCGAGTTTAAGTTAGCATAATTTTTTTTGGAGTAAGAAAAATGATGAAAATTTGTCTTTGGCTTCTAATGAACCAGCATGCATGAGAGAGAGGGAGGGAGGTGTGTGTGAGAGAGAGATTTTTGGGAGAGAAGGAAGAAGAAGTCCCATTCTTCCCCTTTTCCTCTTCTATTTATGGGTGTTAAGCCTTGGCTTCACATGATCACTAAATAAATAGGTGATGACATTTCGTAAATATGTGTAAAACGAGTGGGGCTCACAAGGAGATTTTTTTTTATACCTAATAGACTTGATATGACGACAGTCTAGGGTTAATAATTTAATATGGAAGGTAAGGTATTCTCATAAATAGCTTTCATTCGGGATATGCTCTAATGCATAATTTCTTTATTGAGCAAAATTTAAATTGGTAAGCTTGTTGATGAGGAGATAGCCTTTTTTCTATAATGTCCTCATCATGTGTCTATTAGGCAAGTAATACACTGTCAGAGATCGGCAGTTAGAATTGTGTAATTTAATAATAAGATCTATTAATATTCAAAGTTTAAATTGAAGTAACCTTGAGAGTAAATCTCCACTTTAAGAGCGTGTTTGAAATTTATGTTGAAAAATAGCCTTTATATTCAAAAGTGAATATTGACATTTTTTTTAGAGCAAAAATAATAAAAAAAGGACCTATTTTTACTATTTGTTTTTATTTTTTTTATGTGGACCGATTTTTAATTTGTACAACTTGTTATACACTAAAAGCTCATTGGCCCAGTGCGAAGGCTGAATCTGCCACTACTCTTGTAAGCCTGAAGGCCCTAAAAAGGCTAAAATGCGAAATCTCCCAAATTCTCTCTTAAAAACAACACTCACATGATAGGTCGACTCAAAGCCAGAGGCTTTTGGGCTCAACACTTTTGCTTTTAGCCCGATACTTCAAAAACCGAGGACTGATCACAAATTAGACTTTCCCTGAGGACCAAACCGCAAATAGCTTCCAACTCCGTGCCTTTCCCTCTCTCTAGGGTTTTAAAGAGTGGGGTTTTTCAATTTCATTCCCAAATTAAAACGCTGAAAACACTCTGGTCATTGAAAAGGAAAACACGAAAAACGCAATGGCGTTCTCACTGTTTTCTACTCCACAACAACAACAACAACAACAACCACAGCAACAGCTGTTTCAGCCTCAACCTCAGCCTTTTCAGCAGAGTAGCCCTTTTGCTTTTCCGCAGCAGCAACAGCAGCAACAACAACAACAGCAGCAGCAGCAAATCTTCCAACAACAACAACAACAACAACAGCAACAGCAACAGCAACAGCAGCAGCAGCAGCAGCAGCAGCAACATTTCTTTCTGTTCACCAACGATAAGACTCCGGCGAATTATAGTACCAAGTGGTCGGAACTTCATCCCGAGTCTCAGAAAATTCTCCTTAAGATCGAGTATGTTTTCGTTTCTTCTAATTAACCTCACTTTCTAGTTCTTGATTTTTCTTTTCTGTTTCTGCATTTTGATTGGTTGCTGAGAAAATGGAGAGAAAAAGAAACAAAGATTTTGTCTTTTGTTGTTCAGTAAAATTTCTGCATTGGGATTGATATTGTGTCAAATTTCAATTTCTTGTGTTTCATTTTTTTTTTCTTGTAATGTCAGCAATTAAATGGGGGCATTGGGGCTCTGAGAGATTGCAGGTTAAGAAAAATAAAGGATTCAAATTAAATTTTGTTTCACCTTACTACAAATTTCCACTAAACAAATTTGCTTATAAAAGAACTACCAAAATGTTGGATTTAATTTGAATTGAGTTCCTTAAATAGGGGTTTTGCTTTGAAATATGAAATTTACTTCAAGGATTAGTATTAGCTTTGATAAGGAGTAATGTAGATATGGGTTTCACTTTTAATTCTATGTTTGTAGTTTATATCTTGGGTTGAGTTTGGATATAATAGTTTTGTATGAGCTTTGAGTTGCTTAAGTATTGATTGTATATAGGGAGCGGATATTGGAGTATAGAGATGAGAGCCAGAGGCTAGATCAGTGTAGTCGTCTTTATGATTCTTCGGTTTCCAATGATGCACTCGAGCTTGATGCAAGCCATATTGTTCAGGTTTACTCTTTGATTTGATCAAATTTATTTTCTGCTGTCTGTGGTTTCTCATTGTCTTCACTGGACTAGGACTGATAGGTCTGTTCTTTTCCGTTCTGTATAAATATGTATCAAGCATTCTCACCTGCATTCTCTATCAAATGTTAGGTAATGAGTTTTGTTAATTGGATCACATTGGTTTTATTTTTCTGAATCTGGTACTTTCATGCTAATACTATGTAATTCATGTTTAATTGTAGTCTTAGTCAACTTTTACAATTTTCATAGTGGCTAAGCTGGCTGTGTGTATGGCCCCAAAACGTAACTCAAATTCTGCATGGAAAGATTAATTCAAGAACATGCAGTTTGTTTCCCTAATGCTTGCCCACATAAAAAAATCGAGTATTTATAGGTGCTATGGAATGAAAATGATAGTTGCTACTTGATTTTAACGTAAAAATAAAAATCTTTACTTCTTGGCAAAATCAGTTGATGCTTAAAGATCTATGGCATCTCTCTTCTCTCTTGTATACTTGTACTTGGGTTGTGCCCCTTTGCACTCTCTATTAAGATTGGATTACTATATATATATATATATATTAAAAAATAAATATCTATGGCATCTCGATTAATTTCAGTGTTTCCATCAAACAAAAAGAACTGAAACTTGCCTCATACTTCGAGTAATTCCCAAATTCTTATTATTTTCTCTATTATTTAGAAGATATCATGGAGGGAACTGATAATGTGTCCACCTGGATGAATTTGGACCTTAGGCCCATTTGATTGATGGGAAATAAAGAATATATTTTGGGATTCCCGTAAAGCCATTACCTTATCTGGGTAATGGGTTCAGGATCTAATTCCCAGTAATTGGAGAATGGTTTCATAAAATGCTTGGGGTGTAAAACCATATCCATTGAAGGGGTAGGTATTTTGTTCTTCACACCCATATAGTTAAATGCCCTCTCTTCATCATTCTCTCTGTCCCGCCACTCTCTTACCCCCTCTATACTTGTGTGAACCATTGGCAATGCTCCACTGCCAGCATAATCACCAGATATGCAATTGCATACCAATGCTGGAGTGCCACCGTTTAAGCTGGCCCTGACTTCACTTTGGCTCTCTCTATCAGAGTGCCTAAGATGCTTTCCTCCCTTCAAACACCAGCACTCAACCACCCCTCATCAGCTTTATTCTTAGCCACCAGCTGCAAACATAAAGTGCAGTGCATAAAACCAGCATGATTTAATAAGGTGCCTTAACCCTTGCAAACTCCATTAAAGCCAAGTCAATCAAACCTTTCCCCATCTCTGCAAATCCACCGACCTGAACTCCTTGAACAAAATTTCTTGATTTTTTCTTGATTGGAAATAGATTTGTTTCAAGTTGTCTATTAGGTATCTTTTTTTTTTTTTTTTTTAGGATATTTATCAAATTTGTTCTAGATTCATCTCAGTATTCCCCATCTAGTAAAATAGTTGAGTCTATTTGATAATTGATTGGGTTTGGAAATGGATATGACAATGGTGGGTGGAAGTGGTAGCGGCAGCAATAGGGCAGTATCTATTGGGGGTTCGCCATACTCATTCCTTGGGTGAAACAAACACGGGAATGGAAGTATAATGGTTTCTTTTGATGAGGCTTACTGCGTCCAAACATGATAATGGTTACAGGAGCCTTAGAAGAAAAATGGCCTGCAATGGGAATTTCATTCCCATTCTGCACTGCACTCCAGGAAATGAAATGTGGCCTTCGCAGAGAAGACATTCCATACTTCCATGTAAGACAAGAAGGTTCAACAAGTGGAAACTTATAACCAAGTCTTCTAAGTTTGTTACAAGAGGAGAGATTGGGGCTGCTTCAGTAATACAATACTACATACCTTAGTCGTGTTTAGTTTCACACAAAGTCTTAGAAATGAATTAAGCCAGAGCAAGTTCGACAATGAAATCTGTTACAGAAAAAAAAAAAAAAAAACTCTTGTTAAATTCTAGTATTACTAAAAGGAAATGTTACTCAGCATTCTCAAGTTCATTCTCCAGCATTCTTGTCTATGTGGCACTTTCACATTCACTCGTTTTTTTAAAGAAAAAAGAAAAACAAAAAGACAAAGAGAATGCCGAGTAGCATTTCTCATTTGCAGTGCTTCAGGTGCTTGTTAACTGTGAGTGTATGTATGGCATGAAAATATATCTTATTATGTTATTTGTCAGGAACTTGGTGGAGTTAGTACTGCAATGGAACGACAGAAAGCTTTGCTGCATGAGCTAATGGCTGTTGTGAAAGATATGTTACGGAACACAGAGGTTGCTGTTCGCTCTTTCATGATGCTACGCCCAAGGTTCCTTCATCCAAATGCTGGAGGTGCTTCGAATGCCACTGCACCGTCACAAGCTCCAGGAACAGCAGTTCCATCTGGTTCAAGTAGTCAAATGACGGCAACCTCTATGGTGCCAGTTTTTGACTTCTATAGTGGGGTTCCAAGAAAACCATCTCCCTTTTTACAGCAAACAGTTGCCAGATTCGAGAAGTATCTTGGTGAGTGCCGCCAGTGGATTGAAGAGTTAGAGCAGCTTCTTCTCTTAAGTTCTGAAAGGAGCTCTTCCAATCTTGGATCCTCATTATTACAATCTCTTCCAAAAGTCATGTCAAATGTACATGACTTTTTTCTTCACGTGGCTGCTAAGGTATCACAGCAAGTATCTTGTGTTCAACATGCATCGTTATTCTTATTGTGTGGTGAAATCGTTTCAGCTATACTATGGGTCTGCTTTGGCTTTGTTTGGTTAAACATACAGATGATGAAATGGTACTATGTTTGCTTTACACGTGTCTTTTGGGATAGATATTTTATTTTCAATTTTTTTGGTTGAGAAAACACTTTTTGCTAGCCTTTGTTGTTGGGATAGGGGCTCTTTTGATTCGAGTTGAGACGAAAGGGAAAAAAATAATAATGTCCATAATGTTGTGGATTCTCTTACATATATTTTTAGTACTTTTAGAAATGAAGGCTGGCTAGATGCCCTCCATATCGTCCATAATTATGCATTAATGTTTATATTGACTTGAAAGCAGTTGGAGTTTTCTAGAACCAGTTACCCTATCTTTCCTCTGGAAAAAGTACACTACAACTCATCTATACAGTCATATCATATAAGAAACACATTATAATCCCAATTCCTCCCCCCCCCCCCCCCCAAAAAAAAAAAAAAACAGAAGAAGAAAAGGGAAGAAAAAAACTGTGCTTGGGAAGGCACAAAATGGATCAGTGTGCTATTTCCTAATATTTCTTATGACTAATAGCAGATGCATTACAAATGTGTTCATTAGGTGGAGAGTATTCATCAGTATATTGAATCCATGAAAGCAGCTTATCTTGCTGACCAGCGCCGCCGAGGGGATGGGAATGATCCGTTTCTTGAGGCTGATCGGCGTGAAACAGCAAGGCAAGAAGCTGCTGCTAAGAGGGTACATCCAACTTCGCACTTGCCTACAAATTCACAACCATCAACACAAGTTGCTGGGTTATTAGCGAGCTCAGGGATTCATGGGGCATCAACGACCCTGCAGACATCTGCAGCAACTACATCAGCTTCATCTGGGAGTGGGTTGTCACTTTTTGGTACTCCTACTTCTGCTCCTTCCTCTTTGCCATCTTCTTTGTTTGCAACACCAACCACTTCTGCTCCAGTATCCTCTCTATTTGGATCATCTGGAGCTACGCCCCAGACATCACTTTTTGGTTCTTCATCAGCATCTTTGTTTGGTAGTGCTGCTCCATCTTTTGGTTCTACCGCTCTCTCTGGAAGTTCACTATTTTCAACACCATTTGCTTCTGGTACCTTCTTATCCTTCTTAGTTCTATGAAAGAATAATTATGGTCAATTGATAAGATTGCTTTACCTTTTCATGGTGTGGATCAAGTTTGGTTTGCCAAATTGTGGTTTAAAAAATTACAATTTATCAACTTGAGGTCACATCTTCTAATATTTTAACCTAAATTGTTAAATTTCACCTGTGTAAATCACATGTTTCAATAAGATGCCTAAAAAACATAGTAGTAACCTCATTAGAGTCTGAATATGTTAAGCAAATATAATTAGATCCCAATGGGTAAAGTGCAATTTTCTAAACGATAGGTTGGCAATTTGAACTCGACCTTGGGTAAAATGTAATTTCTTCTAATATTGTTTTTTATGTCTTTCAACTTTGAACCGGGGATTGTTCTTGAGCACCCTGGATGGCACAAAATATGTCATTAACAGTGGCCTGTTATTATATTTTAAACTAGAAAGTATGACAGCTCCTGGTAGGCTATATTTCAGTCTTTTTCCATATGTTTGAACAATATGAAATTATTCTTAAGATTAAAAGCTTACTACTCCAGTTTTTCTTAATCCACTACTTCACAATCACACCGACCCAAAGATTTATTTATTTTTCTATTTGCCCAGAAAAAAAAGGGGTGTGTGTATATTTGTTTTTTTTTTAAAAAAAAAAATAAAAAATAAAATTTCAGAGAATTTTGAAAATTTTGAAATTTCTCTAGTTGGCGTGGCATATGTCACTTTCCAGGTATAATTTTAGCAATGTCTGACTGGTTTGTTTCTTAATTTGATGGATTTTGACAGGACAACAAAATTGAAACAATTTAAAAATTTTGAGGGCAACACTACAATTGAAAAAATAGGAAGGTAATTGAAATATTGATTGAAAGATGGAGGACCAAAAGTGTGTGCTTTAAGTCTTTAACCCCTTCTGGTATACAATCAGATTTGAACATGTAATATCATAATAATGATATGAATTGAATCACTTTTATTTTGATATTCCTTACAAAAAGTTGGTTTTTTTTTTTTTTTTTTTTTTTTTTTTTTTTTCAAATATAGATGCTAAATATTTTTTGTAGTGTCAACCTGATGTAACGGGCTAAACTCAATTTACATGGCGTTGCCCCCCACCCCTAACAAAAGAAAAGGGGTATATCTTTCTTGATGATTTGCAACCGGTTACCAGACCGTAGTGTTGGTTATTTGATTCAATTGATTGTACACGTTTGGTGTTGATCTTTTTTATTCAAGTCTTTTGGTTCTAACTTACCTTGATTGTATAATAAATTCCCTCACTTCTTCCCAGGTGCCGCAACAGGATCTGGGTCAAGCTTTGGGGCTCCATCGGTGAGTAAACCTTCAATTTCTGACTTTGTTCCTGTACAAGTACACTTCTTGCTTTAAGTACCACAGGAACAGGTCCTTACTATTAAAATGATAATTTAAAGTGGCGAGAAGAGGAAGAAACATTTTCTTCAAAGAACAGTGACCTTAAATTTAGTTTTAATTCATGTCTGGCAATCAGTGTCCTTACTATTAAAATGATAATTTAAAGTGGTGAGAAGAGGAAGAAACATTTTCTTCAAATAACAGTGACCTTAAACTTAGTTTTAATTCATGTCTGGCAATCAGTGTGTACATCTCTTTGCTGCAGTGCTAGTACCATCTGGTCATCAGCTTTACCCTTGTATGACTGCCTTACAACATGGCATGGATCTATTTAATTGTCTTTCCATATGTCCTATGTTTTTGCAGAAATCATCGAAGCCGAAATCTCGAACTGGTAGACGGTAGCCACCGCAGCTTTGGTTATAAAATCTGGAGGAAACCTCTTGTATTTCTAAAGATGTTGAGGAGTTTCATGTCGAAAACCATTTTCTTTGCTCTCTACATTGTCTTAATATGGCTTCTTATGACGGGGAGTTGGTGTTTCTCCAAAGATTTCTCAAACAATCGAGGAAAATCAACTTTGCAGATCAAATGCTGCTGTGTCATGAGATTCCCGATCTGTGTCCGTCCTTTTTGTTTCTAAATATTGCAGTGAGATGCTGGCAGATCATTGTTACTGTAACATGGTAGAGTAGAATCTTAGGTAACATGACTTGGGATGTGTATTCTCATGGATAAAGTTGTAGCCCATTTGTCGAGATATCGGAATGTGATGAATAAACTCTCAATCTGCTGCCTTACGTGGGATTCTGTGTTTGTTGCTTTGACTTCTTTCTATTTTTTATTTTTACTTATCAAAAAAAAAAATTCTTTTTATTTTTTATTTTTTTTATTTGTCATTTTGAGCGTGAAGGGGATGTTACAACCCTAATGGGAGATTATGTGGCATTACAAAAATTGAAACATTAGAGGGGATAAATGTAATTTTCTCATAAAAATATTTTGTTAAACGTAGTACAATCGAGTAAATATGTCATCAGGTTTTGGGTAAATGATTAAAATTGCAAAAATTAGAGCCTTTTGAAGTTTCTTTTGCCCGTATGCTATAGTAGACCTTGGCTGAAGGGATCAAATAATGGGTGAAGGCAAAAAATTAGAGCCTTTTGAAGTTTCTTCTGCCCATCTATTGTAGTAGAACTTGGCCGTAGGGATCAAATGATGGGTGAAGGCACCGCCGTGCAGTTGGTTTGGCTGTCGGTATATTCTTCTTTCTTAAGTTTGAGCTTGGGTTGGGTTCTACCCAGATGATGCTTGCCGAAATAGTGGGCATAGTGCTTAATGTGGGTAATGCTACTCTTCATAGTTTATATTCATTTATCAAAGCTCAATTAACATTAGCTTATGTGAAGTATTTTAAGTGTGTTTTTTTTTTTTTTTTTTTAAGTGGCTGACCTGAGAAATTATTTAAAACATGCCATGTAAGCCAATGTAAAATGGATTTAATAAATAGGTGCGGAGAGTAACATTACTCGCTCAATGTACTTGAAGTGGACAAAAATTGTGTCAATTTCCAAACTTGGTAAAAGGAATCTGCAACACCAATGCTTAGTAATGATATTTCAAGCTCTTACTTTGTCTGAGTCTCTTCAACCTACGTAGAATAAATCCTTGCATCAAATTCTTCTGTTTCCGATCTTCTCATGTTCTGTTGTAGCCTATGCAGTTCATCTTGGGCTTCATCAGCCATGGGGTGCATTTGGTCCCCAGAGGTAAATGCATGAATATCATTCTTGGCCTCTATCCAGCTTAGCCCGGGATCCTTTTCCAACATCAATCCCCGTATCTTTCGTCTCATTTCTGCAACATCATCCCATCTTCCTGCAGCCGCATAAAGATTAGAAAGCAAGATATGGGTTGCACTGTCCTCTGCATCCAATCTTAAAACTTGTTCTGCTGCATGAACTCCTATTCTCATATTTCTTTTGATGACACATGAGCTTAGCAAAGTTCTCCACAGTTCTGGATTATTATCTCTGTAAGGTGATTCAGCTATCATTTCCTCTGCCTCGTCCAATAATCCAGCTCGACTTAGCAAACTTACCATGCAAGAATAGTGCTTAGGGCCAGGTGATAGACTATTTTCCTTCATATAATTCCACAAGAACTTTCCTTTTTCTATCAACCCTCTGTGGTTACAAGCAGAAAGTAGAGACAAAAATGTCACTTGATCTGGTCTCATACCATGATTCAGCATCTCTTCAAAGAGCTGCAGTGCCTCCACTGCCATTCCATGATGACTATATCCTCCAAGCATTGAGTTCCAGCACTTCAAATCAGGGTTTGGAAGTTGGAAAAATATTGATTGAGCAGACTGGAGGTCCCCATTTTTGACATACATATCTACCAAACTCCCACAGACAGACATTTCAGCATCATATCCCCTTTTTACGGCCTGGGAATGAATCATTTCACCTTTTTTCAATATTGCAAGGTCCGCACATGCACCCAATGCTCCACTGAGAACAAAACTATCAATCTTAAGGCCTTCCCGACACATTCTATCGAAGAATTTAATTGCATTCCCCCCATCAGCCATTCTAGAATGGCCTATGATCATTTCGGTCCAGAGAACGACATCCTTCTCTAAAACCCAATTAAAGACATTTTCTGCAGATTCAGCTTCAGCATTTTTGAAATACATGGAAACCAGTGTACTTCCTACATAGACAATCCTCTCAAATCCTGCTTTTGTAACTTGGGCATGGAGAGGTTTCCCATAATTAGAGGCTAGGAATGCACCAGTCGCAGATATGATGGCTGCATAAGTATACTCATCTGGTTTAGGAAGAGACATTTTCTGCAACTGGACAAACAGAGCCATGGCCTCCTCTCCTTCCTCATTCTCTGAATACCCAGCAATCATTGAGTTCCATGAAACCAAATCCGGATTTTCCATCCTAAAAAAAACACTAAATGCTTTTCGAGTATCACCACAATTACAGTACATGTCAAGCAAGGCATTTTGCAAAGGTAAATCAGCTAGCGCATTTGAAACAATAAATTGGGCATGAAGAAGTTGCCCACAGTGATAATCTCCCAATCTGCCACACGCATTCAAAACCATTGAATACGTAAACTCAGTGGGAATAACACCCGTCCTCACCATCCCACCAAAGATATCAAGCCCCTCCTTGAGTTTATCATTCTTTAAGTTCCCAAATATGATAGAATTCCAAGTTACCACATCTTTATCATTTATAAACCTGAAAACTCTTTTTGCAGATTCCAAATCCCCACAGTTCGAGTACATCCCAAGTAGAGAGGTTTGAACACAAACATCATTCAAGAACCCAAACTTCACAACTTGGGCATGAAGCAAAGAGCCAGCCAACCAGTCCTCAAGCGAAGAAGATGCTTGCAGCAAGCTCGTGAAAGTCGAGCCATTTGGCCTCAGGAACTCACTTTCCATTTGGGCAAGCAATTCGAACGCCAAAACCGCACGGTCCGGCGCTCGAGAATATGCTGCGATAAGTGCATTGAACGAAACAAGACTTCGCTGAGGCATTTTGTCGAACACCAACCGAGACTCCCCGAGCGAGCTGCACCGCGCGTACATGGAGAGGAGGTTGTTGTTCAGATAGGGAGTTTGGGCATCGACAGTGGTGGTGGTGGTTAGGATGAGAGCGTGAATTTGACGCGCTTTCCTCAGTGAGGTGACAGTGGTGCATTTTTGTATAAGAGTGGCCAAGGAAGCTGTCTCCGACAACGGTGGCATAAAAGGTTAGTTATCACTTAACGATCTCTAACCGCCAAAAATGCAGAGTCTGTATTTATTTTGTGGTAGAAATTTCTTTATAGCCAGGGGCGGTCTCTAGCATAAGGATTTGGCTTCGATTATGTGAAAAAATAATAATAATAATAATAAAATTATAGGATATTTTTATAATTTTTTTTAACAGTTCATATTTAATTTTAACTTATCAGACAATGATCTCCTTTACGGCTTCTTTAAATTTTTATTCTTAAAATTTCAACTAATATTTTTAAATTAAATAATTAAAATTTTATTCTATATATTCACAGGCGCGGGTCTTTCCGTAAAAACCAGGTTCGACTATTCATTTAAAATAAATTTCTTTTTCATTTCAAAGACACATCAAAACGCTTAGTTCGAAACCGATAGAAGAAGCTCTAGACTGATTTCGAAGCTATTCCCCGGCAAAACCAGTAACCGGAAAAATGTCCTGCGGCTCTTCTGATTGCTCGCGTCTTTGCCGTCTGATCGATGAGTCTCTCCGTCCGTACACGGTTCGTTTTACGCCTCTCGGTTTCGTTTCGTGAATTTATTAATTTCCTTGATTTTCTATGTTTATTTTTTGAAATTGTTTCTCAAATTTCTCGGCCTTCATTTCTTCCACTTTCTATTACGTTTTGCAGGAACCAGAGGCGATGGTGGTTTCTTTAACGAAAGAGAAGGAGCAACAGATTCTCATCGCTCTTTCTAAGGTTCTTTCTCTTCTCAAATCGCCGCTCTTGCTCGCTTCTTCATGTAACTTCTAATATCTCTCATTCCACACTATTCATCTTCAATTCCTTTCGAATTTCAGGTCTCGAAAGAAATTCAGCTTTGGACTCGAAAACTCCATCGCTGTTCTGACAATGTACCCCTCCTCTCTCTCTCTCTCTCTCTCTCTCTCTCTTTCATACACAAATGGTGAGCTTAATCTAACAATATACAACCGTACACTTTGAACAGGGCAAGGAAGCAGAATCGGCCTGTAGTAGTGAGTACTCAAACTCTGAGGATCATCACTGTTTGGCTAAGATCGTAGCTGACTTGGTAATATTGCTCATCATCTTGCTGCATTAATCATAATCTTTATGCTTGTTTTGTAATCGGAATGTAATACATTCCCGTAAATGATCATACTATTTAACTGTATAGAAATCGTTATAGAGTCCTTTTCCGGGATCTAAGACTAAGACATTGTTCGAAGGAGATGGATGAGGATTTTGTGTCAGCAACCATGCAATATTGCTAGTTGTTGATATGTAATTTAGGATATGTCTTGTGAATGTTGTTATCCGTTAAGTAAGACAGGAGTCTTATGCCTGCTTAGGAATGCCCTTGTTTTTGTTATTTCTCGAGATTTTGTTGGTTTATGTGTTATTTGTGTTTGAATTGACTAGTTGGCAAATCTGTCTTTCTAGTTTCTGCAATACTTGGGTTTGGCGTGCTTGACCTCTTGGTTTTGCTTTTTCCTGGCAGATAGTTTTGCTAACTTTGGAGAGTCAATATGTTCAACATCTGGCAGGCAATGTGCTCAGTTTCATTTCTCAGTTTTTAGAAGCATCTGTATGTTACAATTTACTGTGTTGAAAGCTAAGTGTATATACCCTTGTGCTGTCCATTATCTTCATTACTATGAGTGTTTTGCAGGAAAGTGACTGGGAAAGATTCATCCATTTGGTTTGTGTTTGCGTGGAATTGGCAATGGCCAACACACTTTCATATTCTTCTGCACCATCAAACACTGGAGCCGAAGATAGTTCTGATTCATCAAACTTTTATGCTGTTGTGAAACCTAGGCTACAAAATACTAACTGGTCTACAGTGGCTGGCATCATTCGAGTTTTACGTAATATTTTGAAATATTTGAAGCAAGACTATGATGAACACCTTCTTGAAGTGTACTTAGATTCTGTAGATTCTTGTCTTTCAAATGTGCGTTGGGATTTGTTGGATGAGAGTTGTGAC
Organism: Corylus avellana; assembly: GCF_965113065.1. NCBI lineage: Eukaryota > Viridiplantae > Streptophyta > Magnoliopsida > Fagales > Betulaceae > Corylus > Corylus avellana. The sequence continues at coordinate 1,614,112 of NC_142495.1, forward strand.
GGTCAGAACAGTGGTTCTCAGAAGAGCTTTTCTGCAGATGCTTCATTTCTCAGAAACGCCAGTGTGTTGCAAAAGCCATGTGTCATGTTTCTAGGAACTTTCCTTCAGCTACTCTGTTCCTTGGTCGGCGAAAGTGATTTTGTGGAAGCCACGGGTGTTTCAATTCATAAGCATCCAATTCATCTTAAAATCGTTAACCTTGTGCCTAAAGTTTTATACTGGTGCCTTGGCAAGCAAGGAGATTGTGTTGAGACATGCATCTCTCAGTACTTTAGACATAAGTTGTTGGTAAGGATTGAATTAGTTTTTCACTTAATGAACTTAGAGATCCAACGAACTTCATAAATTTTAACAACATCAATAATCATTGGCACTGAAGATTCCAAGAAAGATGGTTGTCATAATCACTTATACATATGTAGAAGAATGTTGCCCTGTTCATTGCCCTATAAATGTGTGTTATCACTTTATAAGTCCAGTTTAATTAAACCAACTAAAATATTTTCTGCAGGTTCTAATGGTCAGGCTTAGTTTTCAAACACGTCTGGAATGTTCCACTCTTGTTTCATGGCTACAATTTCTCCATACTTACTTTCAAGAGGTTTTGCAGCAGCCCATAACTCAACCCAAGTCTTGTCAGGATGATTCTCTAGAAGGCTCTCCATTTTTATTGAGTGTTTCTGATGGAGAAATAAATAGTCTGCACTCGCACCATATACAGAGGCAGGCTGTTTTTCTTTTCCTAAGGCTTTCCTTCAGTTTGATCAGTCAAGAAAACACTGACAAGCAATGTTTATGCATAACTCCAAATTCATGCTTAACCTATGAATCAAATTCGGACCTGGAATGTTGCTTTAGAAAGAAGGGTTTGTTAGAGCTCTATAAGTGGTTTCAAGGAAATCTTCCAACTGAGATGTTTTTGAACCATGAATTGTATTTTGAAAGATGTGTAAAATTTGCCTCATCCTTCCTTCAGTTATTCATGCACGAGGTTTGTATCTCCCAACCCTTTGAGGTTATTCTTTGCAATGTTGTGTATTTTTTAAGGTTATACGTTTTTGTTATTTCCTGAATATGTATAGATCTTCAACTTGCATTTCGTACGTGTTGAAAATTTGATGCTTATTCGGCTTATGCACTTGTTGGTTTCAATTTTTTTTCTGTTATAACATTTATTTGTGCTAATTGCTTCCATGCGTAGCAAGATGTATAAGTAATCACAAACACTACACATCACAAACACACACGCACAACCTTGCCTAGTTTCCTTTGTGCAGTCTGTCACATTCTGCTAGGTAGTAGAAGGAAATTCTGGAACTGGCGAGGAAGGATTTCAGGGGCTCTAGTATTCCTGGACATTCTCATCTAAAAATCATCCTGGGTTTTATAAACAGTGGATTAGTTTGGCATTTTTATGGGATGGGAAGTGCTCAGTTTTCTGTTTCCCTTTCATTGCTATCTTCAACTCAGTGTTATGCAGAGGTTTATTTTTTCAAGCAACAGAACAAGTTTATAGGGCTTTGAAAATTTCCTTTTTTTGATCAACATGTATGGGCCAAAGACATCAGCTGATCAATCAAAGTGGAGCGTGTCAGTTTCTGTGTCTACTGGTCTTTTCTCATAATTGTATTGGGTAAACAACCAGGTAGCTGGTACAATGCTGAGTGTAGGGAGGACATGTCCCAAAATATAATATGATGAACTAGTATACCTTTCTCTCTTCTTTGGGTAGGCTAAGAGTTAATAAAGGTGGTCGAGCTTAGGATGAGACTTGAACACTGATCTTGGGTATCACTTGAGTTAATGCAGGAGCTTTTATAGCATGAGTGCCTATAGGATAAGTAATTGTGCTAGGCAAGGAAGAAATCTTAGACGGGTTACTTGAGTTGTGGTTGTTGATTTGTATTCCAAAGCAATATATATATATATATACTCTTTTCATGAACTCTGAAGGGGTGAATTATTTTTGGCTACATGATAATGATCATGATATGAATGTACAAAAGCATTACCAAAACAAAAGGCATATATGAAGGCAGCTATAATTTTCTTTCCCTGTGTGCTGCAACGTACCATTATTCCAGATGTTGTTTATTGTTCTTCTCTTGTATATTTTCTGCTTTTCTTAGACTTTCTATATTCTTATTTATTGATTTTCCTCTTAAAATGTAGGATGATATATTATTTAAAATGCTCTTGCAACTACTTGGTGTACCTTTTTGCGCAGAGCAACAGTGAGCAATCATCATTCTGGTTATTTTTACTGGTGATTAATTAAGTTGGTTGGAAACTATTTTAACAAATTCTTGGATTGTACCCAGGCTTTGTAACGAAGAAAGGATGTTTCAAGATGTCAAGGAAGATACTCTTTTTCATGTTCCAAACCTTTTTAATCCTGTACACCTATTCCATCTATTTCTTTCAGAGGCAAGTTTTTTTTTTAAAAAAAGAAAGAACAAAGAATGGACGTCTAGTTGGTTGATTATGATGTGCTAAAGCCAATTTGAAAGAAACAGAATTATGATATGCTTCTCTTTATGACTTGCAGTTACACTACGATCACCAAGTTCTTCTTGATTACCTTATATCAAAAGACACAGGAATCAGTTGTGCAGAATATCTTTTAAGGTATGTACTCTAGTTGGTTGATTATGTTTTTCACTTATCCCCACTTCAACCTGTTGACTTTTGAAAGCTATAATTTGAAATTACTTATGGGGACTTGTTTCCTGCTTTCACTTTCAAGCTTGTTTGCTGTTCATTAGCTATGGTTATTTAGGCTGTTAGGTTGGGCTAATTAGTTGATGGTTTTACTTCCTTTTTTTCTGGGTTATTTGGTTTACTGGATTATATCTGGTGCATTAGAGTATATAGCTAGCCTTGGCCCTTCATGCTTTTAATGAATTATTTGGTACATTATAATGCAGGGCAGCAAGAGAAGAGTTCTGTTTCTCATACTTTATTTCTGATAGCTTTGACATTTACTTGCCCTTGTTTTACATGTTCCTTCATAGGTGCTTGCGCATAGTATGCGACTCATGGCGCTTATTTGTGGAATTTTCTTTGGATGGGAAAGTTATAAACCAATCTTCTTGCAAGAAAAGAAAAGTGTCATTGGATGGCTCAAATTTTCGGGTAGATGTAACACCTGGACCTGTGAAAAACATTGGAATTCTCACATCACTTGAGAAGGAATGCGACAGAGACAATGAACATGCCCGCAAGCACTATATAACACAGCCATTTGGAGGAGCCAGAGAGTGTTTGCTTTTATTAAGAAATTCTGTTGATAGTCTTCACAAGAAGAAGTTGTTTCCATATAATCCAGAAGTGCTTCTGAAACGGTGGGTTTCTGGACAATGAATATCAGCTTCCAGTGCACTTCTCATCATTGTTACTGTTGCGGAGTTCAATAAGACTCTTGAAATTTTTTTTCTTTTGCACTCAAAGAAAGGAAGTTGTGAAATTAATATCTACGGTATGGATGATGTATCTAATGTATTTGTCAACATACCCCCATCTCTTCAATAGCGACTAATGTCAACAAAGTCTTCTTTTCTTTACGAATGATTTGGAAATATGATATATACCTTTCTTTAAGTGAGTGCAAAAGAAAAAAATTTCATATCATAATCAACTAGACGTCTATTATTTTTTCTTTAGTTCATATCATAATCAAGAATGATATGATATCTGAACTGCTTACTCTTGTTTTGCAGTTTGACAAGATTTCAGGAGCTCTGCTTCAAGGAAGAGAAATAACTTTGAGGAATTGTTTAGGAGCATCATTTATTTCTTTGGAGTAAAGGGTAAAAATGAGATCATGTCTGCCAGTGAGGCATAGCTGTTCCAGATGTTTCGGTTGAATGTGGTTGCTAGTGATGGAAACATATCAAGGCAACTGGGACGGACAATAGTTGCAAAGACTGCTCCAAAGCTTGGCTTGACTCCTTGCATAATGTCGTTGCGGAAATTCTGTTGAGTTGATTGGTTGGATGAATTGAATGAATGTTGAACTGTGTATGAACACAATTAGCCTGACGGCAACAAGCAGTTGAGGTGCCTTGGATTTAAGTTCTATGATATGATATGTTCAATTTGCTGTGCAATTTTCCTAAAAGACGAGGAAAAGGGTGTAACTGGATTCTTTCTCATGGACCGACTAATTTGGTAATGTGTTTTCCCCTGTTTGTGCAGATTAACAACAGATGCATGATTCTTTTCAATTTAATCGACTGCAGGTACCTGTTATCCACGGGAGACCATCAAGATCCATTACTCCCTGTGAAAGCTACCATTGTGCTGACATTTTACGCTTTACCAAAGCGTAAAAGCGATGAATATCAAGCACTTTTGAGTGCAAGGGTGAGATGGAGAAGAGTGAGAAGCACTATGTGCTGGTTCATGGATCCTGCCATGGAGCATGCTGTTGGTATAAGGTGGCAACCGGCAACTTTGTTGAAATCCGCAGGTCATAAAGTGTTGGTGCTGGACATTCGCTGCTTCTGGGATGCACCCAAAGCAGGTGCATGAGGTACATTCACTCTCCGAATACCTTGAGCCGTTGTTGGAGTTCATGGCGTCTCTTCCATCTGAGGAAAGGGTGATCTTGGTGGGCCGCAGCATGGAGGAGTCTCCATATCTGTTGCCATGGAAAGGTTCCCCAAGAAAGTCTCTGTAGCCGTTTATGCTGTCGCCCTTATGACAGGTCCTGGCCTCAGTTTCTTGACTCTAAAAGAAGAGGTACTTCATGCTCAGTCTCTCTCTCTCTCTCTCTCTCACACACAAATTACACGAAAAAACCTGGTTGAGCTGCTGCCTGCTGGACCGCGATTTGATCATGCATGTCCACTATTGAGCTGTGATCTACTGTCCAATATAAAATTTTTGGGATAATAGATAAATATGCAATGTCATGATTTTTAAACAGTTATAATTAGGCTGACCCAATTAATCACTTTTTTAATCTATTTATATACAATTTGAAGAGCACATTTCTCAGATAAAGCCCATTCTGCGCCGGGTTTTTGTAAATTAGCGTATCGCATGGCAGAAGGTGGCCTCCTTTAGAGGGTCTTGGTAAATCTTACATACGCAACATCATTGTACCCATTTGAGCCCAATTCACAAATCTAGATCTTCCAGTTTCTGAAACATACATTCGAGCTACCCTTGCATGTTTAAAGTAGCCTTCTATTATTGTAGCATTTTGACGTGTTGCTTGATGGATGTTGCCGCTTGGAGAGGGACATGTCATTATTGGCCCCTTCCGTTTTAGTCCGTGTGGGACAATCTATGACCCGGCCTACATGAGCGTACGGGTTAAATAAGACAGCTGGCCGTGACCCTGTGACCATGACTTAAAGCTAATACATTCGTCTTGATCTTCGTAGATGCTTCTAGGGCAGAACCATTATCTGATAGTGGAAGAAAAATTGGCCATGCCGATTGCCGAGTGGATTTTTCTTAATACCTGTTAGATTCGACTGTCTTTTCTTGTCATTGTCGTGGCTTTGGCATGTAGTTGATGGTGCAAGGAATTTCATGGTGGTCTTTTTCTCCTTTTTTATTTTCTCAGTACACGTGCTCTATTGACAACATTAATAGTCTTTTTTCATAGAGTCACGTCATTTAAAGCAATTTTAAATGGTGTGGAAATATATACACTATTAGATCCTATGAAATCTAATATAGACCAAGAAATAGTTCATCTCTATTTCAATTGAGATGGAGAGGATAAACATCTCATAAGAAAGTCTCATATATTTTGTCATTATAAGCTGAATCGAATATGATTTCACAATAAATTCATAACACTAAACACACATCATGTCTTTATTAGCAGACAAAAAACTCTGTATACCATGATAGTGATGTTATTATTAAGAGTAATTCTAAATATTCATCTCCGATCTTAGTTCTATACAACTGGGCTAATTGGCAACCTTTCAATTTTTATGTTTTTTAATAAAAGGTTGATGCAAGAGATGGTGGACACTACAACATCAGCCTAGAGGTTTGAAAGTGAGATGAGAGATAAGTATATAAATTACTCTATTGATAATAGCATATAAATCATTTTAAGCGTATTTACGCGCAATCTCAAGGAGACAATGGCAAAGGTCCTGTGGTTTTGAAAACATTGCCATATGATCAGCGCCCTTAATCTCCATCACGTCTTTAGCCCCACCGTTTTCAATCATCCATCTCTGATATTCCTTACTAATGCTAAATGCTCATCGCAAACAACATAAACTTGCGGAACCGACCCATACCCCTCATTTGAGAAATTCTTGACCTTGGACAAGTCCTCATGAAACCATGATGTTGGCCTTACCAATGTCTTGGCCAGCTCAAGATCCTTGAACAAATTACAACGTAATTTGTAACACTTTGGTCATACATTGAGAAGATGAGAAAAAGTTGATATATAATGAGTGGTTTATAAAGATAGTCATGAGTGCTAAGTCTCTTGGGTCGTTAATAATTATTGTTAAAAACGAGTACAAAATTATTCAAACACGTGTTAAAGTCTTTATATTATGTCTTGCACACGTGTATAATTATCCATGGGATGGGGCCCTAGGGTCAAAAAGGGTGAGAGAGAGAGAGAGAGAGAGAACGAACCTCAATGGGGCTTTGTTGATAGAGCTTTTTTTTTCTAATCTAGTTGATAGAGCTTGGATGACAAGAACTTGGGGCCTAAAAACATTGACGCTAAAAGTTCGTTGACACTTCCATAGGATGAAAACTCGGTGGCCAACCATTTGTCTGCTGGATCCCAAAATACTATTCAAATAAAAAATTTTAAAAAAATAAAAAAATAAAAAAGAATGTCACGGCTAAAACAGTGACACCAAATACTCCAAACTCTCACGGGCTTAGTAAAGCAATTATGATCTTTTATTGTTCTTTTTCTCTTTTAGACAAAATTCTTCTCTGAATTGGTTTACAAGAAATTTTCTTCAAACCTAAACTATAAATTGTCCTGCATCTCTGCTAGAGGCACATATTTTTTTACCATCCAAAATTCTCTCTCTTACCAAGTCGTACCAAATCTCTCTCCCCCCTCTCCTTGACTGAACTACCATTTGGACTAATCCTAACGCCCAACCCCTACCACCCAACATAGCAGAATGATATTACTGAAAGTGAGTGGTTTTTTCTAATTTCCACCAGAACAAAGGGTGTGATCTATTCTAGACCAACTTTGAGGCAATAATGACCCATTTATCCCCTCTAACGAAAGAAGTGTCTAAGGTAAGTTCAGTTTCTGAAAATAGTTTTTTGATTTTTTTAATTTTAAGGATATTTTTGTTATTAGAGGATATTGACAATTTTTGATAGTTTGAAGAGGATATTGTCGATTTGTTAGTAGTTTGACAAGAGTAAGTGAGTCTTTTTCAATTTTTTTTTTTTTTTTTTTTTTTTTTTTTTTCATTAAAGAACGTTACCACAATGCCAATTAGGAGTAGCTTCGAAATATAATTTAAAAGGGGGAAGGGCCATATTTTTGCCAAATGCAAATTTAGAAGTACCAAATACTTCTTGTTGATGTCGTATCTGATCCAAGACGTATGATGGCTTGTGTGTGGTATCTGGCATAAGGGCGGTGACGAAAACCCCAACGGCTACCTTCTCCGGGTACTTTTCCATTGCAATGGCCAAATTCAAGCCTCCCAGGCTATGCCCAACAAGTATCACCTTTTGATTTGGAGGAAGTGAAGCAAAAAGATCCAACAAAGGCTCACTATATTCATGAAAAGTATGAACATCTTGGATTGCCTTCATGTTGATGCCCGAAGCTGCAAGATCAAGCGCGGTGACCCGGTGGCCGGCGGACTCGAGCCGTGGTTTGAGCTTGTGCCAGCACCAAGCCCCATGGCATATCCCATGCACTAGAACAAAATGAGTTTGCTCTCTTGAAGCTTCCATTTTTCATTATGCTCTTTCATCTTCTTAGTAGTGCTTTATATAATGGATCTGAAGGTTGCTCATACTGTTTATTTGAGTTTGCAATTTTTAAAAATATAGTTATACGTAGTTTGCTTTATAAATTCATAGTTTGACCTGTAATTGATATTTTAGCTCTCTTCATATATATAACAAGAAAAAGGTTGTAGGAGATCCTTCCCACTCTTTATCTTGAAGAAAATGAGTGAACAATTCTATAAACGAAAATGAGATGGGCTTCCCAATAACAAACTCAAAACAAATTAAAATAGTGCAAAAATAATTACAAAGGATATAAAATAGGTCAAACAAGTGACCCGGTCCTCTCAAGGGACCACTCAAGGTAGTTACAGAAGCAAAATAAACACAGATTAAGGTGAACCTATTTGAACCACAATTGAAAACTGCAAAAACCACTGTGTATTTAGTTGGAAGGAAAGAGAGGGAAAATGAAAGCTAAAAAGGGACAGGTGAATTCACTGAATTGTGCAGAAAAAAATAAAAATGGAAAGGTGAAAGGGGAAAAAGTTCTTTCCACTCTTTGATTGATATGGAAAGAATTTCCTTTCACCTAGGCCCTCCCTCATGTTGCAATCATATTATAACCTTCGTCGTTTCTATTTCTAACCACAAATGCAATTTTTTTTTAAAAGGTACAAATGCATATATATTTTTTAGAAGTTCAAATGAATATTTTTATTATTAGGCTACAAAAGTTTATAAACTTAGAATGCTATCCCTTCTTTTCCTTTTATTGGACAAGGAAACAAAGATAAAGTAGTCTATTTTAGAGCATTCTTAGTGGCTTCAGCAAATTTTACTCACCAAAATAATCAAAAGTACATTTTTCTCTATTTTAACTACCTATTTTTTTAAAAGCACACTTAACAGCCTCATTATTTTAACTATCAACTTTCATTAATCCATTTAAATTTTTTTTTCAAATACATCTTTATATATATACTTTTTCAAAGAATATGGAAGAAGAGAGAAGTTATATTATTTTTTATTCATTTGGTGAGTGAATAATACTCATTAAAGATAATGAATACTGTTCACTCACAATTTATTTTTGGTTAAAATTGTGAGGTTAAAAATAGATAATTTTAATTATTTTTGTTAAATTGCCTCACCAAAATAATCAAAAAATAGTTTTAGTGAGGCTGTCAGGAATGTTCTTACTTTTCTTCATATTTTAATGGACAAGCAAAGAAACATATGGCAGTCTATTAGAATTGAAATTCATCCAACTACTTTTCTTCTTAAATTTATTCACATATTCAATGAATCAAAACCCGAGCTTACCGATTTAGATCTCGTGCAACGTCGTTGGTGAGACTTGCCCGTCTCTATGGTGATATTGCAAACAGAAGCAGATCTAACCAAGGAGAAATACGGGTCGGTAAATTTCAAAGATGGAACTAAGAACTTAACTAAAGGGCCGGACTGCATTGACTTTTTTTCCTTTGTTTTTGGAAGGGACCATCATAATAAGACTATAAAAAAACGGATACCCATTTTTTATGGTGGGAGGGGGAGGGGCTTGAGAAGAGACATGGCTGCTCCAGTCCCCCCTTTCGCTAGGTCGGCTAGTAGAGTTCACATTGTTTGTGACCAAGACTGTCATAAAAGAGGATTTTCAAAGGTGGATGATCGAGAATAATCCAACAAATGAGATGAAGGCAATCAATGGCTCAATTACATGGTCATGTTCTTAAAACCGAAGGGGTTGTGCTCTTACCTCTTGGAAATTGCATAATCATACCGTATTCTTAAAATTGAATAAACGTATTAACGGTCAACATTTTGTTTTATTGTATTTAATGATGTACATATTGCCACGTAGTAAAAAGTTTTAAATGATGCGACAATACATACAGCATTAAGTCTTGTGAACTCTAATCTTAACCCTAAAATAATTCACCTCCATTTCATTTGAAATAAAAATAGAAAGGATAATCATCCTGAAGACATTCTCACTTCACAATAAACGCATTATACTAAACGCACATCATGTCTTTATTAGTAGATAACAAACCCTCCCTATGCCGGAAAAGGATTTTCTCCATTTCAAATTTTCTCAATTTCCTCTCGTTATTGCATCTAGAATGACAAAATTGTCCAAATTTTTTTGAGGTTTAAATTTTTGGACAACATTACATTTCTCAATGCACTAACTAAAAGAAATGGAAGGGATTTGAAATAAAGATGATATTTTTCCCCATATTGGTCGCTAGTAGTGTTGTTGATAATAACATGTAAATAATTCTAAGCGTATTTACGTGCGATCTCGAGGAGACGGTCGCAAAGTTCCTGTGGTTTTGAAAGCATTGCCATATGATCAGCACCCTTAATCTCCATCACGTCTTTAGCACCACTGTTTTCAATCATCCATGTTTGAAATTCCTTGCTTATTCCTAAATCCTCATCACACACAACATAAACTCGCAACACCGACCCATATCCCTCATTTGAGAAATTCTTGGCCTCGGACAAGTCCTCACGAAACAATGATCCTGGCCTTACTAAAGTCTTGGCCAGCTCAAAATCCTTTAAACAAATTACAATGTAATTATTGTTAGAAGCCAATACAAAATACTTCAAATGTGCAAGTACGTACGTACACCAGTTGTTTTAAATTTTAAATAGCGTAATAACACAGACAACATTTGTACTATTAGGTGTCGTGAAATTTAATTTAAACCATGAAAAGAGAGAAAGTACCTCAATGGGGCTTAGTTGATAGAGCTTGAAGGACAGGAAGTTGGGGCCAAAAAACATTGACGTTAAAGGTTGGTTGACTTTTCCATAGGATGAAAACTGTGTGTCCAACCAGTTGTCTGCTGGGGTTCTCTCAACATACTATTTCAGAGATATATAAAATGACAACAATTAAATGCAATTTCGGTTGAATAATATATGGACACACGTTGATTTTTTTAATAGTGTTAACATGACTTTTTGTTAAATTTTGAACGAAATTTAGACAGATGTATCATTTCTATTTTTTGCCATTACCCAAATACCATTGTGATGCAAATTAAAATTGAAAGGACAAAAAATAAAACCGTTAAACTATAGGAAATAGAAAGGTATTTAACCCTAAATCAGATTCAGCTTATTCAACACGTCTATATATAGGGTGAAGCTAAACAGCACGCAACGTGCCGTACTGTGTATCACGGTCCTTTTATATATATATATATATATATATATAGACAGTCTACTCATTTCCCTCCTTTGTCCACCATATTAAGAAGTCACGTTCAACTTGGTACGATTCAATAGGCATTCTACGAAAATTAATATAAAAATCGACTAATGATAAGACCAATCACGTCAATTTTAAAAAGATAAGTTCTTTACATTATTACAAGAATAGACAGATTTTTTTTTTTCTTAATAATCTTTTAAGTATCTTGGTAAGAATAGAAGATTTCACAATTAAATTTTTGTAAAATATATATAAGTCCACAAATTTAAATAGATAGATCTATTAAATTTATATGCATTTTAAAATTTTCACTCACAAAAATTGAAATTTCTCCAAAATAAAGTGCGGAATGACCATATTGGGCTTTCTTTTATCATTCTATTTTTTTTTTAAGTATAAAATATATGACAAAGTTAGAATCTCGGAAAAAATAAAATAAAAAATAAAAAAAACCTAAGTCAATGGGAATTAGGAGGAGCAGCTTCGAAATATAATTTCAAATTTAGAATTAGCAAACTGAAATACCTGATCCAAGACATATGATGGCTTGTGTGTGGTATCTGGCATAAAGGCGGTGACGAAAACACCAACGGCTACCTTCTCCGGGTACTTGTCGGTTGCAATGGCCAAATTCAAGCCTCCCAGGCTATGCCCAACAAGCACCACCTTTTGATTTGGAGGGAGTGAAGCCAGAAGATCCAGCAAAGGTTGAGTGTAGTCATGAAGAGTATGAACATCTTGGATTGCCTTCATGTTGATGCCTGAAGCCTCAAGATCAAGCGCCGTGACCCGGTGGCCGGCGGACTCGAGCAGTGGTTTGAGCTTGTGCCAGCACCAAGCCCCATGGCATGCCCCATGCACTAGAACAAAATGGGTTTGCTCTCTTGAAGCTTCCATTTTTCATTCTGCTCTTTCATCTTCTTGCTACTGCTTATATAACTTGTCTAGTGTGGATCTCTTTACAACCATGTGGAAGGCCCATTTTTCTGACTAGTCTTACACTTTAATCTAACCATTTATTTTAATTTTTTGCCTTCACTCTTCTTATCAACCTATTTATTTCTTATTATCAAACAACTTTTTTAACTTTAGTTTTTTAAAAAAAATTAAATGTCACTTCATTTTTATATCACATAAATTAATTTATTGCTTTTTATTATTATTTAAACAAAAAAAATTCACAACCAGCTCTTTATGGAATCCATAAAAGCTATGTTTGCCTCCAGCCAGGGTTGGCACTGTAGCTGAAACGGCACTGTTTCAGCTACAGTGCCATCTGACATGTACAGTGCCAAAAATTGACTTTGTAATATTAAAATTTTTTTTTCTTTAAAGCAAAAAAAAAGATTAAATATGTGCCACATGTCAGCATCTGATTGGTCCACGTGTCAGTCCTAACAGATGGACTAACTTGATCCTTTATCAAAATCACAAGGAGGTCCTGTGATGAAAATGAAACCCCAAGGGGGTAAAAATAAAGTTACCAAACCCCAGGAAGTATTTGGTATTTAACCCTTAAATTTATAAATTTTACTTATTTATTTTATTTAAGCGTTTAAAATAAGTCATATTTTAACATTTAATAAAAAAGTTACTATAAAACAATTTAATAAATTATATTTTTTCATTAAATAATAAAATGTGACTTATTTTAAATGCTTTAATAAGATAAACAGTTAAAATTTATAAATTTAAAATTTTCAAATTTAAAAGAAATTCTAAAGAATTTCAATCCAATAATAATAATAATAATAATAATATTAATATGTAATGAGTTGTAAAAGGAAAAGAGAAGTTTGTTTAGGATTGCCAAAAACAATAGTCAGGTCAGGTGGCTCAGACCGTCAGTCAGACGTTAAGGGCAGATGGAAAAGAATCGGTGGGTCCATGCAGTCTTGGGGTGCGGCTAAAATTTTGTTGGTATCTTAAAAATTTTCTTTATCTTAAAATTTAGTAAATTCACATAATATATGTATCATAAAAAATATTTATAAAAGTTCATAAATATGTGCTCAAATTAATATATTAGAAATGTAACAAGTCAACATTATATCAAAAAAACAAAAATATTAAAAAAAATAATAAAAAAAAATGTCTAGAATTGTACTTTACAAAGAGACTAGAGAGAGTTTAAGAGAGAGAGTCTTAGAGATTTTTTTTTTTGGTGCAGGAGAAGGGTTGTAGTGGATTAAATTGTTGTGGGTTAAATGGGGGTGCTAAAGAAGGGTTGCTGTCTTGAATAATGGATAGGTAAAATTGTAAAAAAAAATAATAATAATAATATTTTTTTATTTTGAGGGTGCCTTGGGTTAAAAAAAACAAAAAAATAGAAAAATTAAATCCTTGGGATGTCATGGCACCCCAAGGGGTAACGTGGCTCCGCCGCTGGGTCCATGTATGTAGTGCCAAACTGAAAATGAATGGGGGAGGTGTGGTGATGATGTTTTTTGTTTTATTATTTGTTGTATTTTCTTTTTTTCTGTTCTGGTCTCCCTGGACGTGGTTGTCTTATATATCTTGTGGAGGACATTTTTAATTTGTTAATTGGGTCGTTGACAGATCGATCAGTAGTGCTTCCACCCCCTAACCCCCTCACAGCCCACAGGGGTTGTCTTAGCCGGACTGAGGTTTGGATAGAGTTACATCTATCTTTTTCTGTTATGCTGCCCAAACCCGCTTTATGCAGCTCAATCTTTAGCTTCTGCCCGAGGAATAGAGGACCCGAAAATAATTGGCTCTTTTGGGGTCAATAAAACACTCATTTCCTGTTTAGCGTTTGGTTTTTTTTTTTTTTAATTTCTTTTCCATTTTCACTGGCACTGCTTATTTCAATCTGAGTTTATTGTTGGGTTGCCCACCCTCTAAAAACTTTTGTTTCACGTAAATCTTCTAGTTTAATGGATTGAGATATTTAAAAATAAAAAATGGGGAGGCGTGGGGTCTTATCAGGAATGACAGCTAATAAAACGTAGAGAATTGGTTTCCAAATCAAATATTCAAATGTTATTAGCGACAGGTGTTAAACTAGCTTTGAAAAACAAAAGGCAAAGAAATATCTTTGTTTTTCATTGGCCAATGAATTCAGCATACGTGCCATAATAGAATCCCTTTTGAAATGATAGATCACGATTTAAAGTTAATATTAATATCTTACAAAAAAAAAAAAAAAGAAGTTAATATTAATATATTTTTATTAATTAAATAGTGTAGAATCATTTATACTATTAAATGCACAAATTTTAAATATTATCATAAAATAAAATTTAATATAGTTTTCTAACACATCTCAAGTTTTCTAATTGCGATATTTAGGTTATGAATTTGTCATGTTAATTTTGTGATATATTCATAAAATGTTTGTCCTTTTAACAAGTATTTTCTACTCACATTTGGGATAAATATAGTAAAATTTGAAGAGTAATATTATATACCATATTTTTATCTACAGTAGTCTTATAATGTTTATATGACAATCTCAACCAATCATTGAACTTGTCATTTTTTTTTCTTTTAAAATATATATATATATATATATATATATATATATATTGGAATTGTCACCATAGAATTGTAAGATAATTGTAGAATAAAATGATAATTTCTAGCATCACTCTAATTTAAAAGCTTAAGATATATGAATATTTTACTTTGAGTAATGTTATATACCACATTTATATCTCATAAATATCACACATAATATTGAAGTCACAATTTTGACTCCTAAATCTTAATCTTGTTAAACAAAAAAAATTAAAGACTTCTGCATTACATTAGATCCGATGTAGATAAGAATTTACGGTAAACAAATTACAATTATTTAGTAGTGATTTACATAATACTAGCGTGCATGAACGGTCATGCACGCCAATTTTATAATATATATATATTTTTATTGTTTAAATAATTAGTTGATTATATTTTATAATTAAATAACACAAGTGTGCATGATTATTCAGTGTTATATATTATCACTAGCCACAAACATAAAGAATGAATAATTAAGTTATAATAATGGAGGTTGGTGTGATCTTTGTTTCCCTTTGTCAAAGATGGTTGCTGAGATTTGACGTTGAACGTTTCTCATTGGCACTGATTTTGTCTGCTTTTTTGTGATTTCGTTTGACTGAGTTGCTGGATGTGACCTTTGATGAGTTAATTCGTTTTCTTCTGTCTCTTTTCTTTACTTATTACAATTTTTATGTAAATTGAGCTTTTTGTATTAAGAGCACATTCTAACATGTCCTTGAGACAAATTTTATTTTATTTTTTTGTACATGTCCATACAAAAGGAGATGGACAATTCAAACTAGACCATCACTTGGTCTTTAACCGATTGAGTTACCTCCCATAAACAATTTTAGTAAGGGACATAAGTATTTAATGCCAAAAAAAATAAAAGAGAAAAAAATTTTAGGTGATATGGAATCTTTTGAAGCTAGCAAAGGAGTGCAAAATGCAGATCTCCAATTTTTCTATTATTTTGAACTTTTAATTATGCTTTCACAACTGTTATTGACGTGGATGGAAAGAAAGACATCCTTAATATAATGTCAATTAATTCCATATTATACATGAAAGACATCCTTAATTATTATAATTTTTTTTTTTTTTTTTTAAGGAAAATCATTCTTATCTCATTAATAAAGGAATCAAGAGCATTAAAACTCTTACAATCACATAACATAACGTTTTGAAAGATCCTAGCCGAAGCTAAAAGATCAAAGTCGTAACTAAAAGATTACACATCAAAGACGCCAAAGATCCGCTAACCTATAACTAATCTTCAGTTGGAATAACAGATCTGCGCTAGGCAGACACAAACTAATGCATAGGTAGCTTTTATTCCTCGACCTTGGGATCAAAAGAACCCCATGCCGACACACATCCTCCTGAACCCGAAAGCCAGGATATCGTTCATATCCACAACCCCAGGGGTCTGGACCAAAATAACAAGCGAGAAGATCAAGAAAGAGGACATGACCTTATTACAAGCAGCAAGAAAAACAAGAAAAATACAGGGAAAATCAAAGCAATATAACTAAAAATTTAAAAATAGGAGCACACTAAGCGGATGACAATAGCCGGAAGAAAAGCCGATTGCGTGCTTGCCGGAAACCGATGCGTAGATGGCGTTGGAAGCACATCGCCATGTTAAGGCTTTTCCGATGACCTACTCAACAGTATTTCTCAGCAAGTTGTTGGAGACAGAGACAAAGCTCGTTGGCTTTTGAAAGCATGACCATGTGGTCAGCTCCTGCGATTGATTTCACTTCTTTGGGCGGGCTCTTCTCAATCATCCACCGCTGAAAATCTTCCTTTAGCAACTCATCTTTATTGCATACGATATAAACCCGACTTACTGACCCGAATTTTTCCTCTGTGAGCAGAGATTCCATTGCCAAGTCTTGCAAGAATAACTTACTTGGCTTCACCAACATTTTTGCTAATTCCAAATCCTTCATTCAAAAATTTAATACAACATTAAAAATATTTTGTCAGTGGCAACTCGTTATTCGCATGTCAGGTTTGAATCGTATCAACCCTTTAATATAAGATTATATAGGTCAATTTTAACTCGACTCGTTTAATTAAATAGGTTAGACCTATTTAACCCTAACCTACTAATTTTACGGTGGGTTAATGTCAAATTTGCGGATCGTGTAAAAAATTGTCGTATCATATTCAAATCATATCGAAATATTAGTATAAGACTATAAAAATAAATTATAACCCAACTCTTTTAAGTAAACGGATTAGACTCTCAACTCTAACACACTAATTACATATTTGAGTTGTATAAAAAATTGTCCAACACTAACAAGCTTAAGCTTATGGTAACTTGCTTAATGTACTCACCTGCGCTTGGCAGTGTTGGTAGATATTGGCTGCCATGTAATTCGGTCCACATACAGCCCAAGTTGGTGGGTTTTCTGGTCCATGATCGAAGGAGAAGTGGAAATCCAACAGAGACTCCTTTGGGGTTCTCTTAAAGAACTGGTTTCAAAATACCACCCAAAAAAAAAAAAACAAAATGAAAATGACAACCAACAAAATATGAATATTAACCAACAAAATATTGTGTTTCAATTTTTTATTTTTTTATTTCAGAATAAAAATATTAACCAACCACCCAAAAAAAAAATAATAATAATAATAATAATTCTTCTTTACCTCTTGCAACAGAGTTGACGGTGGAAGTATAATATTTGGCATAAAGGCAGTGACATAAACTGCCACTAAGATCTTATCTGGAAAACTCTCCATGGCTAGGGAAATGCCCATGCCACCATAACTGTGACCCACTAAAATGACCCGCTCGTTGTGTGGCAGAGAAGCTAAGAAATCCGTCAACGGTTGCAGCGAATCAGAAATGGAATATACCTCATCCAGCCGCTTAGGGTTGACTCCGCTAGCACCAAGGTCCAGGGCAGTGACACGGTGACCAGCTGATTTGAGCAGCGTAGCAAGCTTGTACCAGCACCATGCTCCATGGCAAATCCCATGAACTAGAACAAAGTGCTTCCGATTCATCATTTTTCCTTGCACTTTGCTATTCTATTATCTGGTGTAAAAAAAGTCCCTTTTAACGGGAAAGAAAGGGTAAGATCCGGTGTTTTGGTAGTATTTTAATTTTTAGGGAAACTTCACTTTGGTCCTTGATCTTTCATCCGATTTTATAAATTTTTGAACTTTTAAATCTCTCATTTTGGATCCCTGAACTTTCAATTACTCTCAATTAGAATCCTTTCGTTAATTTTAGACGTTATAAGTACAATAAAAAGACTAAAATATCATTGATTTTCATTTTTTAAAAAATAAAAAATGTTTTGAAAGTTGGAATACTCTTTTACCATTACTCTTACCGTGTGTATGGTTGGTGGGAAACAAGAGGGAAAGGAAAAGGTGAGGGAAAATAATTGAAAGCTGATAAGGACTCGGGCCCTCATGGCTGCAATCACTTTCTATTTCAGACCACAAATGCATTCAAATAAGGCTGTAAATATCATAAACTCATAATGCTATTCCTTCTGCTCTCTTTATTTGACAAGCAAACAAAAGATAGATGAGTCTACTAGAATTGGAATTCCTCCAATTACTTTTCTTGGTAAAATTTACTAGAATTAGAACTTTCAATTACTCTCAATTAGAACCCTTCCGTTAATTTTAGACGTTAAAAGTACAATAAAAAGACTAAAATATCCTTGATTTTCATTTTTTAAAAAATAAAAAATGTTTTGAAAGTTGGAATACTCTTTTACCATTACTCTTACCGTGTGTATGGTTGGTGGGAAACAAGAGGGAAAGGAAAAGGTGAGGGAAAATAATTGAAAGCTGATAAGGACTCGGGCCCTCATGGCTGCAATCAGTACTTTCTATTTCAGACCACAAATGCATTCAAATAAGGCTGTAAATATCATAAACTCATAAAGCTATTCCTTCTGCTCTCTTTATTTGACAAGCAAACAAAAGATAGATGAGTCTACTAGAATTGGAATTCCTCCAATTACTTTTCTTGGTAAAATTTATTCACATATTCAAGGAATCAAAACCCGAGCTTACCTATCATTCTATAGTACTACGGTTTTAGATATCGCACAAAACAGAAAGTCTATTGCAGATGACAGTGCAATAGATCTAGAGCAGTACTCCTATTGAACGAAATCCCGATGTTTACTGGAGTTTATTTACTGATATCTCCCAGCAACTTCGAGTAACATTTGGCAAAGTTGCTTGGGCTTTGAGAGCATGACCATATGGCCAGCTCCTCTAATCAAATTCACTTCCTGAGGAGGGCTTTTCTCAATCATCAAACGCTGAAAATCTTCCGGCATCGCTTCATCATCTTCGCAAACTATAAAAACCCGATTGATTGACCCGTATTTCTCCTTTGTCAGCATACACTCCTTGACAAGGTCTTCCAAGAACACCCTCGTTGGCCTTATCAACATGCTGGCCAGTTCCAAGTCCTGCATGCAAGTTAAAACACATAAATAAAATTCACAAAATATGGTAGGAATTAAAAGCACGAATCTGCTCGAAAATCTTGCCTCTGATTGGCAATGGGAGTATAGCTTGGTCCTCATATAATCCGGGCCAAAGCTTGTTGATTCCTCTGAAAACTGGCAATCCAATAAGGATTCTGCAGGGTTCCTTTTGAAGTACTGGTTGCCAAATCCCAAACAAAAGATAAAACAAATTAAAACACGTACATGAAGAAAATAGCTTTTCTTAAAGCAATACAATGATATATTAGGAAATGGGCAACTTTTTTTTTTTTTTTTTTTACTTCTTGTATGAGAGTTCCTGGTGGAGACTCTAAATTTGGCATAATGGCGGTGAGAAAAGCTGCCACTGAAATTTTTTCCGGGAAGCTCTCCATGGCCAGAGAGATACAGAGGCCGGCGTAGCTGTGACCAACCAAAATCACCGTCTCTCCTTGAGGGAGAGATGCCATGAACTCCATCAACGGTTGCATATAGTCCCAAATAGAAATGACCTCCATCAGCTGCTTGGGGTTGACCCCACAAGCGCCGAGGTCCAAAGCAGTGACACGGTGACCGAGCTGTTTGAGCAGGGTGACAAGCTTGTACCAGCACCAAGCCCCATGGCAGGCTCCATGAACTAAAACAAAGTGCTTCAAATCCCCCATTTTCGGTTTCTTGCTGTACTTAATTATTGCTTGGGAGCATGCAATTTCTCTCAGTTTATATACAAGGATTTGAACCAAGAATGTACACTAAAAGTTACAGTACTAGACAAAAGGAAAAAATAAAGTTAATTTGATCGAGGTGCCAAAACGAGACTTTGCTTCGTGTCAATTATTGTCTGAGTGGGCGGCGAATGAGCGTGAAATGCGTGGACATTCTGATTGCTTTAGAAGGAAAGTCGAAAACCAGAACCATTATTTATTTATTTATTTATTTATTTATTAACACTGGAAATTTGGTATTGTGTCGGTTTTATAACTTTCATACACTTTGTGACTTTGTGTGGAACGTGTGTCAAAATATTATTTATTTCAAAAAGTTAACAACATAATTTTAATAATTTTCTGTTGAACTTTTTAGAATTAGTAATTTAATTAAGGTCATTTTAACAAGTTTTCGGTTACTCTTAGAGTCTGTTTGGAGTTGTATTTGAGAAATAGAGTTTTTAAATCAAAAAACGCTTTTTGGCAAAAACTTCATTTGTTAAAAGTGCATTTTAGCCATTTTTAAGCATTTTGAATTCTTAAAAGTACTTTTAACTTTTTTTTTTACCAAACAAATTTTTTTTCTTCAAACAGACTTTTTGAATATTAAATACACTTTTACATTATTCAAACACAATCTCAAACATGCACTCGGTAACATCTGCACAGTACACGTAGGTTAATAAAAATGTTTCATTAACGAGTGACGACA
This sequence comes from Corylus avellana, assembly GCF_965113065.1. Taxonomy (NCBI): domain Eukaryota; kingdom Viridiplantae; phylum Streptophyta; class Magnoliopsida; order Fagales; family Betulaceae; genus Corylus; species Corylus avellana. Next base: position 1,634,683 of record NC_142495.1, read on the forward strand.
CCATTCTTTAACAGCAACAGCACTAAATGGTCAGAATAACGAGTACTTTTAAAAATGAGAAAAATGTGTAAAGGTCCCTAGCTTAGACCTTTTATCATTTCATTATTTCCTTTGATTTTTTTAAGAATGAGGAATGACATTTAGGGTCATTGCCACGTGATATCTAATCAAATTTGTACCTACATACACTCAGGCCTTATTTGTTAAGCTGCAGCACATTCCTGACCACGCTGCAGTTTATGTGACAAGACAAATTTTGTTAAAAGACAATTATGCCCATATAAAAGAGAAACGATTATTTGTATGAAGTGTTTTGAAGGGGCAAAATAAAAATTATTTTTATTTTTATTTTTCCAACCAGCTGGGTCAATCCATTCAACCACTTGATGGAGAGGCACCAACCCAGAGGTGTACAGTGCCATGTAAAATCAGGGGGTTTGCCAAACACCATCTTTCTCTCTCACACATATATATATATATGTATATATAATTTTAATTTTAAAATATGTCACATCATAAAAATAAAAAAAGGGAGAAGGTGGTTGGGAGCTGTCAAATTAATGGAGAGTGATTTAACCAATCCTAATATTTTTTAGTAACGATTGAACCACTTTGAAGACGGACAATGATTTAGCCATTCGGCCACCTTTTTTAAAGATATCCGGTTTGGCAACTTTCAAAGGCCTAATAAAGAGTGACTAGTTATTGAGAGTGATTTGACTCCAAAAGTTATTAGAGGTGGCCAGAATTAGGGGTAGCTTGCCCACCTCTCTCTCTCTCTCTGATTCATTCCTACTCTTTTGTTTGTTTGTTTTTTCTTTTATGATGTAACATTGTTATAAATGATGTGGTCATGTATAAATGATGTGATCATGTTGGCTCAAACTGTCAAATACATGTCATTAGATATGACGTAGCTATTAGTCTATGTATCATTATTTCCTTTCAAAAAATTTAAGGAAAAGAGTGATTTGATAATTTTAAAGAGTAATTTGATAGAAGTGGTGATATTACGTACGCTAGTCTGAGTGTACAATGTCTCATGTTAGTGTGAACAATAATCAAAAGTTACTGTTTCAACATTTTTTTAATATTCTTTTGGTTACTGTTCACACCGACGTGAGGCACTATGCACTCACGCTGGCGTGCGTAATATCACTACTCAATTTGATACACTTTAAACCTTAAAAATTGATTTACTAAAAGCTCTAACTTTCCCATTAAAAAATACACATTTTTTTTAAAAAAAAAATTTAGGAGGAAGGTCACAACCGATATATCTTCTTCTGTTTTTTTTTTTTTTTTTTTTTTTTTTCAATCTTCATAGTTTTCCATATGAAAAAAAAAAAAAAAGTATTTAAGTTGATTAAACGATGATGACTTTTTTAACAAATTTTTTCATTTTACAAGATTGGTCCAATACCTATCCAGCCATCACACCCTACATTTCCATTTGATAGAAAGCTATGCACTTTCTAGTTATCAGGAAGTGTAAACAACTTGTTCTTGCAATCTATGAGACTCATACTTTAGAATTTCCTTTTTTTAACAGAAAAAATTAAAAAAAATTAAAAAAAAAAATTGTGAATAAAAGGATGATAAAAGAATAAGATTCTCTTTCATGTTTTGAGTCATTAGAGGCACCTATGACCAAAGGGAAATGTACTTGGAATGAGCCTTGGGCGGCAACAGAGGGGAAGTGTATATAGTATTGATAATCATTGTTCACAACATACCCTTGGCCATAGCACTTAATACAACATCTTGATAGCCTTAAAATTTAGCTTCAGCAGCGAGTGTCAATTTGACACCGTCTTTGAATGAAACAGGAGAAATATTTAGTGTCTGAACTAGTTTGGTTATATTCATGGATATGTCGGCCGGGGACTTGACGCCTCGATCAACCTGGAGAATTATTTCAAAAAAGAGCAGTTTAAATTGACTGGAACAAGGAAAACCAAATTCTCACACAATGCACATGTAGAGAGGAAGCTGTTGCTTAGCAAAAAGAGCAAACAGAAAAATATTATTCGACATGTTCATCCAAAAGGGCAAGCTGACACTTCGGTGGCCAGGGAGTAAAATGAAGAACTGATGGATAAGTCTCAAGGCACCAAACAAGCATGTTAAAAAGTTTGTTTCTCAAGCATTTCAAAATTTTAGATAAGAACAAGCATGATAAAAAGTTTGTTTCTCGGGCATTTCAAAATTTTAGAATAAATCTTAAGCGCTGAACATACCGACGATGCAGACACTGCTTTGATCAGTGAGGTGTCGTATCCTCTGATATGTGCCACAGCCTCGGCCATTTGTACACGGGATACCCTATCTGGTCCACCAACGTTTAGTAGCAACTGCATTTGCTTACCCTCTGGCACAAATATCATGAATGTCAAGTGAAACTCAGAATATTGAGAGAAAGAGAGACAGAGAGAGTACAGATGTCAAAGCATATAGAAAAAGCAGAAGGTTGGCAAAACGGGCAATGGAAAACAAGGCATTAGAAGGAAAATTTGATATTGCAATGCCTTAATGGAGTCTGTCTTTTAGCAAAAAATGGATATCCTTATAAACAACCGATATTGTTCAAGAGTTAATCAATGTAAAAACCAAATGAATGGTGATGTACAAAGAAGATTTTGTAGTTTCTCATCTATATTACCAGTATTTTAGCTTGGATACTACAGATTATACCTGACACCCATCTGCTTGTCAAAGCTAGTATGATACTCACAACATCCTTGACATAAACTGGGCAGCGAAACTCGTCATGAAAGAAGTCCCCTTTTTCTCCTTTGGAAAGGACACCATCCATCCACTGCATCAATTAGGCGCCAAATTGTTGGTAATATACAAAATAATCATTGTTTCCCATTTATTAATTGTTTTCTTTTAACTAGAAACACTAATCATAATCTCTATCTTTATAATTACAAATCCTACAAAAAGAAACCCCCCACCAAAAAATAAATTGCCAGCCCGTCTCAACACTACACAATGAAAACAGCAACTTGAAAGTTCAATAATGATAATATATGACTTTACACAGTGATATTGACTCCCCCCACATTAAAAAATCAAGGTTTCCATTTCCTCATACCACTTAACTCCATTTTTGTAACAAAATAAATTATTTTTCTGGTATATCCTGTTGATGTTTCCATTGGATGAGATTGACAATTTACATGAACATTAACCAGTGCTTATAGTGTTATTTGTTTTGTCGCCATATGATCAATTCTTATTCTCCTATCTGCATCTCTCACCTTTTGTTACTTTTCACTTGATAAGTTCCAAGAATCTTTACAAATAAATAATCTTATACCTGAAACTTCTTACGTTGAAATCTCAGCCACAAACCTCTTAGACAAGAATAGTGAACAGTAACAACTTAATTTTGGGTTGCAACTTTAACTGAGTAAACTTTGCATCTGTGCTAACTCAGTTGAAACCTAAAAAGTTTCCCAAAAACAAATCTTAAATAAATCAAAGCTGGTAAACATGACCTTTTCTAGCATGCAAAAGACCGAAGTAACCCAATCTGGTAGCCTATGACTGCTTTTCATCCTTTTTATTTTTTTCCTTCTAACTTTTCTCCTTTTTGGGGCAAAGAACTGGTAAATTAGATCAGTTTTGAACCATTCTGTTCCTGACATATCCAAAGTTATAAACCAAAAAGAGGCATAAAGTTGGAAGATGCAAGATTTTAAACATGGGAAAAAGATGGGGATTATGAATAAGTGCCACTTTCATAAATAAATTAGACCGTATTAGAGACAGGATGAAGCAGGCTGCAGAACTTCATGGACAAACTAAATAGTGAAAACAACAATAGGAGAACCAGAAAACTCATGCATTTGCTTAGAACATAGCAGTGCTTGACAAGCACCAGGTGCAAAAAGGCAAATTATATTCTTCCCCTTATTTATAGAGTCACTATATTTAGTAGTCTCTAATCATATGCATTTCTTAGCCAACAAACTTGCAGATGTAGATTACAAGGTCTGCATTCTGGGTACACACCTGAATTGGAAGAGATCTTGGAACAGGTGAGATAGTCTGTGGCCCAAAAATGATACTGCTTCTCAGTATTGCAAAATTCAAGCATTTTTCAGAAACAAGCTGCTCTGCTGCCACCTTTGATTTCCCATAAACATTCACAGGAACAGTTTCGTCTTCTTCCTTGTAGAAGGACTTCACCCCTTCATAAACTGTTTGGAAACTTACATCATATACATTTTGAAAACAAAGCTATGTGTAAAGGCACGATAAATGATAAGTGTAAGATATAGGGAGTAGCTACATCAGAGATTTGTTTTCTTCCAGCTAATACAAAATATAATAAGCCTATGAGCTGTAGTTCAAATAGCACTTCCTCCTCCATAAGAATGGGTTGGAGTGTGAAGCTGTGGGTTAAAGACCCACTGGTGCGTAACTTCATTATTGGTGAAAGAAAAAAACATAAGCATGCCAGCTACAGTAGTAGCATTAGAAATTGTCAGGCATTGGATAATTCGGTAGAGATGACCAAAAGGAAATAGAAAATGCCTGGACCATAGAGCAAGAAAGGTTATTTATTGTATTTACTTCCGGTGGTATGTTATGTGCATCCAGTTTTTTACATGGAAAAATCATAATGTGCAATTGCCCTAATATTCAATACTGGTTTTTTTCAGCAGGTAGGTCCAGGTAAATCAAATGAATACAATATGAGACTTGAGAAAAGAGAAAGTAATCCAAAAGTGGTTTTGTTTAAGACCTGACTCTACTGGGAGGAAAATGTAGTCTTCCAATGTTTAATGTTTACAAGGCTTTTGGAGTTGACTTAAGATTTGCATGGTCACTTAGATAGTAAAACTTAGATTGTTTTAACCATCCATTGTAGTCTAGATGGTTAGGATACATGGCTCTCACCCAAAAGACCCAAGTTCAAGTCCGGCAAAAGAAATTTATTTTTCGTCCAAAAAAAAGAATTAGATAATTCGTTAAGCTATTGTTTATTTACAAAAGAAAAATTTCGAGAAACTTGTGAGTTGTGACAGGTTTGTGTTCCAGCAAGACGGAAATCAACCAAAAAAGTCAAGCTTAGGAAACTTATAAGACAGGTCTGCCCTGTTTATACCTAGGACTTCTAGACCATATACACAAACAATATGAATTGCAATATTGCTTTGTCTTTGCTTCATTCCTCTAGTAATTCCAGTGTGACTTACCTTGATCGGTTGACAAGTGAATCAGAAGTGTACTACTCTCTTCAAAGTTTGATAACCAATTCACAAGAGAAGATGGCACATTAATAGACATAGTGGCAGTGGGATCCATTTCACAGGCACGAGGTACAGAGAGTGCAGCACAATTCACAACAACATCAGGCTGCCATTTCAAAGAAGATACAATTGTCAGCTCTTGAAACGGGAGTTAAGCTGTATTCAAAACCTTTTTTTAAAGAGCCAGCACAATAGATGGAGCTTTAAAACATTTCAGGATTTCTGAATTCTGCCTAAGACAACTTACGTTATAGATTGTGAAACCATATGTCACAACCATAAGATTGGATTATTCTTAACTAATAATGAAAAGGGAAGACAGCAAACTCTCATATATTAAAGCAAAATATCCCAATTCCCAAGCAATTTCTCAAGCAAAAAGATAAAAAACCATAAAACCCATTACAGATCCCAGGTAGTCTAGGTAGAGGCACTTTGAGGTGCTTGTTCCAGACGCCCTTTTAAACACATAATACAGAATGTAGAAAATTTAGATCTTAAATCTATGAACGAAACCACCCACTTACCAAATTCTTACATTCTCTGCTTCGCAAAACTACCAAATAAATCTACCAGTAGCGAACATAACGTATTTGAAAATATTCTTTTCTTTTGGTGAAAACAGACCTGGCCAAATGTCTGTGAAATGGCCTCAAATCCTTGTCCAGTTCTCAGATCAACATGGAAAGCGAGCAAATGAGGAATGGCATCAAGCAAAGCCTGAGGAAGCTTTGAGTGGTACGTGAATGCCAGATCATATGGCGTGCCTTGGATCTCTGAAAAGCCTTGCAATAGGTGTTGTCCTAAGTATCCCGTGCCTCCCACTATCAAAACTCTCTTCCCACCCATCTCCCGCTCTCTCTGGGAATGGAGGGAAGGGGTTCTTTGTATAGAGTTGGAAGATTGTACGCTTGACGGTTGACGCTTTGATAAGCGGATGGGATTTGTTGGCAACTTGCAGTTTGAGGAAACTTCTCACGTTTTGTTGTTACTCTCACTCGCAATCCTGTCACTGCCGGTGTTTCTCGCGTTCCGGAATTATGAAAATGGAGGTAAAGGAACAGGTACGACGGGGACAGAAGTTGCAAGCCAAAGCAAGGGACTCTGCCAATTCCGAGTTTGGATCGGGAAAATGTGAAATTCAATCCGGATTTTTTATTTTTTATTTTTCACCTAGACGAGGATGCAGTTAGATTTATGAATTACATTTTTCTCATACACACGTGTATATATATATATAAGTGAAGTATATGGCAGTATTTTTTTTTTTTTTTTTTTCTAATTGAAAGGGTGGGAAGGGGCGATCAGTGTAGTTTCCCCTTTGGGCGTTACCATCAGGGTTTCCACCCGCTGTGAAATGTATGGTTTGAGCCATAGCTACTGCCTGGGAAGACGAGCCCGTCACCACAACCCCACAAAGGTGTGAGCCAGTAGAGCCCCTTCAAAGTAGCATCTGGTTCACGCATCTACTACCGCAAGCAGATTCGAACACGCGACCACTATGATGAAAGGAATTCTTTTACCAACTCAACTACCACCCTTGTGGTTATATGGCAGTATTGGTTGGGAAGTTGTGTTCATAGGAGTGCATATTCTGTGCGATCATGGGAGAGAGGGGTGGGTTTATGTGACCAATCAGGAAATGACACCTAAGTTAATCATACCAAACTTAAATTAAAAAAAAAAACACACCTACACTTGATTATTTTAAATAAGAACTTCAAAAATTAATTAAAAGAAAAACAAATTAGAAGGTGGCCACGCGGCCACCCCCATGGCCTAGGGGTGGTTGCGCGGCCACCTCGGCCACATCGCACAACCACCCTAGATGGGCGGGGGTGGCCGCCAACCACCTCTGGGGCGGCTCCTTTCTCACTTGGGTGATTGGAAATCATTGAAAAATAAAATATGATATAATCAGGAGTTTTAGTTTTATTTTCTTAATATGTTCTATGTTGAGGTGTCAACTCCTCATTGATAGGCACAAAAGGGTAATTTTGTACACCATTCTCATTGAAGTTATTCTCGTGTTTATATATCAATCGTATGCCAAACACACGAAAGAAAAAGAAGCATGCGAGAAAGATAAAGGGTTAGAGAGGCTCATTGGAAGAATCGAAAAAACTATATGCAATACTTAAGTTAGTAATTAGAAAAGGAAACAAAATGAAATAATAGCATTAAGAAAAAAAAAAGTTATGTGTACCTAACAAAGACACCTAGTCTCCATTTATAAGTTAAACGTTCTCGCCACTTTCTAGTAGGGCTTTTAGGGTTTTTGCCCATTTTTTATTGGTAACGTAAGAGATTATTTCCAAAAATATCGAGAGGTTATACAACATGGTCTTGTTGATGCTTAATGTGGCGAGGGATATGCTGAGAAGGTAGTTGAGTGTGTTCTTGAGCGATTATATGATGTGGGCGTAGGCATTACGCTTCATCGACTTATTGAATTATGGGTAAAACAAGCTACAAACTTTGGTCACGGGCCTTTGACAAATAGGTCTTCTTATTATTTTATGACTTTTGACATGTATGTCAATATGTGATTGAAGAATTGTTAAAATTATTTTTATTAGTAGATGTGTCTCGGATCACATAATATTGTTGCGTGTTAAAAGTTGTAAAATAATTACACGTGTAACATTATTTTTATTTTTTATTTTTAATGGTGAGAGAGGGGGAGCGTATATGTACGAAAACGGCTAACGAGTTTGGTAGGCTAACCCAATATCAAATTTGAGCAGATGTATTGGGCCAGGCCGACACCATAGCTTTACACACACTGTTGGAAAATAAAGAAAAAGCCCAGTTCGCGCGTATATTTATTATTTACCACAATTGACAATTCCCTTAACCCGATAATCGTACGGTGTAAATTTAAGGATGACTACACCTCCATCTAGGGCAACCCCTCGCTCTTCCTTTATAAAACCCCTAACATACCCATTCTTCCTGTGCCTCTCTTTTTCTCTCTCTCTCTCTCCATTAGGGTTTTGGTAGACAATTTATTGATTCTTGTTCTTTCTCTTATTATTATTAGTTATGGTATTTTGATGTGGGGCGAAGTGAGATTCAGATGATGAGAGAAAAACTGCAACAAAATGATCGATTAATTTCATGATTATTGGTATTTAAGTCTCTGATGATTTACTTTCGTCCCCACATTTCCCAATTTTTTTGTTTCTTCTTTTCAATTTTTTTGTTATTTTAGTTTTGTTCGGAGCAGATGGATCCAGGACTGAGATATGATGAGAGAAATTTTGGTCCGTGTTTCTGATTAACCGTGACCGATAACCCCAATAATAGCACACTCTGATCTCTTCAGGTTCTATTAGTTCTTATTATATGTTTTTTCGTTTTTAGGTCTTTTGTGGCTTGCAATTGTGCTCGATGATTGTTTGCCCAATTCTTTGGGTAGTTTATACGCTATACTGAGGCTTTTGATCTGCTGAACATACAATGATGAATGAGAGCGCCTTGTGATTGATAGTTATGAAATAGTTAGGAGTTTTATTTTTTGATTTATCTCAGATTTAGCTTTTTCAAAAATGTGTGTTTAGTGGTTTTAGAATGTGCGGATTCAACAAGAAAATTTGCATTTTGGTTTATTTTCTTATTAGTTGCTGTGATGAATCATGAAGCTATCACATGTCAGACTTCAGAGGTTTTTTCTACTTGAAAAGATCTATGAGACAAACATTCATGTTTCTGAGCAGAATATGTTTTCTTCTTTGCTGTATTTAGTACATTCGAAGCTGATTCGAGTAGCTGCGGATTTGGTTGATTCCAAAGTTCAGTTGAAAATGACGATAAATTTGGCTTGTTTTGGGACATGAGTGAGCTCGGAGACACTTGATGATCATGGAACTTCGCTGAAATTCCGTGGAATTTGCGGTTTCATTCGTTCTGAGCTTCAGCATTATATTGAGGTTTAAAAAATGCTTTGCATGTATCTGGACTTTTAAACCTTAAATTCTGCAAATACCATTTAAATAATGGTATTCCAATGCTGTTTATAGGATATTTTTTGTTTTCATTTTTAAAAATATATATTAGTATTTTTTGTGTTAAAAGTTTTTTTTATTTTTTTGAAAAAATAAATCAAAAAAATTATTATCAAGTTTACTCAAATTTGGAAAGATGGTATTGCTTTTGCTTGTTGCTTGTATATAGATGTGCGATAATTTCAATAACTATCAATAATAAAAAGTTATTTTAATATGTGCCTTCAAATAAATAAGGTGCCTTCATGTATTTTCCAAAAATTGGTGTTTATAAAATGTCATTCATAACATAATTAATGACAAAATGACATGCGTTTAATAGACTCTTTACAAGCACAATGCAAAGAGTAATCTCATAGGAGAGGAGCTAAGGAGCCGGTCAAATGAACTCAGCAAAATTTTAAAAGAGGGATAATTGTTTTTTTTTTTTTTTTTTTTTAATTTTTAATTTTGATTGATGCCTCTAAAGAATATTAACTTAAATTGAAGAGACTCAAATCAATTCCTTGGACTCTAAAAACAATTTGGAAACACACATGCCATACAAATAACCAAAGAGAACAAATTTAGAAGCTTTAGGCTTTGGTTATGATTTTTTTTTTAAAAAAAAAATTTGTTTTCACTCAAACGATCCCCTCTCCCTTATCAGCTTCCTTTCCTCCATCCCTTCCCATTTAATATGTATTCCAACATAACCGAAGCTTCACACCCACTTTAGCCTACCCACCTCTTCCACGCTCATTCTCTCTTGAACGAAAATGAAGGCAAAAGATCATTTCTCTCACCCCCCCTCCCCCCCCCCCCCCCATCATTTCTCTCACCTCCTCCCCCCCCCCCCCCCCCAAAATCCATGGATTCTAACACTGCCAAGAAGTTGTTAAATCGTTAATGGAGACCCAATTTGGTACCCAGCATGAACGTTTCTCTCCTAAATTCGCAGAAGAGAGGGCGTGATTAAAGACTAATAAATATTGGCATTATTGTAATTGTGTGAAACCTGTATGTATATCTTTGTCGGTCTAATTTTTATTAAACTCAACTTCGTCCCGCATTTTGCCTTGAAAAACTTTTCAACAAAAGCTTTAAATTGAAGCTTCTACAGTAATGCTGTTATCAGCTTTTTGGATGAAAAAAAGTGCTTTGAAGGAAGTATGCCAAACAATCTTTTTTTTTTCAATTATCTTTTTGCTAAAACTCTCTTTGAGCTCTTAAACACAATCCTGAATCGACACTCAAACAATATTGGTTTGTGTCTTTATTTCTGTTCTCAAGACAAATGCTTTACAAACAAATCAGCTTCCAACACATTCCTTACAACCCAGAAAACAATTTTCAACTTCGGAACATTTTCTCAAACCAAAAATAAAACCCTTTCAAAACACATTACCAACCATTCCTTTGCAACTGCTCAGATTTCCAGTCCAGATTATGTACATAGGGAAGTAATGAGGCAACTGGATAGGTAATTAGCTTAGTTATGGTTTTACTATTTTCCTATTCTTGTAGCTACCGACAAAATAACAAGATGTACTTCCTCCTTCAAATTGCTGGTTGCCGTAAATTGGGACTGAAAAATAATGACAAAACGATCACGATCTGCTTTCAGGGGAGGCACAGGACTTCTCAACGAGCAACTCGATTTTCTAGTCAGTAGGTTAAGAAAGATAAATTAACTATGCTGAAAGTTACATAAATCAATAGAGATATAAGCCCAGGAAAAAAAAAAAAAGTTCGAGAATTAATTTTATCTAAATACTAACTGAATCCGCTAGAAGAAGAGATATGGCAATGTTTCAAAAAATGTGCAAGCTGACTTGTGTTTGAAAACAAGATGAAATAGGATCATTAGTGTCACATTCAAGGTGGACAATCTCTTATGAGATGGCGCTCTATCATAGAATATTCCTTTAAAATGCATTTTTATGTTACTTCCTTAAATTTTCCATAAGGTTTTCTGAGTTTCAAAAGGTGGTCTTCATTATGAAGGAAAACAAGAAAAAGCTGTTCACCTTTACTGATTTATTTACTTCTTCAAGCTTATGTAGCAGCAATTCCCCGGTTACTATGCCTCTGCGTTCCGTTGAAACATGGCGTGGTGAATTTGTCATCTGCATAAGTATAATTTTAATAAATGCAAGAATCTACATAAGAACAAAACACTCACCAGATAGATGATAACATTTTCAATATAGCATTTCTTACACAGGAATTACAAGAAATAAAATAATTAAAAGAACACAAACAAGCAAAAGTCCTGCAATGTGATAAAAGTGTGCCCCTATTATAAATTGATGACTGATTAGCCAAAAAAAAAAAAAAAAGAAGTAATCAACCATTAGTTTTGCAAAGCAACTGACTATCATATGTTAAATATAAGCTAATACATGTGCAAGGCTAAATTTAGTTCACTTATTCCTTTATCAGGAACTAAAAAAAAATCCAGATATCAAAATTGCCAATCTCCCCTTTTTTTTTTTTTCTTTTTTTTTTTTCTTTTTTTTTTTATTTTAATTTAGCAAAATTGCCAATAGGACAAAGTGACCGTGCGGCCACCTCAATTAGACCAACAAGTCAGAGGTGGTAGTGCATCCAACTTCTTCCGCACGCGGCCATCCCCTCTTTGTTGGGGGTGGTTGCACGACCAATCCTATGTTGGGGTAGTTGAGCAACCACTTCTCTATTTTTAAAAAAATAATAAAAAAATTAAGTAAGAAGTCAGCCTTCAAAACTTAAAAAATAAACATGTTATATAAAAAATAAATATTTTTAATGTTCGTTTCTTTGAGAACACAAAACACTACAAACTTTACCAAAAACACTTGTCAACTTCCATCACATCAAAAAACTCTTTTCAAGTCAAAACACAAAGACCACTTTTCAAAACACACTTAGCAAACATAACAAAAATTTTCAAAGTCACTATCAGAACAAGAAGGGAGAATTGCATTAAGATCTCATATTGGGTTAAAAGAATATTTCCTGAGACCCTCGAGCTCTAAGTACCAGACCCTTCACCATAAAGAGCATAACACCTGATCTGCATCCATCTATCCCAACTACCAAACTTCAATTTCTGAGATGGCCCATGATATGCTCCTTTCTCCAACCAGCATGGGGGCAGAAAGACAAAAAGAAAGGAATTGAAAATAAGCTTTTCAATGAGATCTTAGAAAGCTTCATGCCTCCATGGCTTGCAAGGTAATTTCAGCCAATTTAAACTGGCTCCATCTGGGGTTTGATTATAAACCGCCTCAAACCTAAGTGAGTTTCATGCTAGTCTAAAGCCAAATGGGCTTTACAAATGTTATTGGTAGCGTCCAAAAGTTCTAAAGAGTATTAGTAACAGATTTTTATCACTACCTTCAGATTTTTGATTGGCGATCTCAAAGCAGTTGGTCCCTCAGTCAACGATCCCATACGACCTGTGCTTTCTCCTTCAGCAGTTAGAGCCATAGGCCTCCAACTTCTACCAACATCTTGTATAATCTTTGAAACTGCTGTTATGATGACCTGCAAGACATGAAACTCAAGATAAGTAAGTTATTCATATGATAACTGGCTCCTTTTGATTATAATCTGACGCTAGGATACCAAGAGAAGAAAAGCTTAATTTACCTTTCTCAGAAGTCCAGGGTTAGAAACCCCCTGAACCTGTAGTTCATCTACAGGTGCATCTTTTCCATGTGCTATACTCTCAACTCTAAAGGTATGGATTCCATACACTGATTGCAAGCAACCTATTGAGAACACAACACAAAAATGCCATGTCTTTTTTAATGAAGAATTTGACTTAGAAAATCAACGCACCCAAAACAATATTGAATCAAAGTCATGAGAGTTCACATGATCAAGAAGCTAATGTAGATAGCTATGAATTGAAAAGGAAACTTAAAAATCAGAGGACAGGCAAGTAATTCCGTTTTCCTAACTCAAGTTCCTGCCCTAACATTCCTTTTTATTTAATTTTTTCACGGAGGGGGACAGTTGGAGAGAGAGAGAGAGAGAGAGAGAGAGAGGGGGGGGGGGGGGGTGGGTGGGTAATTTCCCCCCTCCCCTTGGGGTCAATTACTTGTGTAAAAAAAAACAGCACCATTCACTCCCTTTGGCCATCTTACAAGATGTGCAGCCAAAAGCATAGGATATTAAATCATGATTTCTGCTACAGCCACATTTATTCTCAACTACAGTTTAGCAACTCATAACTTCTAACCCTTGAAACCAGATACTCAGCCTGGACACACAACCAATAACTATATGGCATAAAATAATTATTTCATAATCATAACACAAAAAGCATCTGAAAAGTCTTGCAACAGTACCTTGTTCAATAATGATATCAATCACCATGGAAAGTGGCACATGTTTATCAATTGTCGCAGTGCCCCAAAAGGGTATAAACGAAGGCCTTGAGACCTTCACAAAGAGCGACGAATTATTAGATCTACAGTGCTTCTTTTTATAAAAAACAGGAGAAGAATTCAAACAAGTGGTATACCTTGTAGACTATCTCACTAGGGGTAACATACAGTTTGCGCGAGGAAATATCTTTCTGAAGCACATATCTTTTAATGGGTAGATACAGAAGCATTATGATGCCCACTCCCCAAGCTAGAACCAGCAATAGAGATATAGAAAGCCATATAACCGTGTCATACTTAATGCTATTGCTTGCAAGTTCTTCAAAGGAGGCTGAGTACAGTATCTGCTCAGAACAATCTGCAGCATCATCATCGTCTAACTCGGATTCAGGATCACTAAGTAGTCGACCCTTCGATGACCCCAGCTCTGATAGACCATCCGCATGACCCATCAACATTTCTTCGAGCTCAAAACTATAAATTAAAGAGACAGAAGAGTTCATCACTATAACCTATATTCCTAATAACGCCACATATCCTACACAATTCACGTCTTCCTTTAGATGGTTTTTGACAACCAACACAGACAATGATGCGTCCAATCAATTGCTTAGTTGAAGTTATTTTCATGAGCAATCAGACCACCAAATTACAAAAATTCTAGTTGATCAAGATTCAGATGAGATTTAACGGCTCTACCATTCATATGCCCCATATTAAGTCATGAAATGTTTTGAGTAAAACCCCATTTGGTTCCCGAAAAAATGAAAGAAAATACAAAAGAAGATCAACACTCACAGCGTCGATCAACAAAATCCAACCCGACACAAAAATTAAACAAACAAACAAATGCTTCGAACTTTACCGGGAAATTCTTCGAATATCAGAAACGTTTGTGGAAATTTCTTTGCGAAATTTGTTAGAGCATTTACCTGAGATTTGGGCTTTCGCGGTGATTTTTGTGGAAACTAGGGCAAAAATGCAAGCTCGAGAAGCTGAGCTACCGGTCCATAACTTTTGAGGATTCTCCAATTTTATAGTTCCAGAGCAGCTTAGGTACTTCTACGGTTTTTGTTGGAGGAATACTAGAGTGTGAATACTCGGACGTTGCCAAGGGCTATATTTCTTACACGTGGTTTGTCAGTAAAAACTGTCCCGTAAAACCGGGACTTTTTTTTTTTTTTTTTTTTCACAAATGCCATTCTTCTTCAAAAATGTTTAACATCTCAAATTTTTGTTTTAAAAGTTGATTTTCAAATGATGTGTTATCATTCTATGAGTTGATGACACACTTCTCAAAATAATAAATCTCATGAAATTATGACACATTATTTGAAAACTAATTTTTTGAAATAAAATTTGGGATGTGTAGCACTTCTCTTTGAACTTTCACTAAATTTAAGTAAACCTCATAAAGTTTAAAAACTCTCAATTTTACTTATCAAATTTCTAATTTGATGCAATATACCACATCCATTAAGATTTAGCGTTAAATCCTATGGATTCTATGAAAAACACTAAAATAGCCTCTAATTTATTTATTTTTTAATGTGAAATTAATAGTAAATTTAAAATTTTCAGAGTTATTAAAAAAATGTCATTTCATCCATTTTAACGTGAGTTTAACACCAAACCATAACCGATGGAATATATTATATCAAATTAAAAGTTCGAGGGATGAAATTAAAAATTTTTTAACTTTGAGAATCTTCTCAAAATACGTGAAAGATTATGAGACATTTGTGAAGTTTTTCCTTTTTTTTTCTTTGACATGTTCATACAAGGGGAGATAAATAGAGAAAAGTGATTCAATCTAGTGATTTCTTTTTTCATGAAGTGTGATTTCTAATCAATTTAACTACACCTTTAAGGACTACACCAAACCTGATATAAGTCTATATAGTACATACTTATGCACATATACATAAAATCACAAATTATATATATGTATGAATATATTTTCATTCAATCATATTAAACTTAAAATTATGATAATGTCCTCATCGAGTCTAAGCAGAGTCTCAACCTGGTCCCAACGAGTTTCGATCAGGTCCCAACGAGTTTGGAGTCCCAACTAAGTCAAAGCGAAGTCTTGACACTTACTCTACTTAAGGGTCCAAGCGAAGTCTCATGATTGAGGCTCTAGCATGTCCCAATGAAGTCTCGATGGTGGCTAAGCTCCCGACAAAGTCTACCAAGTCCTCCGCAACGTCCCCGACTGTAGTTCGGTTGGATTCTAACAACCAACTTTATGGTGCACCTATGTTGCTGCATAGCTGGTGCTACGGTCAAAGATAAATAAAAAACATTTTCTTTCTTTGATGTAAACACCCCTAACCAATCATATCACGGCCCACATCCAGCTGTTTCGTCCAATCGGTGGACCGTATAGCCGGGGAAGACACCAATCACCATAACCAATACACGTTAGACGACGCCGTCTCATTCGTTACCTGAATTTTTTGCCTTCGACGGCGCAGCAACGTGTGAAAAAAGTCATATTCTCTCATTTCTCTCACGTTTCCAACACTCCTTCATTTTCTCTATTACCTCTCTCTGCCCGCCTTGTTTTTGCACCAAATTTCTATCGCCTCTGTTTTCCCTACATAATTCAAGGTACAAAATTTTGGTTCTTTCTTTTTTATTTCAATTTTACTTTGCTGTTTGGATTGCTCTATTTACAATTGTATCTGATCTTAAATTGCTTAACGTTATCGTTCTTGTACGGCGTGCGATATTGGAGCTCTGAAATTATGGGTTTTTTTTTTTTTTTGTGATTTCTGTAACCATAAGTTATTGAGAAGAATCTTGTCTTCCTTTTCGTTTTAATAAGTTCTTGGTTTATTTGGGTCACTTGGCCGGTTCAGTTACACAATTTAATTTGTAGTTTTTGAATATTTGGTGAATTTTGGGTTCTTGAGTTTTAGTTAGGATGGATTTTTGAGTGAAATTTTTCGTAAATTTGATGTGATTGACTAAATTTGGGAAATTTTCTATGTGCAAGTTCGAAGTTTTAATGTTATTTCGATAGAGATTATACGGTCGATTTATTGGAGACTACAGAAAAGTTAAGCTAAATTGTTTACTCTTAGAGTGCAATTTGTTGCGATGTAATATAGAACACTCGTCAGGGGTGTTGATTTTAATATAAGAAAGAAGAAAATACACTGTTAGAAGAATTTATTTTAAGTCTTTGCTGGAGAAAATGCGAAGCGCACTTGGAATTTTCCCTCCGGAAGAAACCCTTTTTGTAAAAGTATAAGTTTTCTGAGATAATTGAATTAGTCCCTATACAGCTTAATGAACATCACCAGACATTTGAGGAATATGAGAATGCGGTTTAATCTATGTGACTGTTTCTCTCTCTGTAGTTAGCGCACGTTATGTCTGATTCCTTATCGGTCTGCTTTGTTCATAGTTTTGTTGTGAATTTGTATGACAATTAGATATTTTGCGTGATAGTTTACTTTTATCCATTATGCAGTTGAGGACAATAATTTGTGGTCCTTGAAACGTTTGCTTCCTTAACTTTTCTAAGTAGTATGACTCAAGTTGTGAGAGAGCCTATGGAGATGGTTATATTTTGAAGTTGAACCTGATTACTGAATGGATAAAAAGCAGCATATTGCGATTTTTACAACCGCGAGCCTTCCATGGATGACTGGAACTGCTGTCAACCCTCTGTTTCGTGCAGCCTTTCTTTCGAAAGACGGGGAGAGAAAAGTCACTTTGGTGATTCCGTGGTTATCTTTGAAAGATCAAGAACTAGTACATCCCAACAACATCACGTTCAGCTCACCATCTGAGCAGGAGAAATATGTCCATCAGTGGCTTGAGGAGAGGGCTGGATTCAGATCTTGCTTCAGTATACGTTTTTATCCTGGGAGGGTAATAATTTCTGTAATTTTATACTATCCTCAATGCACACTCATGCACCCAAATTAATCTCTCTTGGAAGTGGGTTGAACATGTACCAAAAGGAGAGTTGAATATCTAGTTATTTGCCCGAAGTAGGGATGCTTTTGTCCTTTATGTGTAGGCTAGCAAGCAAAAGTTTTTTCTCATCCCTTTGCGACTTCATGAATGATGAAGTGCTTATGCCATCTTATTCCCCTTGACCCACTTGTCTAATTCTAGCGTACTGCTTAACCCAAATATAACTAACCCTTAATTCCAATTTATTAGGATTAAGTTAACCCAAATGGCCATTGAGGTTAAACCATTTACCTTGGCTCTGTGCCGACTTCTCTGTTCTTGTATTAGAACCAAGATTGGGCACAATATAAAGAACAGGGTCTTCTTGCTGTTTCCATTCTTATTTTCAGTTGTAGAGAACAATTCTAATCCATGACATCACTTTTGGTGCAGTTTTCAAGAGACAAAAGGAGCATTCTTCCCGTTGGAGATATTTCTGAAATCATCCCGGATGAAGAGGCAGATATTGCTGTTCTTGAGGAGCCTGAGCATCTTACATGGTATCATCATGGGAAGAGATGGAAGGTTAAATTCCGCCTGGTTGTAGGAATTATTCACACCAATTATTTGGAATATGTGAAGAGAGAGAAGAATGGACGAATGAAAGCATTTCTTCTTAAATACGGAAACAGCTGGGTTGTTGGTATTTACTGCCACAAGGTATGGTTCTTGTGACTGAGTTTTCATGAAATAAATTTCTATTTTTGGATGTTTAAATATTTTTCAATTTTCTTTGTTTATTGTTATTTGGGATTTTGACTTTGTATTGTATTAGGCGAAATAGCTCAATGATTTGTTTTTGTGTCTGGCATTTTTCATTTCATGTGGACTACCAATATTCAACATTTGGTTATTCCAATGTTTATTTTTCCCTATCTAACCTTCCGAGAGTGCGGTGTACGGGACCAGGGTTTACTCCGCAAGGGTGAGTCCGAAGAGCCCTGCCTTGGAGAGGTTCCCCGACATCCAAAAAAAAAAAAAAAAATTTCCCTATCTAACCCCAAGGGGTTGGCCTAAGTGGTGGAGGCCTTGATCTTAAGGTTTGCTCCCTTCAAGGTCCAAGGTTCAACACTTTATGGGTGCAAACAATCTCTTGGGGCCACCCTCCCAGTGAAAAGCCAGCGATTTAACCAGTTTCGTGTAGGAAAACTTTTGAGGGTGCGGTGCACGGGACCGGGGTTTACTCTGCAGAGGTGGATCCGAAGGACCCTGCCTTTGAGAGGTTCCCCGACATAAAAAAAAAAAAAATTTCCCTATCTTAACATGCAGTGATATTTCTATAAAATATGGAAGTCAAGATGGTTGTTTTATAGTGGCATCAGTACATATCAAATTCGTAGGTGATAATGTCGGATGGATATTCAAATATATACTTATTAGTTTGAAAGAAGTTTGCATACAGATAGTTATTAGTGAAAGCAAATATTCATTACCCCAAATGCAGGTTTGAAATCCCTGACCCAACTTGATCACAAATATCCAAACCACCCTCATGAGTCAGGTGGGGTTAATTACCTATTTAATCATTCCTTGGCATCAGAACCGTGATGCCTTGCAAAACAAGTTAGGGTAATCTAATTTTCAGGGTATTGATATGCTGATGCACCACTCGAGAGACAATATGTAGGGCATCATTTTCTGTTGTGCTAGAATGTTATGGGGGCGATTAGGCCTTTAAAATCTGTCTTTAGTATAGACTTGAAGGCCATGAATTCTATATATTGGGAGTTGAATGTAGTTGCTTTCTTGATGTTAAAGTTTTGAGTGCATGTTTTTTTGGGGATTATGAGGCATTTAGGATTATTTGTCTGTGGAATAAATCTAGGTGTACTGTGAGTGTGTGGCTGCAACTAATCCAAGATTTATACATAGTAATGGTAATATGGAGAATAAACCTTTACGATTATTAATTTCTTTGCTGTTTTCTACATGCTAAAAAGGTTTGGAAAGTGGACTATTTTGAGGAAAGTTGAATTTGCCTATTCTCAAAATATGTCATTATTGTCTTGGAAGAATTGCTTGCTCATCAGATCGTAATTGTGGTGGATTGCAGGTTATCAGATTATCTGCTGCCACACAGGATTATCCCAAGTCAATCATCTGCAACGTTCATGGAGTCAATCCCAAGTTCCTTGAGATAGGAAAGAAAAAGATAGAGCAACAACAAAATGGGAAGCAAGCCTTCACGAAAGGTGCCTACTACATTGGGAAAATGGTATGGAGCAAAGGCTACAAGGAGCTATTAGGACTTCTTCATGATCACCAAAAGGAACTAGCTGGGCTCGAGGTTGATTTATATGGAAATGGTGAGGACTCTGATCAAGTTCAGGAAGCTGCTAAAAAGTTGGAACTAGCTGTTAGAGTTCACCCTGGGCGTGATCATGCTGATCCTCTGTTCCATGAGTAAGCCTTTTCCATATATGTCCAACCCTTTTATGATGCGAAATTTGTTGCTAGTTTTTATCCCTAATGAAAAAGGGGAAAATGTGAGGTTTGATCAATCAATAATGCCCTGCACCACATAGTTTGGAGGTTTCCGGTGGCCTTATCATGCACTTTATTTATTTATTTTTTCACTTTCACCGTTAACGAAACAAAGAATGAAGCTGAAAGGTAGAGTATCTGCTTCTTGTGGTCTATCTAGACTATTGCTTTTCTGGCATGCCTGCAATGTGTTCCAGCATGCCAATGATTCAACCTAATTGGACCTGAGAAGCAAGACTTGTGTCAAAGAATTTTGTTCTTTGACAAAGAACAAAATATCTTGAATTCTTCGGCTAATAATTGCATGAATTTTGTTCTGTTGCTTGCAATGACGGAAGAATGAATCCTGTCCAATCACTTGACTGATTTGTGATGATCGACTTGGTCATATTTCTTCTAGCGGCACTCTGTTTTGTTTTTCTATAACCATATCTTGATAAGGTTTTTCTTATGTCAAAATTGAGCTATTCATCTCTCTTCCCTAGTAGATTCTGATCCTCACTTTTGGAGGGGACTTAAATATGTAGATTGCTTAGCTATTTAAGTTATAGGAATTTCACAGACTTCAATGTATTTCTTTATCTGCTGCTGCGCAGTTGGTACCTGTATTCTTGAGGTTTCAATGTGGTTGCTTGTTAAATTGTGCATGAGACTGGTATTGTGGTTTTAAGCTAATAACATGTGGAACTCTAGTTGCATGGAAACATTCTAAATAGACCCCGAGTCTAAAGGATTTCTTACTTAGAGATTGTTAACATGATTGGATCAAATTCTATTTTTCTTGTTTCTTTTTTCAGTAATGTAAGTATTTCTAAGTCCAACACCACTGATATGGTCTGCAACAGCAATCCTGGATGAGATTTCTTCCTTAGAGTCTGTCAACACGGTTGTTGTTGCTCCATACTAATTGTATTTTTTTCTCTTTATTTTTTGTTTCTCTTTCAGTTATAAAGTGTTTCTGAATCCAAGCACCACAGATGTGGTTTGTACCACCACAGCTGAAGCACTGGCAATGGGCAAAATTGTTGTATGTGCCAATCATCCCTCAAACGAATTCTTCAAGCAGTTCCCAAATTGCTTGACTTATGAGGACAGCAATGGGTTTGTGGAAGCCACACGCAGGGCATTAGCTGAAGAACCTTCCCAGCTGACCAATGAACAGAGGCATGAGTTATCATGGGAGGCAGCCACAGAACGGTTTCTGAAGGCTACTGAGCTGGACCAGGCATCTGCAAAGAAACTGTCAAAAATTCCTCCAAAGAACTTTATGTCCACTTCTTTGAATTTGGGGGGGAGAATGGAGGATGCATCAGCATATATGCATTTTATGGCTGCTGGGTTTGAAACATCACGAAAAATCTTTGGTGCAATCCCAGGGAGCTTGCAGCCAGATGAAGAACAACGCAAAGAGCTAGGGTTGACCCTTCCTGAAGCAAAGCGAGGCTGGAGAAAATGATAGGTTTATGCTTCTATGAAAATGTCTGGGGATTCTCTATCATCATTTTCAGTCATACAAGAAGTGAAGAACCTAGTACTGGTATGTTCTGAGAAGCCGCCATCACCTATCGACGAGTTTGAACTCTTACCTTTTTCATGTGTAGTCAAGTAATTGATTATAGCCCAACCATGTCAACATATTATAAGAACCTCTTTCCATGATAGAAGAATTTTAGCACTTGGATCTTGATTGAGCATTGAAGAAAACGTTTCTACATTTTCTGAAAGGAGTGTGTGGTTATGATGGTCAATATGGTCCACTAGATCTAATCAGTTGGAGCATTTGATGGTTTCCCGCGATATTTTCATATTAATTAATGTTAGATTGAGGACTAACCCATCATTTGATCGGCATAAAGTTGAGGTTATGTAGAAAGTACATGCAAACTGAAACGTAATTCATAATTGAGAAGGGCTTTTCATGGCTCCTTAGACTGATGAATGTGTCATATTAGTTTTTCATGGTACTCATGTGAGTGGTCGCGTCAGCCATAAACCATTTAATTTGCTAATCAAATTGGGTTGCTTAATTTTTTTTCACTAATATTATGCCATGTGATATTTGCGTGACTTGTTAGGTGAGTTTCTATGGAGATTGTAATAAAAAATGTAGTACTCTAAGTAATTGCTTCCAAAGTCATTTAATCATTAAGAATTTAATTCAAGTTCGTTTATGAATTGAACTTTAACTCTGGTTTTCAAGCTCAAGTACTTGATGAATCTCTCTGATGGGCTTTTCAGCGTTAGAATTTTGTGCATTAGATGAATGAATTGCAATCTTAGAAGAAATGTGCTAAAATAGAACAATTGAATGAGCTATAAATAAATTATTAATCTAGTTATTAAAATGTGTGATGATCACTAATATTCATCAATCATATATATATATATATATATATTCTTGGATGATAGAATAATCTACTAATTAGCAGGTTGCATCAAGCTGTGAATTAGTTTGAATGCAATCAGGGACGGAGTCAGCTTTGAATTTGGGGAGGGACCAATTGGCAAAAAATACCTTAAATTTTTTTTTCTTCTTGTAATTTGGGGGGGGGGGGGGGGGGGGGGGGTGGACCAGGGCCACTGCTGATCTCCCCTAAATCCGTCTTTGAATGCAATTTCTTTTTTTTTTTAAAAAAAAAAAATGCCAAACTTGAACATGTAATTAAGCTTACACTATTTAAAAACTTTGTCATTCTCAAATTCCTATTACTTAAAAAAATAAACAAATAAATTTGGTTCAAAAGAGAAAGAAGAAAAAAAAATAAAAAGAAAAGGTAGTCGAAGACTACGTGTCGTGTTCTGTTATATCTAGTATCTACTAGCAATTCGAACAATAAATGTGAGAGAATTCTTATGGGACTTATCTTCCGGAAATAAATCTCCTCAATTTCATTTGAAATGCAGTGGAGCCATTTAGGCAAAATGGTGGGATAAAGATGTCTTAAATTTTAAAAATATGATGATATTGTCCTAAATTTTATACTATTTTGCCTAAATGGCTTATCTCCATAGGATTCATTTCCGTATTTGCCTGAATAAGTCTTGAGCAACCCGCCAACTTGTTAGGAAAATGATGGGTTCCATAAAAGCTCTCTTACATTTGTTATGTGGGTTGCTAGCAATCTAGGTAACAAATTATTGAGGATCCGAAAAAAATAAAAAAAGGAAGAAGACCATAAGGTTAGTGTCGAAACACCCAAAGAACGTAGGTTCGATCTACTCAGGTTGCCAATTAAAGAAATCAAAGCTCTAAAATTTGGTTTTCGGGCAGATTATGGCACCACGACATTAGGTAAATGATGAACTTTCACACTGTAAAACAGAATGTAAATGTGGATCAGCAAAGGGCAAGATCGATCCTAGTAAGATGATTCTTTCCAACCACCATACTTCACAGCTTCCTCTGTGCAGCACTCCCAACTGCTGCCTCCCTGCAACAAGTGAAGGAGTACAAGTGTTGGGCGCTAAAAAAGCAAGCATGACATAATTGCAAAGCAGCAAGAATGAGTAAAAATTGACTTGTTCTTCATACATTAAGCTTAAATAATGTTCATACTCTCTCATTTCACTTTTTCGTGATCTAATGCAACTCTATATATATCTAGATTGAAAGCCCTTGTTATTATATTATAGGCTGCCCGAATAACACAAAAATTCAGACAACTTAAAAGTGAGGGTTGCAGGACCCACCTGTCCATGCATTCTAGGCTGCTTGGAGCAGGTGGGCCTCACAATTTCTTTTCTTAGTTGTTCGAATTTCTATATTATTCTGACATCTTAATATCAGGAGATTCTTATCCCAGAATACTTATCCCCATTTGGGTAAACCAACAAAAAAAATGTTAAGGGTATCAAATTTTTTACCAAAGATCTGGATTTAAACAAATGACTGATAGTAAAGTTGTAAACATAGAATAAGAGATACCTCGATAGTGAAAGTTAGGCCAACTTTAATTTCTCCACAATATTCCTGATCCTTGACAACACTGTATGCAGTTGATGGGAGGCTTCCTTGGACGAACAGTGGCTCTAAAGGAATGCTGCAGGGTCAAGTATATTTACATATTAATATGATCAACTACATCTACATATATGACATCTAACTTCTACTTAAACTGCAGATCAGTGGCCGACTACAAGATTATTGGTTCAAACTGTTGATGATTGAGAAATATATTTTCAAATCGTAATTTTTAAAATCGCAAACCCAAATAGACCATTTGAAGAGTAGAGTGATTTATGAGGAAATTTGATAAACCAGAGGTTTTCCGTTCTTTTCAACACCACATAAACCAATGTGCTTAAATGTGTTTGATAAATGAGTATACATGAAATTATGATAACTCACGTCGCTTCTCCAACAAAATCATCCTTGGTGAAAGTATCTTTATCCATTATCTTCAGATTGAGTTCTGACGCACCAGCGTTGATTGTGAAAACAAAGTTCTCATTCCATTTTGGTTCTAATCCTTGACCTGCATGAAACATTTTTTAGTTGCAGAAATTAAATTCCTTTTTTTTTTTTCTCGCTATTTTAGCCAAATAATAATAATAATAATAACAATAATAACAATAACAAGTAATTCAAAATACAAAGCACTCAAAACTACTTTTACATTTATGTCGGAAAATATATATATATATATATATATATATATATATATATATATATATATAAAGAGGGTGAAATAACAAAATAAACAATAGCTGAAAATGAACCTGATGCTACGCTGCTTCTTTGTTCCTGGGAGCGGCAAGTGAGAATGACGTAGGGATCCATCTTAGCTGCTCATGAACACTTAATCCATCAGGCAATATATAGGAGAAAGGTGATTATGTATCAAAATAAGGAGTTACAAATGAGTCATTTATTTCCTTATAGAAGAATTTGTGAAATATAAGGAGCAAGGGCAAAAAAAAAAAAAAAAAAGGTTTCATCTTCTCACAAGCTGCAGAGAAAATCAGATTTTCTGTATCATAAATCCAAGCACACTGAAAAAATAAAAAGAGAGAATGATATATATATATCATACGTACAGAGAAATTCAGTGTTCTGGAGGCCTTTGGCACTAACGAGAAGAACTTCAAGCGTTCCTTGTGGCATCTTTGGAGGAACTTGGGAATTGAGAAGCTAGCTATAATTATAAACTGAACAGATCCAAAACTCGATCGATCCGAGGAATATATTACTGCGTTAATTAACTTGTCTGCATGTGTTTCTGAATTTGTCTTCCACCTTCACGCGACCATCCGTGGAATCCAAACAACTCACAACTCACGTGCTTTGCTTCATTGCCAACCCATGCAAGTTAATTTGCTGGTTTTTCTGTTTTCCTGGTTATTACTTAGTGTTAAATTAGCACTTATTTAGGACCGTTTTAATCAATTTTGAGGCTTAATTAAGGCCATACTTTTAAGGAATACATACATTTTCTTATATTTAAATATTAATTAAATAATATTTATATAAATTTGTATATTATACTTTCTTTTTTTCTTTTTTCAGATCCATTCTTCTTGTGTTTATGGCGTGCATGTAAAATTACTAATTAAGTTTGAATTTAGTTATATTGTTATAGACTCAATCTCCCACGCATAAAAATGAACCAAAATACAGAATTGAGACAAGAAAATCTACTCGTAATTTAATTTATGGCAATGAAATGTTATATGGTTCTCTACATTTTAGTGATTAGCTTGATAAATATCATGTAAAGTGTCACGTCAATTTGTAATAAAAGCTGTAATACCCATATATATATATATATATACACACGTTAATTAGTTTGAGAAATCCAAGTAAACATCTTTGAGAAGTCCCTCGTGTGAGCATGTGATAAGTTTGAGAATTATGAACTTCAACGGGTTAAGGTTACCTAGAGAAAAAATAGGACATTGCAACCCTTTGGTACGTAGATTGATAGGAAACATTAACCAATTAAAAATTTTTTGACATTAATTATAAAGAGAAATGCTATTTTTCCAACTCACATCTATCTCATCTATATTTTTTTTAAAAAAAATCACCAGAATTTATAGGCTTCTATGTATATCCAATGATGAATTTTAAAAATAGATGGATAAGAAAGAGATGAATGCTAAAGCTAGCTAGCGTAGATTCAAAGGAAAAAAAAAATCCGCTATATATATATATATGCAACTTTGGACCCTCAAAATTGTACAGTGGACCTTAGTTTATCAACTTGTAATTTCAGTTTCAGAATTCCTTCAACCCTACGTAATTCAAAAGTTGAAAATTGAACAATATTATCACATAATTTTCGTTTGTACCTCTAATCTTTGTTAATTACTAGTACTTCTATGCCTAACACTTCCCGCCAACTCTCTCTCTCTCTCTGTCTCTCTCTCTCTCTCTCTCTCTCTCTAAGCGAAATCTATTGTTTAATTTATTCAAGTCTCTATAACTCTCCTCTAAAACCCAAACTCTTTTATGATCCCACGCACTCATTCTTACTCTTAATGAATTTCAATTCTTGCCTTATCTTTTAGCTGTTACAGCTTTTTTTTTAAAAACCCAACAAAAGAAAAACAAAACGTTTTGAGAAAGAGATAAAAAAAAAAAAAAAAAAAAAAAAAAAAAAGAAGGAAAAGAAACGAGTTCCTTCAAAACAAACCATAACGTTTCACTTTTCATCTGAGTTGGGTCTATGGTAAAGGATGACTCTCTCTTGTGGGTTTCTTGAATTTATTTTATATTAATTTTAGAAACTCTTTTGGCTACATGTAGTGCTCTTAAAGTAATGGAAGGAATTAAAGAATGTGACAGTAATGTGGAAGAGAAGGGTGCGGTTTCTACAAGTCCTTCGGTCTCTGGTTCTTCTGATAATGGGGTTCCCAAGGCAATCTCTGTTCAAGGGTTCGTGTTTCTTTATCTTTTTTTTTTTGTTGTATTATGCTGTTAATCGTTTGTATTTTTTTTATTTTTTTATTTTGTGTTGATTTGAAGATAAAAACTTGGCTAGGACCCCTTTGACTCTGTTTGAATGCTTAGAAAAAGAAAAAGAAATAGTATTATATGTGTTGCTCTCTTCCTATGGAGTATGAGAAGCAGATAGCAAAGAATCCTGAATTAATTATTGTATATTCCTATATTTTTGCATTTTGATTTCTGAATATGAATTCTTGTGTTAACTGTTTTCTGCCCCTGTTGGTATTTTTAGGCGGATAACGGGTCCAACAAGACGATCAACAAAGGGGGGATGGACAAGGGAGGAGGTCAATAGCTAGAGATTTTTGTATTCTTTATTTATAGCGTCTTATAACTGCATATTGGATAATTTAATTGCACGTACACATTATGATGCATTAATTCATGTGCCTGCAGCCCATGCATGTATCTTTGTGGATAAAAATTGCATTCTGTCTATCAAATGTTCATCAGCAAGCACCTAATTTGTTTTGTCCCCCCCTTGTTTTCTTGTTAACAGGATAAAATATTAGCCATTGCTGTCAAAGAATTCAATGGCAAAAACTGGAAAAAAATTGGTGTGTTGACTTCACTTATTTTTTCATCTCTCGTTAATCGTAGTTGTAATACGAGAAGTGCTAGGGAGCCAAACAAATGAACCCAAATTTTTTTTCAAATTGACGTGATAGACAAAGGAGAGAGAATTACATTTTTTTAATTTAAAAAACCATTATCACGTCAGTTTAAAAATTTTGCTGGGTTCATTTATTTGGCTCTCTAGCACTTTCTCTTCTAATATTGATATTGATCCATGCTTCTTTTATATTTTGCAGCTAAACGTGTTCATGGTAGAACTGATGTTCAATGTCTGCATCGGTGGCAGAAGGTTCTCGATCCAAGTCTTGTTAAAGGGCCTTGGAGCAAGGAGGTGCAAATTTATAGCATACACGTGGCTCTGTTTCAACAATCTCCATTTAAGGTTGTTGTCTATGATTCTGATTTACTTCTTATTTGGAAACTTCCAGGAAGATGATCTCACCATGAAGCTGGTTGCAAAGAAGGGGAAACATAAGTGGTCTGAAATTGCAAAATCCTTGCCAGGCCGGATAGGCAAGCAATGTAGAGAAAGGTAATTAAGTGCACTCTGGTCGATCAGGAAGTATAATTTATCTGTTTTCTTTTTTTAATTGCTTTTACCGATTCATTTATCTGTTTTATTAGCATAATAGATGAAAGATGTAATATGCTTAAGCACAGCTACATAAACGACTACAAACACATATGCAGGGTTAATGGTACTGATCATATAATATAAATTTTCCATATTGGGTTAATATTCTCTATATTACAATGTTTTCCATATATGTGTGATTAATTGTGATCAAATCATAGTGATTTGATTACTTATTTGTATTGCTTTCATGCAAGTACAGTTCACTTACCATATTTTTCTTATAAATGGGAATACTTTGTATTATAAAACGTATACAAGTGTCTAACACTGAACCATATATCCCAAAATTCTCAGTCTTTCTTTTTCTTATCACTTCAGCTATATATTTCTTCAATTAGATTTTATTTTAAAATCTTCACAGGTCCTCCCAGTCCAGTACAGCCCACATATATAGACCAAAATTCTTGCCTTTGTCCCTGTGCATATGCAGTAAATAACTGCTCTAGCTTTCACCTTTGATGATTTTCTTTTCAGAAGGAAACCTCTTTAATTATAGTTTCATCATTTCCTTGTAAAAGAATAAACGAATAAATCTAAATCTAGTTTTTTTTTTTTTTTTTTTTTAAGGTGGCATAACCATTTAAATCCAGATATAAAAAAGACTGCATGGACAGAAGAAGAGGAGTTGATACTCATTAGGTCCCATCAGATATACGGGAACAAGTGGGCCGAGATAGCAAAGTCCCTGCATGGAAGGTATATATCACTACCAAACTTTTACTTAAAAATATATATATATATATATATATATTATATGAGCAGATGGCAATTGATTACATGTTTCCTCTAGCTCCCTAAAAAATGAGATTTAATTTATAGAGCTAATTGTGTAATCTAATTACTCTAAATAATCCATCAACTTGAAAAGTTTACAATATTATTCATGGGATATATTATACGCTTTGAAATCTGTACTTGAACTGCATATTTTTCCAGCTGGGTATGAGAAGTAGTTGTTATTATGATACATTATTTGATATGAACAGGACTGAAAATTCTATAAAAAATCATTGGAACTGCTCAGTGAGGAAGAAAGCGGAGTCTAAGGAGATTAAACGAAGTCTTGATCAGAAAGTGAACTTGAAGGGAAGTGCATACACTTGTTCACCGGAAACAATTTTTGATGCTGACAATGCAAGTACTTCTTGTCGTCCGAGTGTTGGACAATGGCAAGAAAGTGATAATAATTATAAGGGTAACACATTCAGAGAATCACATAACACAGGTATTCATTCCTTCCAGTGATTTATGTAATATATATTTCCAATTAATAACTCAGTTTGCTTTAAGATGTTCATAGTTGCAAAAGAATAATAACTCATAATTTTCTTCATGTATATATCTGTAGACAACTCTGGTGGAAAAAGGAATTCAAAAAGTCCAGTTTCATTTTGTACACCACCAAGCCACAATAAAGGAGCAAGTACGGTTGAATGTAGCAGTGCAGAATCCATACTAAGAAGCGCTGCAAGGAGTTTTAACAATACTCCATCTATCATAAGAAAACGAAGCCTTCAATGTTCTAGGAAAATTGACAATGCAAATGATCACAATGATATTGTTTGTTCACAGGAAGAAATTATCAGAGAAAACTTCGACATTAATAGCCCCCACTTGTTACATCTTCGTCCATGTGACGACAGATGTGATATCAACAGCATAGTTGTAACAAATGAGAAGCAACTTGTCTTGCCTCCTTCAAAGTCTCAGAAGCTCCAAACAGGTAGTATATGAGTACTTGTTGTATCAATTTGGTGAGTGATTTTTGTCACTCTTTTGTTGATAATATAAATTTATGTGCGTTTCTAGCTATTTCTTCAAAACTACATATCAATTGGCTTATTTGTTAAACACCATAGCACAAAACAATGAAGAGATTATGATAGATATGAAGCAGGCGGGCCAGTTGATTTTTCTTTTACTTTTTTTTTTTTTTTTTTTTTTCATTTTCTAATACTCTCTCTATTCCTCTTTGGGCTCTTTCTTGCAGATTAATTATTTTTTATTTTCGTGTAAAATTTAGATACACCTCTAAACATGCATGGACTGACGGGATAGAATTTGTACATAGAGCTAGCACAAATATCACTTCCACTAGTGGGCTGCTCTGAAAATTTTAACATGAATTGTCTGATTAATTTATTTAAGGCAGGCAATAATCTCTTTTACATTGGAAAATATCATTCACCAACATATTATTTATTTATTTATATAGGGGTTTGAATGCGCGAGGTGAAATATACGCGATTTGAATTTAGTACCTGAATTTTTAATTTTAACAATTAAAGGTTTTTCTTTTTAATTTCAAATAGGTTTTTATATATATATATATAATTTTTAATTTTGTTTTTATCAATTTACAGTACAATTAATTAGCCATATGTTGCAATATAACTTTAATCTAAATAAAAAGATTAAAAATAAAATTTTTATGAGGGGCAAAACCACCCCTCAGCCAGCTCGCTTTGTGAGGGGTATATGCATGCTAATGATGCTATGAAATTTAATTTGTATTTTAAAATAGTTTCTCTTTTATTTGACTTCAAATGTCCTCTTGTTCCCAGTTCCCACCAATTAAGGGTGGCCATTCCTTTAAGAGGGGAGGCTCCTCTCTCGGAAATGGATCTTCTCCATTTCAAATGAAATGAAGATGAGTCATTTAGGTAAAATGGTCTAAAAATGAAGACAAAAATATCCTCATCTTTTACGAGAAGAACAATAATATCCTAACATTTTGCCTAAATGGTTTCTCTCCATTTCATTTCCATTTTCCCTATGATCAAATAGGGTTAGTCATCCATTCATGCAGTGCAGCTCCAAACGAGAACTATGTGACATCAATTTGTTGGTCTATATGAAACTAATGTTACATGTCATCAATTAATTAATTAAATCGGTTATTTATGGAGGCATCTATTTCAAATTAGAAAAAAAAATTATACACTTAATTGCGAAAGAGAAATATACCATATTTTTAAAGTCATTCTAGAAGTCATTCGGGTATCTCTCTTGTTTAACTCTATGAATGAAATGACTTTTAAAATTACAATTTAATTAAAATTCAATAATAATCAATTACAAATTCAATTGTAATTTTTGAAGCCACATTAATTTTAGAGTAACACAAAAAGGACACAATAATGATTTCTAGCGTTACTTATATTTTTATCAACAAATATTTCACCATGTGGATGTCATGTCACAATTCCAAACTAACCCTTAAATCAACACTGACGGATAAAACTGTAATTTCAAACCTTACACTAAAAAAGAAAAAGACAAAAAATAGAACATTCAAATATATTGGATTTTCTTACAAAAATATATATATATATATATATATATATATATATATATATATTGGATTTGACGCAGAGAGCTTCTGCTAAGAAGAAGAAAAATCGCAAGAAGGAAAGGGACAATCAATGGCAAAACCCTCCACAACCAATCATCATCTCCCAGAATCATTCTATGGCTCAGTGAAAATCTCCAAGGATGTTCCTTCTCAATCTGTGACTGCGATCAAAGATTTGTTTGAAGACGTAGAAATCTCCGGTCCCGTCCCTGAAAATTGCAACACAAAGGACTTCTACTCCGACCTGATCCGCGGCCACCTCAAACCCCAAAGAGTCGTTCGTGGCCGAGTCACCTGTCTCCTCTCGGCCACACCCGCTATCACTGTAACAATTTCTAATCTTACTTCTTTTACGTTGTATTATATGCCTGAGAACCGTTTTGTTGCCGAGGAAATGTAGGAAAAGGAAAATTCTCGACCCGTCATTTTGTTTTAGGCATATAATTTTGACAATCCCTAATCAGTGAATTCTGGATTTCGGAGCTCAATTGATTGGGTGATCCTTATATTTGGGAATCTGAGCTAACGTTTCTTTCTTTGCGGGTTACTCAAATTGGCAGTACAAGGGTTTTTTTTCTTTTTTTCCTTCTTTCTCACATACTGTTGAAAACCCAGAAAATGGAACGTTTCTAAGATCATTATCCTCTGTTTTTCCTCCATTTTCTCGGCAACCAAATGTTTATTATTCGTGGGTTTGCAGAATGTCTATCGTTCGGTACATGGAGGGGCTGTTGCAGCTATTGCTGAGACGGTGTCAATTGCTTGTGCTCGAACCGTGGTGGCTGAGGATAAAGAACTCTTTCTTGGGGAACTCAGCCTGTCATATCTCTCCGGTGCTCGAAGTAACGTGAGTTTATTTTTCCTTTATTTTCACCAAATCTGTAGTAGCCGAAACATTTTCGTTGATGAATAGGCCACTAAGCCCCAAAAGTGAAATGGGACTCTTGTTTATGCGCAGGAGGAGGTGATTGTTGATGGGTCTGTCTTGAGGAGCGGAAGAAATTTGAGTGTAGTTGCAGTGGATTTCAAACTCGAGAAAACTGGACAGCTGATCTACGCTGCTCGGGCCACCTTCTACCACACGCCGGTTGCCAAGATGTGAAGTCTTTGTGGATTGTGTGGTTCAATATCTTCGAATAGGAATCTCCACCCACTAGCATTTGTGTTTTTGTTAACGTTGGTGTTTTTTTGTTTTTGTTTTTGTTTTCTGTTTTAAAGATAAATACAACATAAAACACTTTTATAAATTCACAAACAGACGTGTTAATTTTGTTGTTTAAGTAAACTATCTGGATTTAAGTAAACACAGTTTTCATGAATTGGAAGTTTTTGTTAACGTTTGGTTTAGACTCCAATTTCCTATTCAACGTTGAATAGGAGTCTCAACTTTAGGGACAATGTATTTGGAAGTAAGCAGCCTCGAGATCGAGTCCAAGCAATTATTAATTATTATTATTATTTATCAAATACAAGATTATAATTCTTTAAGATGAGAAAATTTTTGCTATAAATCTATAGGGCATCCATGGCCATCATGTCTTACATTGAGTTAAAGCCTATACAAGTAGATTTCCACAAAAAAAAAAAAGGATTAAGATTGATCTTGTCCTTCTCTTATCCTTCTTTGCTGACATGGTATTATCAATCCACCATTGATTTTTTTTCTTTTCTTTTAATTAAAGATTGATCTAAGGGTGAATTCACAATGCTTAGTCAGCGAAAAGTAATAAGAGAAATTCAAGAGAATACAAAATAGCATACCTCAATTATTTTGGTACTTGAATGCTTTTCACCCTTTGGGTGGAAAATGATCCTCTGGACCTCTTCAGCCTTATGTAAACCAGTTTGTTCTGACCCCAATTATACATTGGAAAATGCATATAAAATATATACTTAGATTCAGAAAAACGTTTACAGGTAGAGATCTAAACTGGACAAATTTCGAATTTGTCGAAACCACAACACTTCATAACTTGGCAATGGGCATGTTGTAGAAGGTAGCACGAGCAGTATAGACTAACTGCCCTGTTTTCTTGAGCTTGAACTCCACTGCAACTAAAGTCAAATTTCTTCCACTCCTCACTACAGAGCCATCAACTATCACCTCTGCCTGTGTGCAGAAAAAGTAGAACCTCAGATATTTGAAGAGGAGAAGGAACAAAAAGGCATAACAATGTGAAAGTAGTAAAAGAAATCACGATCATCAAGTGTGTTCAAGCATATGCTACTAGAAAACAATCAAAGCAAGACATCATGGTAACAAGTTAGCAGAACTTGTCTTTAGCCTGGAATTTTCTTCCTCAATGACCGAATACATGGCCTAATGCCAGTGAGTTGAGAGCACATTTTTACATACTTGAACCATGACAAAGCATGTGAAGAGCCCAACCAACACATATGAGAAATACCATTGTGTTCGTTTGGTAACACTTTTTGCCCAAGCTTTTTGCTTTCTACCAAAAAGCAAAAGCATTAATAAACAACTCAAAACTACTTTCAATCAAAACACTTTTTCAAACAAAAACAGAAGGCACCATTCTCATGACTAAGGCTGCAAATTAGTAATCATCCTTTATGACTTGTGCGTGATACAGGGGTATTCAAGTAATCAAAGTGATAGAAATAACAAATAAACAATGCAATTTCAGTATCAAGATCACTCTTAGTCTGATTCACCCAAAAAGAATGAGGTTGCAGTTAAAATGTTTCAGAAAACTCCAGCCTTTGGTCTGCATGCTATTCCTAACAAGAAAGGAATAGTTATTCCTCTCCTTTATGGGAACTATTCCTCACTTTAAGCAATGGCCATTCCTATGGAATAGTTGTTATTCCCATGAATAATAAAGCAGCCTCAAAGTCCCTAACTGGAGCCACGTGGCGTAGTGTGTTGCTGAATCTATAAGCACACAATTCACAATTCTTCCACAAAACCAAGAAAAATTCAAGGGATTGCAAAAAATAGAAGAAAAAGTACTCCTAAGTGTTTCTTATTGAAAATAGACTAAAAAAACATAGTTTGGCGGCCAAGCCATCCTTATTAGGCTTAAATATAAGTAGGGTCATAGCCCTGGAAAACAAAGTACGAAAGTACCCTACCGAGATTATGTTTGAACGCAATTAAGTCCTATTCGAACGATACTTACAAATTGCACATAGTTCAAACGACCTTCAAACACTAGTGCGAATGGGGGCTTCCGCGAGTACCCTCAAGAACACCCTCGATCAAATGCGCCTCAATTGCCGTAGCAATCGAGGCTTTCAAAAACTCACTTGAAGAAGATCTTGCAATCATGTTCGAACAAGAGATGATGTTGTTCAAACATCGGCTCTTCTCTTCAAATTTATTCATGAAATTATAGACTATTCGATCTACATCATCCTCTATGCATTGGAGAGAATTCCTCACCATCTACTTCAACACCATATTGTGGCCCTTGATCAACATCAACTAATGCATCATCCTTGACTCCCCGAATTCTATTCCCTTACCATAAGGATTACCCTTTCTACAATCTGCCATCCCATGTCCAGGTTCACCACATTTGAAGTAACGTGGCGGGATACTAGTCGAACCTGCCTTGTTAGGCTACACATTCGGCTGCCATTTATTCTGTGTAGGTGGTGGAACAACATTATATGCAGGTGGTGTGGGAATTGGGCGACTATTACCTCCAATACTTCCTCCTACGATTTCCAATGGTCTCCTAGACAAAATTTTGAAATTGTTGTCTCATACCTCAAATGTATCTTGAAACCAACTGATCATTCAACTCTGCAAGATCAACACGTGCTACTGCTCTCATGTGTTTCAATAATTCTCAACTATTGATCTTGATTTTCTCTTGCTGCACTCTACTTTGCTTCAATTGTTACCACCATGCAGCGAATCTCCCCCTAAACTTCATTGCCACCAAAGAAACTCTCTCATCCTCAAGAACCTCATTGAAATCCAACATTTCCTTCACAGCAGCTACCCAATCCAAAAATTATTCGAGTTGCAAGCAACACTCGAATTCAAGTATGTCAAGTTTGAACCCCGCCTCCCATCTTTTAATGTTGTTTGGCACCAATGGATGTTCCCTCCTTGCTCTACGGCTCTGCAAACAGATTAATAAGCTCATCCTCACACTAAAATCGTCATCTTCCTCCACAAAACGCGGATTTGGTTGAAGGCGACGCCCATTAGAATTCCCAAGGCGGCAATTTGTTCAGTTAACACACCAATTTGATTCCAAAACTGATTACCAATCGAACTGCTCCTCTAAGTGTTGGAAATGTGTCTTCAACTACTCATCATATGTTGTCTCACCACACTCATACACATCGCCAATGCTTGCATACTTACTTCCTCCTCCATGTGCTCCTTTGCGTGCCATGGTAGGAGATAAAACCTTGACTTTAATACGATCTGATGCAACGTGGCGTAGTGGGTTGCTAAATCTATAAGCACACAACTCACACTTCTTCCACAAAACAAGGGATTGCAGGAAAACAAAAGAAAATGCACTACTAGTGTTTCTTATTGAAAACTAATAAAAAACAACATAGTATGGCGGCAAACCTGAAAAACAAATCACAAAACTACCTTGTCGCAATTGCCTTTGAACATGATTAGGTCACATTTGAACGAGACTTACAAATCGCACACAGTTCTAACGACCTACGAACACTACTGTGAAATGGGGCTTCTTGAGTACCTTGATCGAACACACTTTGATCATCAGAGCAATGGAGGCTAAAAAAAAAAAAAAACTCACATTCATTGGAGCACCCGAGAGATATGAAATGCTCAGTTCCCCAAGAGAAAGTCCCTTATCCTCGGCCACCACAGTTTTGGCACAAGCTATTGACACCATCTCAGCAACAGCCGCAACAGCCCCTCCATGAACTGAACCATAGAAATTCTGCAAACCCAAGAAAAACATTTACCATTCATTTGAGGAAATGAAGTATGTCAGAATAATAGTAATTTACCATTTCCATGGCCTTGGGCTTTTGGGACAAATGGTAATTTATTAAAGAAAAACAAAGGAAAAACGTTACAAGAGTGTCATGATTTTTTAGTTATAGTTGAAATACTTAGCCATATTAAACAACTTCATTTTGGGGAAGATAGAACAAGTGATAGTGGAACCCCGAACAACAAAATCATTATATGTATACCAAGTAGTGTAGTATTGATCTAAGCTGAAGTAATAATTACAATTTTCATAAGAGAAAAAGAACTTCAAAGCAATGAGAAATTACAATTCTCTTTGTTTCTCATTTTCTGCGACCAAATAAGCATATAGCTTCCTAACTTTCCTCAGACCCAGATACTAAAACATCTTAATCAGAAAATCAGAAAATAGGAACAACACAAAACATACATTTTTCAACGAACAACTCGAATTTAAGTCTCAGCCACCAAAAATAGAATAGATGTAAGAGAACCATAGAAAATGAAGCAAAGAGGGGTGACGAGAGTTACAATGAAAGCAGGTTTGATGGTGAGGATGCAGGTGACTCGGCCACGTAGGACCCGGTCTGGCTTGAGGAAGCTGCGAACCAGGTCGGAGTAGAAGTCCTTGGTATTGCAATTATCAGGGACGGGATCAGAGACTCCCACCTTTCGTAGGAAATTTGTTACCACCGACACATGTTGAGAAGGAATTTCCTTGGCAATTGTTGTAGAGGAAGAGACTATGTCTGGGAGTTGAGTATCTGAGGGCTTCGCCATTGTCTCTGTCTGTTTTTTTTTTCCTCTCCTAAAACCTGGTGGATAGGACTATTAGATTTGCAAAAAATAATAATAATAATAGAAAGGCGGTTGTGTCTCTTCCTCTTTTGTTTTTCATTCCTCTGATGTTGAGGACCTATATAGTAATTTTTATAAAGTAGGGCTTTTAGGTTTTGATTAAAAATAATCAAGATGATATAAAAATTCTTTTAAAGTTGGTTTGCCTACTTGTATATACATGCACTGATGCATACCAACATTTTCAAGGAACCTACATAAAACTAAAACATATTAAGCTTAGTAAAAAGATAAAAATAACTCTAATTTTTTTTAGTAAGACAAAAATACTTTAATAAATTAATGTTTTAGTTTTTTTTTTTTTTTAAACTTTATTTTAGTGTATTTTTGTCATTTGTGAGTATTGTCTATTTTTTGGTAGTTTAAAGAGACATTATTACAATTAAAAATTTATGAAGAATGTTGTCAATTGGACGGTAATTTGAGAAGAGTATGTAGATTTTCTCATATATATATATATATATATATAGGAATATGCAATTCATGTTTACAAACACTAATTAAAATTTATAGGAATATGTCTCATTTAATAATCATATATATTTTTATGTTTACTATTAGTTTATCTATTAAATCAAATTTATTCTAGCCGAGTGGGAAAAGCGTATGGGAAAGAATTACAGATAAAAACTAGTAAAAGTGAAAAACCAACCACTGACATGATTTTAGGAGAGGAAAACAGAAACAGACAAAGAGACGATGGGTAAGCCCTCAGATACTCATCTCCCAGAAATAGTGTCTTATTGTTTCTAGAAGGGTACGTGATGTCATCATGTCGCCGGTTTGGGACTCCTAAAACCAATACTCGGAATAGCAAAATTCATTTTATAGTAAAAATGAACGCACATCATTAGAATTTAGAATCGCAAAGAAACAATGCCGCATTAGTTTCACTTCATCGTCAGTACCATTTATACCCTTTTTACATTGAAATAAATGAGTTAAACAAGCTGCTTATCTTAATTCTTATGGCTAAAACACACCCCCAAAAAAAGAGAGTAAAATTAACATCCAATTGGAGATTCTCTCTCACCCAATTGTCATCACTGTCGGCCACTATAAGCAGGAAACAATTGTGCACAGGGTCTCGGCACTTTCTTCACGTCTTGTGTAAGAATGTATTCTTTGCAACCACACTGGGTAACCTCATGGTTTAACTAACCTCTTCACTTCCGGCACTATTTTATTGGTTTGCTTGCTTTCACCCTAGCTGCTAGTATGGTAGGAAGTTCTGCTGAATTGTAAGGCAGACCCCTTGAAAGAGGAGGCAGACAAAAAAAATAATATATTAAT
This sequence comes from Corylus avellana, assembly GCF_965113065.1. Taxonomy (NCBI): domain Eukaryota; kingdom Viridiplantae; phylum Streptophyta; class Magnoliopsida; order Fagales; family Betulaceae; genus Corylus; species Corylus avellana. The sequence goes on from NC_142495.1 coordinate 1,673,381, forward strand.
ATAGCGTGCTATGAAGAAAATTCATGGAAAAATCAATTGCAAGTGTATTTTAGGAGAAATTTGCATTACACTATTGATTGGGTTTCTGAACCAGTAAAAGGGTATCAGATAGGCAGCGGTGATTAAATTTGATGAGATCGAATTCCAAAACTCCATGGGGAATTATGACCAGTCAGGGCGACATCCTGTGTGTGGATGGTGGGGTCTAATTAAGGGGTGGGTTAGGGTAGAGCTTATGCTATCAATTTTGAAATATGGGGGAAAAAGAAGAAAAGCAGAAGTTATACTAGAAGGAAGCTGGTGCCATGGACACCTACTTTACCTCAATGAGAATGTAGCATGTACAAGTCAAATAAAACAACTGAAAGGATCTAAAATTTCACTATCATCGGAGATCAGAAGAGTGAACAGTTATTTGTACTGACCACTTCTTAGGCTTTATGAAAATATGGCATTAACGAAGGCCTCTGCATCAAAGGGTTGAAGGTCTTCAACACCCTCTCCAACACCCACAAACTTCACAGGGATGCCAAGCTCATCAACCACACTGACCTGCAACAAGAAATTACAGTTTATTGATTACCAAGATCGTCTTAAATATAAAAGTATATAAGAAGGATAAAAATAAAAAATAAAAAATAAAAAAGTCAGAAATTACACCAGAGAATATTGCTCAGATGAAATTAAAACCTACCACGCAGCCACCTCTGGCAGAACCATCAAGTTTTGTCAAAATCAAACCAGTTATTCCAACGATCTGCCACAAAAGCTCCAAGTCAAAAGTTTACATAAACGTTGTATTGCCTCATAAAAAGCAGTTAATAAAATTAGTACCAAACCACGTTAATGCGAAAGGCAAAGATGGGAATAATACTTCATTGAACTCTCTTGCTTGTGGTAGCATATTCAAACCTGTGGTCCCATCCAAAACTAGCAGGATCTCCTGCAAATAAAATGATATTATTATAGACAAGTCTTAGAAACATACTTAAAAAAAAAAAAAAAAAAAAAAAAAAAAAAAAAACATTACATCACACAACAGAGAAACAAAATTTGGTTAGACAAGGAATCTTCATTCATATAGATCCAGATATGAAAACTAAAATTTATTTAAGCTATTCTCCATAACACCAGGGGTCATCAAAGAAACCAGAAGAGATGGCTACTCTAACTGGAATAACTGCAGTAGTCAAAACACACCAATTTCATTCAATTATACAGCATCTAACTAACATCTAATATTTTTCATTTGGGAAAGCTGTCTGTAGATTACAATAATAGCTGGTACTTGAGATGGAAACCACCATACAGAAGTAACACAGGAGAAATAAGTCCCTTACTCCCTTATATACATATATTGGGATAAGTAAAAAAAATTCTGAAGAAGGATGACAAATGCTATACATCCACGGAAAATGAGTTATTGCCTTTCTATTGAAAAGAAAAGAAAAAAATCAGTTTTTCAATGGTACCGCTTATGTCACAAAGGGCCAAAGCAACAAACAGACATGAGGTGATACTTCAGTACCGCATCATAGAGGCCATACGTTAGTACCATATCCTAGATCCCCACCCCAAATTTTCTCAGGCATGCCTCCAGATTCGCAAACATTCAAACATGTATACCTATCTAAAAAAAAAAAAAAAAAAGAAAAGCTGCCATAATTTGAGCTTACATTTGGTGCACCTGAAACAACTTTGCCCACAGCTTTTTTACATGCAATCAACTCTTCCATCAGGCTGTAATTAGTGTGTAGACCTGACACCATAAAATTACAGTTGTGCTGAAATTTTATCCACAAAGAGGCACATTAAACGATACTGAAAGCTAACCATAAAAGCTGTGTGTACTTACGTCCAGACGTGTCACATAACACTACATCGAAATCTTGTTCCTTCCCTCTTTTCACAGCTTGTGAAAGAACTATTAAGAAGCACTTTAATATCATGAATTAGTATTTATAAAATTGCATCTAAAACTTCTAGAGACAACAGAACATTAGAAATGAGACGCAAAAATGAATTCATTAGACTAGTTTACTTTAGTTGTCTACCTGATGATGCTTTCGCCTTATCCCTTTCAGACACAACAATCTCGCACCCAGTCCTCTCAGCCCATATCTCCAGCTGATCACTAGCAGCTGCTCTAAAAGTATCTCCCGCTGCCATCAATATCTGGCACATTTTCAAAAAACAGAATGAAGAACCAACTCATGAAGTAGTCATGCTCCACTTGGCAGAGAAATGTGAAGAAGAAAAGCAAAATGAGGTCAAACTAGTTAAACTTTTGAAACATTAGCTTCATCTGGTAAAAGATCAACATATGTGCGTATGATTATGCACACACAATAACCCATCACCCTCAAATAACAGACACCTTTAGAATCCCTGAAATATCCTGACCTCTACGTGGAGACTCCAAAAACCTTGCTACAAATATGATTTTATCCCCCATTTGCCTCCCTCCATCAAAATTTTATATCACTCTTGTAACGGACAAGACTATTTCCTATTGGATGTAGATACTATTAGTCACATGTAGGGTAAAACTAACTTGGTAATTGCTTCTCCTAATTTAGTCCAACCTAAATCCTGTTATATCTTAGAATACCAACCCAAATGAAAAGGTCAGACAAGCTCATTTAAGTCTTTGTCTATATCAACACAAGTTGTTCTAGACAATAGCATCTACTACAAGTCAAGTCCTTTCTATCCTCAAAAAAGAAGTACCTTTGATGTTTTCTCTCAGAGCAACATAAATCATCCTACTATATTAGGTAATTTAAACCAAATTTGTACTTGTGGACGTCACCGAAAGAAGCCTGAGGAATGAGCTCCTTATGTAAAACATGAGAAATCCACACCCCTATCCCACTAGGCTGACATGAGTAATTTTTTTTTTATTGGAAAAAGAATAGATTCTCAATATGTTTTCCTTCTATCAATCAAATATTTCTCTTAGTACTCATACTAATAAACCAAAAAAATAAATATAAGGGACCATACTAAGTACAGTTCAGGTCCTCAAATGAACAACAAATTCCACTGTTTCAGTTTTCTTCTTTGTAAGTCATTCTCCTCATTATATTCCATCGCAGGATAAGCAATAATAATCTCACCTTGGCCCCTTCATTTTTCAGTCTATAGGCCAGTTTTCCTGCAAGGAGCAGTTAAATCAGAAAATCATTTTCTTGTTTGTAATAAATTGGAAGTTTATTCCCCCCCAAAAAAAAAATATTAACCATAGATTTATTAGTTTGAACAAAAATTTTACATGAAGAATTGTTTTTTATGATAAAATAATCCATATACTCTATTGACTTGACAAAATCACTAGAAGCTTGTAATTGGTGTAATATCATTCAACACGAAGAGATCCCTACCAATTCAGTTCAGCAGAAAAATGATTCTGAAAAAAATCTACTACGCTGCATAAATTCCACTAAATATATAATTGTGAAGCCTGGAGCCGGAACTTCATGTTTGTTAATCTAGACATGGAAATATAGACGATGAGCCTCTCTTACACCTTCAACTTAGCTAGCCTCTTCTACCAAACACCTTCTTGAGAAGCACTTTTCATAAAAGAAATGGAGTTTACCACTAACATTGAAAGCTCAGCAGGGAACTTGCAACCACAGTAAATTCCCATCTTACCAAGTGATGTTGTCTTGCCACCTCCATTGACACCCACAATCATAATCACAGCGGGTTTCCTGATGGCATAACAAAAATTAATCCCAGGTACACTCCAAATTGAGTACAATATCAATCTCGCGAAACATGAAATCAGGCAAAACCAATGCTTTAAACGCCCAAACCTGAATCCAAGCTGAAGCTCGGTTTTACTACCCCTCGTAGTTATCAATTCCAACACACTCTTCTTCAACGCATCCTAAAATCCATCAAAAATCCACATATCAACAATCCACACCAATGTCTTCAGTTATAGAGGAAAAAAAACACAAACTCATTGAATCGAACTTTTTATTTTCAAAAGCAAAAGCAACAAACTACATGGATTGGCCACAATGGACATAAAATTTAACTCATAGAGCAGTAGGTTAATGTCTTATATGCAAAAGCTCAGTATCAATACCTTAATCTCATTCCCTGACTTAAGCTTCCCTGCCAATATATCCTCCCGCAACCTCTCCACGATCTTAATGGTGATCTTTGGTCCGAAGTCAGACACCAGTAGAGCCTGAAATTAGTGAATAGCACCCAATCAAAGCTTCAATAATCAAACATACGAAAACATTTTTCCGAATTATATTTTTTGGGAAATTGTTTTCCGATAAACAGTTTTCTGGGGAAACAAACGAAGCATACGCTGAAAAGAGGGGACAAGAAAAACCTCTTCGAGTTCGTCGAGGACTTTATCGGTGTCGGCGAGGTTCCAGTAGAGGAGGAGCTCGTCAATGACGGCGAGATTGTCACGGGTTTTCGAGAAGCCTGAGAATACCTTCTCCACGTCACTCTGGGCCTTCTCCTTGATCAAGCGCCCGAGCCGCGTGAAGAACCCGGTCTGCCCGGCCAAGCATTTGAACCGCGAATTGTCGGGTCGGTTCGGACTGTAAGGAACGGAGCGGGCCCTGGGGAGGGTTGAGAGGATGTGGGGTGATAATGAAGGTGAAGGTGAAGGCGGAGGAGGTTTGCAGAGGTGCGAGAGGTGAGCAGGAGAAGCTGCCATTTTCCTACTCGAACTGTGAGTGTGAGAGAGGCAGCCTTTTACTCGGCACCGTTTGAGATAAAGTACTCATGAAACGATGTCGTTCGTATTTTCAAGACATTTATGTTCGTTTTTGATATTTCAGAATGCACAAAACTATGCATTTTTTTAATTCCATAATTCACATTTTTTTAAGACATCCATTTTCGTTTTGGTTATTTCAAAATGCACAAAACTCCATAGTTTTATACTTATTTTTTAGAATTTCTAAATTAAATGTTTTAATAAGAAATATTTATAAAGTCACCACTCATCACAAAAGTTTAAGCAGATAAGAATATATGAATTTAATTATTTAATTAATATTTTAACACTGTTCCACACTTGTAAGCTCAAGCTCTTTCTTAATAATTAAAGCCTAACATATAAAATATATAATTAAAATGAGAAATAATTAACAAGACAAATAGAGAAAGATCAGAAAATGTCAACTTTTGGTCACGCACAGCAAACGAAAACGTAGTAACAGATGAGTTGTAAGTTGGGTTGAGACCACTAATCACGAAGAAAATAAGATCATCGTCATCAACAAGGCTATATATACCCACCGCAGATAATTAATATACCTATAATTTGGGTTGAATGAGATATTCATATATGATTTACTTCATTGAACTCTCGTGCTTGAAAGTAAATTATGTTCATTTCAAAGGGAAATGATTTCCTTGTGATTCAAAGGGAGGAAACAGTGAGGAAAAGTTTGAGGACGAGGACAGAGAAGACGAGAGGGAGAGATGAGCCAAAAATAGGCAATCACAGTAGCTAAAGTATGTGTTTAAGATAAGAAAATACGTGATATTTTTGTGTTATGAACCAAATATATACGATGTAGAGTTTTAGAGCATCTACTAGATATGCTCTACAATCTATTGAAGATGCTCATAGGCTCAATAAGTGCATGATTCATGAATGATCATTCAGTTTACTTCAAGAAATCATTTGTAATACTCGTAATCATGTAGGTTGTGGTTCAATGGTCTAAGAAGATTTTTAAGTGGTCAGGTAAGTATTAGGGTGTGAATTCAAATCTTCACAATAGAGACTCCTCATGCCTAATTAGTATAAACCATATTGGTTCTCATTAATGTCCTGATGGGGCGAGCAATTAAACTATGGCTCAATTAGTCTCGAGTATGCGCCTGCGATTTCCGCCATCTAAGTCCTTCTTGAGTAGTCTCCCACGGATAAGTGTGACTATAGTCGTTTCAAGTAGAATAATCACAATTAATTTCTCCCTCCAACCTTATTAGTTAAAAAAAATAAAAATAAAAATTGTAGAAGGAATATCTTCGCCTCGCGGGTAAGGGAAGGGATCGCTTCTCCTCAATAAAAGTTAACAAAAGAGAAGGGTAAAGTTTTCCTTACGTGCATGGAAAATCGGAATCGTGATCCATGATTTTGTTTATCATCCATGACGACATGACATCCAATTAAAATCACGATTCAGAAGTTTCCAATCACCTTTTGGTTGTTTCTCTTTTTCGTTTTCTGAGTTGCCAATCAAATGCTTGACGGTTGACTTGGACATTGATAAAATCATGGGGGAAAAAATTATAGTGTATTATAAGAGTGATTTATTTAATAAATGTGGCAGGTGAAATATAGAAACAAACAACAATGGTAGGTGAACTACTCAAACAGATATAATTTGATGTGCAAACTAAATTAATATTATTGGTCATGTTCGATTGTTCGAAATGGCAGGCTCATCTGAAATCTGATGTAGAAAAAAAATAAATAAATAAACAGCAGAAACGAAAATTCATGGGAAAATGTTTCACATGCGCGCAGAAAGGCTTACGTAACTTTGATGACAACAACATGATGATCCAAGCAAATAAGCGTAGGAAATTTTTCATGAAATTGTGCTGTCACTTGCCTAGTCGTTGGGCATGCACGGGGTCAAGTCTTGCATAAAAATGGATGACAGTTTTTCTATTAATTTTCTCTTAGAGAGTCGATCTCACGTACAGTGATCTTATCTTAAAATAAATTCATAATATATTCAAAAAATAATAATAATAATAATAATAATAATAATAATGTTATTTAGTAGATGATCATATAATTGTTATACAACTTAAGAAAATGATTGTTTTCCTCCCCTGAGCCTCTGTGTGGGACTTATATAAGACCCACCGGTCTAATAGTAATCTTGAAAATGGGGATGATGGAAGAAGAACCGGGAGAAAATGTATAACACATCTCTATCACTTATGATGTGTCAATGAAAAGAGAAATGATTGTTGTTTTCCTAAGCCTAGGTGGATATTATTTTTTAAATACGGGGTGATCAGATAAATGATAGAGCATTTGCTCTTATTATTTTCTCATCCATCTCTATCCTCTTTTTTTTTTTAATCAACCATTGGATCAAACTTTACTTAGGTGGATCCTACAAATTTAATTGCTATATATATATATATATGGATCAAACTTTACTTAGGTGGATCCTACAAATTTAATTGCTATATATATATATAAGAACAAGAGTATATGCTCTAGTATTTCTCATTGCTAAATAACATTACCCTATTCAAAATAGATTGTAATATCTTCTAACATTGGAAAGCTAGAGCATCAATATTTAATATTGGCAGGGTTTTTTTTTTTTCACTACAAAAAACTTTCTGATTAGTAACGTGTCAATAGGCTTGACATGTTACTAAATGTTAGTAACGTATGGTTAGTAACGTGTGCGGCGTGTAACTAATTTGAGTATTACTAAATTCCTATTAGTAACGTGTCAAATTGACATGTTACTAAAGTTTAAAAAATTAGTAAAAAAAATAATTTTTTTAAAAAAAAATTGGCGAGTAGTGCTGTTAGGCCTGCAAGTTTTGTGTTTCTTCATTAAAAATAATTTCAAAGCCTTTACTATGATCCCAAGCCAAACTCTTGCTGCTTTCTATGGGTCTTGAATCTAGGCTGCCCATTTCCCCCACGGTCTCTGCCTTACTCCTCTATAATGTCTTGGGTCAACAATACTCATGTAATTAAGAAAAGAAACTAAACAAGTTGCAATTAATTAATTAATTTGAAAGAGATAAAAAGATCATAAAAATCAGAAAAAATTACCCATTAGAGTATACGATGTCCGTTCCCCAAATGGATTCAACCTGAAAAATCAAATCAAACCAACCAGAAAATCAGATCCAAAAAAATTTCAAACACCCAGATCCAAACCCGGCAGAAAATTTTTTCTTCTCTTTTTCATTTTTTTCTTATCTTCTCTTCTTTTTCTCTTTTTCCTTTTCTTTTTCTTCTCCCCGTTTGAGAGAAGAGGGAGATGCCATGGGGATATACTGGCGTGAGAGAAAAAGAGAAGAAGAAAGAAGAAAGAAAAAGTGCAGCAGTGAGGAAGAAAAAAGAGGGAAGAACAAAGAAAATGAAAAAAAAGAGGGAAGTAGCTAACGCATATTTTCAATACCCGTTGGTAACGTGTCAAATTTAACACGTTACCATTTACCATTTAGTAACGTGTTAACTTTGACACGTTACTAAAGTTTTCGATATTTTTTTTTAAAAAAAATTTTAATTTAATTTAATAATAATAATAATGTAAAAAACTAATTTTTGCCTCGCGGGTAAGGGAAGGGATCGCTTCTCCTCAATAAAAGTTACCAAAAAGAAGAGTAAAGTTTTCCTTGCGTGCATGGAAAATCGGAATCGTGATCCATGATTTTGTTTATCATCCATGACGACATGACATCCAATTTAAATCACGATTCAGAAGTTTCCAATCACCTTTTTCTTGTTTCTCTTTTTCTTTTTCTGAGTTGCCAATCAAATGCTTAACGGTTGACTTGGATATTGATAAAATCATGGGGGAAAAAATTATAGTGTATTATAAGAGTGATTTATTTAATAAATGTGGCAGGTGAAATATAGAAACAAACAACAATGGTAGGTGAACTACTCAAACAGATACAATTTGATGTGCAAACTAAATTAATATTATTGGTCATGTTCGATTGTTCGTACTGGCCGGCTCATCTGATGTAGAAAAAAATAAAATAAAATAAACAGCAGATACGAAAATTCATGGGAAAATGTTTCACATGCGCGCAGAAAGGCTTACGTAACTTTGATGACAACAACATGATGATCCAAGCAAATAAGCGTAGGAAAATTTCCATGGAAATTGTGCTGTCACTTGCCTAGCTAGTCGTTGGGCATGCACGAGGTCATGTCTTGCATAAAAATGGATGACAATTTTTCTATTAATTTTCTCTTAGAGAATCGATCTCACGTACAGTGATCTTATCTTAAAATAAATTCATAATATATAATAATAATAATGTTATTTAGTAGACGGTCATATAATTGCTATACAACTTAAAAAAATGATTGTTTTTCTCCCTTGAACCTTTGTGTGGGACTTATATAAGATCCACCGATCTAATGGTAATATTGAAAATGGGGATGATGGAAGAAGACCGGGAGAAAATGTATAACACGTCTCTATCACTTATGATGTGTCAATGAAAAGAGAAATGATTGTTGTTTTCCTAAGCCCAGATGGATATTATTTTTTAAATACGGGGTGATCAGATAAATGATAGAGCATTTGCTCTTATTATTCTCTCATCCACCTCTTTCCTAATTTTTTTTTTAAATCAACCATTAGATCAAACTTTACTTAGGTGGATCCTACAAATTTAATGGCTATATATATATATATATATATATATATAAAAAAAAAAAAAGAAGAACAAGAGTATATGTTCTAGTATTTCTCATTGCTAAATAACATTACCCTATTCAAAATAGATTGTAATATCTTCTAACATTGGAAAGCTAGAGCATCAATACTTAATATTGGCAGTTTTTTTTTTTTTGTTCACAACAAAAAACCTTCTGATTAATAACGTGTCAATAGGCTTGACATTTATTAAATGTTAGTAACATATGGTTAGTAACGTGTGCGGCGTGTTACTAATTTGAGTATTACTAAATTCCTATTAGTAACGTATCAAATTGACATGTTACTAGAGTTTAAAAAATTAGTAAAAAAAATATTTTTTTTTTTCAAATTTATTTTCGGAATTTGGATGAGTAGTGCTGTTAGGCTTGCAAGTTTTGTGTTTTTTCATTAAAATGAATTTCAAAGTCTTTACTATGATCTCAAGTCAAACTCTTGCTGCTTTATGTGGGTCTTGAATCTCAGCTGCCCATTTCCCCCACGGTCTCTGCCTTACTCTTCTATAATGTCTTGGGTCAACAATACTCATCAATTAAGAAAAAAAACTAAACTAAACAAGTTACAAATAATTAATTAATTTGAAAGAGATAAAAAGATTAGAAGAATCAACCAAAAAAATCAAAAAAATCAACCATAAAAATCAGAAAAAATTACCCATTAGAGTATACGATGTTCGCTCCCCAAATGGGTTCACCTTGAAAAATCAAACCAAACCAATCAGAAAATCAGACCCAGAAAAATTTCAAACACCCATATCCAAACCCAACAGAAAAATTTTTCTTCTCTTTTTCATTTTCTTCTTATCTTCTCTTCTTTTTCTCTTCTCATTTTCTTTTTCTTATCCCGATTTGAGAGAAGAGGGAGATGCCATGGGGGTATACTGGGCGTGAGAGCAAAAGAGAGAAAAAGAGAAGAAGAAAGAAGAAAGAAAAGGTGCAGCAGTGAGGAAGAAAAAAGAGGGAAGAAGAAAGAACATGAAAAAAAGTGGAAAGCAGCTGGCACATATTTCCAATACCCGTTGGTAACGTGTCAAATTTGACACGTTACCATTTACCATTTAGTAACGTGTTAACTTTGACACGTTACTAAAGTTTTCGAATTTTTATTTTATTTTATTTTATTTTATTTAGTTTTTGAATTAGTAACGTGTCAAATTTGACACGTTACTAAAGTTTTTGATTTTTTTTTAAATTTTTTTTTTTTTCAATTTTCAAATTAGTAACGTATCAAATTTGACATGTTACTAAAGTTTTCGATTTTTTTTTTTTAATTTTTAATTTTTAATTTTAATTTTTTTTTTTTTTTTCCAGTTTTCGAGTTAGTAATGTGTTAAATTTGACACGTTACCATTTAGTAACGTAGCCAGGTAAAGCGACACGTTACTAAAAAATTTAGTAACATGTCACAAACTGACACGTTACTAAATGGTAACGTGGCGAAAAATGATTAACAGTGCACACATTACTAATATTACATTTTTTTTGTAGTTTGAAGAAATAGATAAATTCTCATCGATGAAAAATAAGATGGATACAACACGCCATGCTTATTATTAATTAATAGTTTACATTGTTATCATTCCACGTACGTAACTTAATTATCAAACGGAAGCTTGAAAAACGTATACTACTGTTATCATGCGGTCTGTTTCCTAAAATAAGGTCCAGGAAATTATCCGTTAATTTCATAATTGACGTCGTCAACATTTGTCTTCCAACGTCTCCCCCACTTCGTCTGAGCCCCCACGTGTTTCTGTATAGGGAAACTGGAAAGGTCACTACCAGAATATTTGTATTTTTGGATTAAGTCAACAAGATAAGGTACCTAGCTCCCATGAATTTTATGGATATGGATCTATTAAAATTTGTAAGGTAAATTCAGTTTCTAGAATTTTGAATTCAGGCTTTTTTCATTCAATGGTCATTGTTTTATAACGTGTCCCATTACGTACAGAACAATGACTATTTGATAAAAAATGAACGGCCTAAATTCAAAATTTCAAAAATTAAAATTTTCTAAAAATTTCAGAAAATCCTAATTTAAATTTTTTACGGGTTGAAACTCTCACCTTCTAGTTAGCTCTCTCTCTCTCTCTCTCTCTCTTTATATATATATATATATATATATATATATATATATATTAGGTGTGATAATTCATGTTCATGTATTAAATTTTGGTGATATTCAAACTTGAGTATTAAAATCTTTAATTCTAATTCGTTAATTTTATATTAAGTTCTTATAAAATTCTCAGGTCTAAAAAAAAAATTGGGGCAGAGTATCGGTTCAATGGGTAACAACAAGGATATTTTCGGCCGCCGAAAAAAAAAAAGTCAATTCAGTATAGCATGAAATAAAAATTTTACCGTCTACCGTACCAAACCAAACCAATTTTTATTCGACCTGCCTAATCACCTAACACCATGTTCGATAACAGTTGGTGCGTGACCACCGAATACTCTTCCCATTCCTATCAAAAAAAAAATTATCGGAAAGTGTGAGTCTTTTAAATATATTATTCACGGTGCCTTCCACACGACTGGAAAGTAGTATACTACTATTGTACTGTAACTATAACGGGCCAGTGGGCCACGGCGCTTCTTTTTGGGACGTGTAAACATGCGCCCACTAAAATAAGATAAGGATAAATTTTTTTTTTTTTTTAAAAAAGAAGAATATGTTAAGGAGGATTAATTCACATATTTTTTTTTTATTAAAAAATAAATTAGATTACATTTTGAGAGAAATTCCAGCTCGGTCATAGACCCAAGTCAGACGTCCAGCAGTTACGATTGACTGATTCCAACGAAGACGCCCCCACCCATCGAAAAGAAAAGTGGCCTCAACATCCATCAAATCGTTTAATTAGTCCAGTGTTGCTAAAAGACTCGTGGTTTTTTTCTTATATATCTTTTAAAATTAATTAATGTATCTTTTAAAATTGTTATTAAATTTATAATAAATTATTATTTAATTTAAATTCATTAATATTTTTAAAAATCATATTAATTTTTTTTAAAAAAATAGATAAGACATGAGGGTGGCATTTAATATTACTGTTTGTCCAAGTTCTCAAATATCCTCAAATTTTGTCAATTTTTTAAATTGATTTTAGAGAAAATGAAGAAAATAAAATGAAAATTTGGGAACTTTGATATTAATTTTTGGTATTAAAAAATTGACTATATATGAGGATGTGATTGTTTGATGAAGGGTATTAAAAACGTGAAAAATTAAAGAGTAAGAACATGTTTGAGATTGGGTTTAAGAAATAAAACTTTTAAGTTCAAAAACGCTTTTTGGCAAAAGCTTCATTTTAAAGCTTTTGCCAAATGTGCGTTTTGGGCCTTTTGACCATTTTTGGAACTATTAAAAACACTTTCAATTCTTTTCTATTAAACGGGTATTTTTTTTTTTTTTTTTCAAACGGACTTTTTAATTGTTAAACTCAGTTTTAGCCTTTTAGGTTCCTCAAACGCGAATTGGGATCTTCTTCATTTCAAATGAACGGATTAATATCCCATTAGTTATGATAGAGGGGTATTTTTGTCTTTTCATTAAAAAAAAAAAAGAAGACAAAAACATCCCTATAACTAACTGGATATTATTTCGTTAATTTGAAATGGAGAAGATTCTTATTCATACAACATGGCATCACAATAACTATGATTGCGGAATTATTGAAAGTTTTGGTGGAAATAGGTGGAAGTTTACTTGGTAAATATGAATGAAATTGGCGTATGAAGCAGGCAATTTATTATTTTATTCAATGGTATTTGGAAAACGGCACGCAGGGAATTGGAATTCCATTTCCCCAAGTGTATATAATTAAGCTGAAAATTCTACAGCGCCCGCACACGCCAAAATTGAATTCCACTGCCAAAAAGTCTAACGAAACCCACAAGTCAACCCATACGAACTTCCTTCCCGGTCGGACCTCTTTTCCGCGTTGGTTCAAATAACAGAACAGAAACCTCTTTTATGTTTCTCTCTTCCTTCTCTCAAGCTTCCTTTTGTCTCATAAATTCACTCCTATAAAGAACACTCCTTTCCGATCTCAGTTTCCAACAAATCCCAGGAAATCGATCAAACGTTTTTATATATAATTCATACGTACGTACGCAATATTAATTAGCTGTTGCTCGACATGGAAAGCACGTCACGCACCCTCGAAGTCACGGTGATATCAGGCGAAAACCTACGAACCAACAGGAAACCGGTCAAGAAGAACGCTTTCGTTGTGATCCAAACGGACTCCAACAAAGTTTGCACGACAAAGATGGACGCCGACGGCGGGAGCTATCCTTCGTGGAACGAAAAACTCGTGGTGGACGTGCCAATGCACGAACGGTTTATCACGGTGGAGGTACAATGCAAGACGTCGGGAGGGAACAAAACTGTCGGGGTGGCAAGGATTCCGATCTCGGATTTTGTCGGTGGGCATGTTCCGCAGAGTTATTTGCACTTTTTGAGTTACAGATTGCGGGATAATAAGGGCGAGAGAAACGGGATTATCAATATTTCTGTAAAAGCCAAGGTCCCGGAATACGCATCCTGTTCCGGTACAGGGATGGGTGTGCCTTTGGGGGATAACAATTTCGGTGGGGTTGTCACTGGGATTCCTATTTGGTGTACCAATACCGGAAGATTCTGATGGATTAAAATTGTTATCTATATATAAAATTGTTATATGTGTCTTACGAATCACTAATCTCTGTCTTTCATTTCTTGTTTGTGGTATAAGCAATAATTGCTTCAAGGAAAATTTGTTTGAAAATTTAAAATAAATAATAATAACAATAATAATATCATGATCAAATTAAAGGCTGTTGCCGGCAGAATAGGAGCCAATTTTTTTCTCCGCCCTATTACCAATCGAATTACGTGACGTTATTAAATATATATTTTTTAATTAATATTGGCTTGCAAGATGAGATTTTGTATTGAATTATTAATTGGAATTATCAAGTCATTAATTTCATCAAAAGCTTAGAATTAGGATATTTCAATATATATATATAGATTCTGTTTGAAATTGCGTTTGAGAAATAAAGCTTTTAAGTTAAAAAAAAAAAAACATATATTTTTTTGGCAAAAGCTTTATTTTTAAGTTTTTGTCAAAAATGTGTTTTAGTCATTATTAGACTTTTTGGACCCTTAAAAACGCTTCCAATTTCTTTTACCAAACGGATACTTTTTTTTCCAAACAAACTTTTTTTAAGTGTTAAATGCACTTTTAAGCCCCTAAAATAAGCCCTTAATACTATTAGAAGAATATATTTTTTACTCCATAAAAAATAAATAGACAAAACTACTTTTCAAATATAATTAATTAAATACTTTCGATTTATTTGAATCAAAGAGGATCCTTTACCATATATTCATGGTCGGTGCCACCCACCAACCATGTAGTACACGCAGTGGTGTTGTAACAGCCATGGGACAGGTGGTGGCGTGTTGGCAACATGCAACATGCATGGCTTTTTGCAGCATTAAAGGAGTTTGAGTTGGTTTTGACACTGTTCATCACCATTTTTTTAAAAAAATTAACATAAAAATATTTTAACATTTTCATTTTTTATATCACATCATTTACCTTTTGTTATTATTGAAATAAAAAAAATCACTACAAAACAAAACTTTTTCACTTTTCACTTTTTTTTTATATAAAATATTCTTACTTTTTTTTACATTGATCTACATCAACTACAGTATGTAGGCCAACCCATTTATCAAACACCACCTAATGCATGCGTTTCCTTAATTATTGAGTGAGCTCAGGTTGATTTTCAACCGGGGCCGGCCGCTACCTATATAACAAGTGGCATGCGTGTATTAATTAGTGTATATATGGTGAAAGCAGTTGCCGAGTTGAAAAAATAATTTTTGAAATTTTTGAGGGGCTGAATGAATCCTGAATATATATATATATATATATATATATATATATAATAAAATAATTTGTCTTTGTTCTCTTTATATAGAAGCACAATTCAAAATGAAGACGAAGTACTAATGACAATTTGACACAATCACCATTCATATTCAAAAGTTAAAAAGACTTCGAAAGCAAACTTGTGTCCTTTTACTTCTTATTTTTTGGCACACCTTTTAGTACTTTTGTTTTACACAGAAGTTAAATTAAAAGATTAACTCCCGCAGAAAAACGGTGTTAAGTAGATATTTAGAGGATTTGTATAAATGTTCAAGTGAATTGGTTATCAAGGAATTGAGAAAATTAGAAGGGATATAATAGTAAAATTGGGTTTCTAAGAATTGTGTGATTAAAGAATATATATATATATATATATATATATATATATATATATATAGATTTTTTAGGTATATATTGCTTATGTATTATATATTTGTGTTTAATTAGGAGCGAATAAGTTCAATTGAGGCGTGGTGAAATTCTGTACGTGTCATTGGTGCAAGTGACTCGTGGTAAGTATAATTTATTAGTCAAATTTTCATTTTCTTTTTATTTAATTTATTGATGGCAAACAAATATTTTCAGCTTGAATTTCAATGGAAAAGCTATGAAAAAGGTCTGATATATACGTACACAACACGATACCCATTAGTTAATATTTGCATCATGCTTTGTATCACAGATTTATTGGAAAACAAAAAAGACAGTACAAGTAATATAGAGCAACTTTGGTGCACATGTTGCACAAAAGTTACCTTTCGCACTACTAATAAAAAGCTGACACATTAACCAATTTTGTTAAACTTATACTTAAAATAAAAACTCAACCACACCCGATTATATTCTAGATAAACTAAAAAATTAATTAATTAATTAATTAATTTTTTTTTTAGAAAAAAAAAAAAAAAAAAAAAACAGAATTGAAGGGGTGGCCGGTTCCCCCACTTTGGGTGGCTGCACAGCCACTCCCATGGCTGGGGGTGTGATGTAGATTGGAATTCAAGGCTTATCTTATTTTATCTTATCTTTTAGTCTTTTATTAGGTTTATTTGTTAGTTGTTTATTCTATCTTATCTTTCGGGTTTTTATTTGAATTAGGTTTTTTTGTTAGTCTTTTATTTGGTTTAGTTGTCTTTTGTAGACTTCTAAATTAACTTTATTTCATTGTTATCTTGGGAGTAGAAGTCTTGGGCTATAAATATATGCTTATAGCCTTTAACAATTCAGTTTATGATTATTATTGAGTTTGTTTAATAAGAATTATTCAGAGTTAAGTTTCTTTGTGTTTTTGCTTAAACCATAGATAGAATCTATTGTTTAAGAAGATTTTTTTTATTCTTGTGATAGCCTCACAATCTTAGGGATATTTATCCCTTCTACTTGCTGTTTTTCTTGTTCACTACAATCCTACGCTGCATCAAGGTGGTCGTGCTGCCACTCTTAGGGTGGCAGCTAGCCACCCCATGGCCTATGGGGTTGGTGAGCCACTCACAGGCCATGGAGTGGTCGCGCCGCCACCCTTAGGACTAAGGGTGGCAAGTGGGGTGGCCAGCCAACCATTCAATTCTGTTTTTTTTTTTTTTAACAATTAATTTTTTATTTTATACGTGATATAATTTGGTGTAGTTAAGTTTGGTTTAGGTTTCAACTTCTGATTGGTTGTATAAAACTCATCTTTTGTGCAATCTCCTTATATAAGTTATTCTCCAAATGATGAGATGAAATACAAAAATTTGTACATAACCTAAATTTTAATGTTTAAAGGAGTTTTAAAAATGTTATATATAATTGATAAGCTTTGATTTCACAACCACTACCAGCAGTCTAGTGGTAGAATTTTCTTCTACCACATTACGGACCCAGGTTCGAATAGCGGTGATGATTTCTGCGTTACTAGTGATGGTTGGGTCCATCACCACTCTCTGATATTTCGGAAGAGAAATACGCGCATCTGAGCTACTCTGTTTTGTTTTGTTTTTCACGTTTTTTTATTGGGCTATTAATAATGAAAAACTTTAACTTTTTTTGGGCTATTAATAAATGAGAAATAGTTTTCCTTAATTTTACAAACTTTTTGCCTTCTCTAAGCTCTTGCTTATTGGCTTCTAGCTCTTGTTGTATTTTGGGTTGCTTGCATTGCATGTCTTTTCTTTTGTTCAGTGTTTTTTTTTTCTTTGTTTCTCAATAAAGTTATTATTTATCTATAAAAAAAAAATTAAAAATTAAAAAAAGAACCTAGCCCTCCGGGATATCATGATTTTTTTTCCTAATGCTTTCTGACAAGCATCAGACCTTGTTCCAATGTCTTGAAATAAATGATCTTTTCTTCCTATGTTCCGCAAGAATAGTTCCCTTACAGAAAGCTCAAATTTTATTTTGAATACAGACAATCATATCAAAACATAGCAAAATGAAAATACGAATTATTTTTATGAGACAAAAAGCAATAAAAACCACGATACCTCTAAAAGATTACTAAGTTTTTTTTTACTCTTTTTTATTAATACTCAAACCATTATAAATCAAAAAACATAAATTAGAGGTAACTACAAATAAAGGGGGTTTCCTTCTTTTTTTCAGCATTATAAGATTAAGTTCCATAATATTTAACATGACAAATCAAAAGAACTACTAATTTTACAATTTATCGGGGAAACATGCTAGAGTACTCTTTATGCATGATTTATAAACCCCATATATGTTAAAGAAGAGGATTAGAAAACAAGAATAGAAATACTGTATAAGACTCCTACAACCCAGTTTGTGGGAAATTTCTTTCCCTCTTGATATACATTTTGCTGTTAGAACTCCCCCACTGGAAGTCACTCAAGAGCAAGCATGGAAGGTCCAGGCTGCTGACAGCATATGTCAAGTGCGCATGAGATACACAGATGCTAGAAAGGAGGCTCTGATCAGGACTTGGTTGGGAAAGTTCCATTTTCTATACCTCTTCACTACCACTTTGGTCCACAGACTTCAAAATGTTGAATTTGCAGAGAGGGCATGTCGCATTGATGTGTAACCACTTGTCTATGCAGGTGCAGTGGAAATGGTGATTGCAAGGAAGTTCACGCAGTTCAGTCCCATCATCATATGCAGAAAGGCAAATGCAACATTCCTACGATTTACAACAAAAGTTAGCGTCAAAAGTGAAATTTCACAACGGGATTCTCCTATGTAATTAGACATCATCTGGAAACACCTAGGTTGCATAGGTGGTGCTCATTTTGCACTTGGATTATATAAGTGCCGCAGAGCTATGGTGCTTGAGCCACCAAGCTTTTGGTCCAACACAAAGATTATACAAGTCCAGCCCTTTTTTACAGCTGTGAAGCTATACTCAATGATGACACCCAAGAAATATTCAAAATATTAGTCATATATAACCACAAATTGGAACTTACAGCATCCTCTTGGGACAGAACCCGTTCTGTGGGAGTATCTGTGTCGCATTCAGTCATCATTCCTCCAAAAGAATCTTGAGTGTCCCCATTAAGTTTCTCAACGTCACCTATCTTTCGGAATTTGTACTTTGGTAATCGATCAATCTCTTCCTCTGTTGCTCCTTCCTTTTCACATACAAAAGATGAAATGAGTTCACCAATGAAATGTTACAATGCATGGAGTTGAGCATCTAACAAAAACGTCGCCTGATTGTGTACCAACCATCAGATTTTCACAGGCCTTTAATTTAGAATAATACTTTCAATTAGACATATTCCTTCTTATTAAGATTCCACTGCACTGGAATGCAGTGACCATAGTGACTTTTGCAATGATATCTAAATGGATTGCCCAGAAACTGCATTCCAAAAGACGAGGTTCAAGAACACACTAAGTTCACTTTGCAAATTAATTACAAGATTCTATATGTGACTTTGAAGATTCTTGACCAAAATACTTCTATTTTGACCACAAACATTTTATTTTTGGCTTGGTTAGAGTGCTTTCATCAGACCAATCATGCATTAACCCAAAAAAAAAAAAAAGGAAAAACGAAGAAGAGAGAACAGAAAATG
Organism: Corylus avellana; assembly: GCF_965113065.1. Lineage (NCBI taxonomy): Eukaryota > Viridiplantae > Streptophyta > Magnoliopsida > Fagales > Betulaceae > Corylus > Corylus avellana. Next base: position 1,692,772 of record NC_142495.1, read on the forward strand.
GCAGGTGAAACTACGACTTTGGTCATCTAACTTATTGGCTGATTTCAACTTTTGCCCCTAAACATTCAATTGTGTGGTTTGTGAGCTTATAAAATCTTGTCAATGTTAGCTTGCCGTCAACCAGAGCACAGAAATAGCTGATGTGGCTCATGGATTGTCTAAGTCATCAGTTTTGCGGATATGGAAAGTTATGTCATAATTTAGGTGACATGGCAATAAAAAAGGGTACACATCTTATCTGATGTGGCACCTCAACCACAAGCCTGAGCTGTCTGCTCTGTTCCAATCAAGGTAGAACCCTAGATTTAAATAATATCCTTCTGATAAAAATATACGAAAATCAGTCCCCACACCACATAAATCCTCTAAAAATGACCAATGATGACTTAACAATTTCCGTGAGCCATGTTAACAGTTTCTAGCAGAAAAATGCAGTCCTATCCCCCAGCCCCCGAAAAAGCGAGAATAAATTAAAATAAGATAAAATTGTCACCAGAATGTCTTAACGAATATCTTCTCAAATAAAGGATCTCACATAAAGCTCTACCAGTATGAAAAGTTTCTATCATGAAGCAAGAAACTATAAGTACGCTTTAGACATCATTTCTGGTCATTATTTTAATTTCAGCTCATCAAACATGTATTGAATAGCACAGAAGTTTCTGCAGTTCACAGTTTGAAGTTTAAGACTTTAAGATCTAATTTTCAAGTCATGGTAGAAATAGTTTAAAATATGAGCATCATGGTTACTATAGAAGTTATTCAACCTGACAACATTTGATAATTTGCCTCATCAAAGCTTCATGCACATGAGAATTTGCTTTTTACCACTTAAAACAGACTTAATTAGGTAATCATGTTGACCACGTGAACTCTAGCCTATGTCCACCAAAATAGCTACAAACCACATATTCAGCAGAAGATTATGCCCAGCAAAAAGGTTGGGGGGAAAGAAGCTTACAAATTCAACAGTGTATATATATTTGTTTATTAAAAAAAGATTCATCCTTATCTACCTGATCTGTCACAACATATAAGATTGTGATTATGCATGGTAGACAGCAGCAGACAGCAATACCAACGAGGCATGCAACGGCAAGGCAGATCACAACGAAAACAACATCGAAAGCTAGAAATGTAATACAAAGCCTGCAAAATACGCCCATCCATAAGCAATAAAAAGAGAAGCAGAGAAGTGCTTGAAGAAGAAACTGAAATCAAAGAAAATTTGTTTGAACGCACCAGTAAAGCTGAGGCGAATCACGTGTTAAAGTTTGACCACCAGCAGTCACCCAGTAGAATCCAACAATCCACCAGATAAACGAAAACATTGTATTTGCAGACTCAAGATGCTTCATAACACTGCCACAGTATCAATGTTATCAATACACATTTTTATAAGAGACAGTGCAGACATCAAATACTGCACACTGACATATCTAACTCAAAAGTCATACAAAAAATTAAACTATAAAGAGCATATAGATCAACAAGTAAATAGAATCAACCACGTTCTCTCATACAACCCCATTGTCTCTCCAGGCCTCACTTCCTCTCGTTTATATTTGCTACTGGCTTGAAGCCACCAAGTAGAAAAGGGCTTTGTTTGGTTTATTCAATTTTGGGTAATGACTTAAAGTCCTTTTCTATTTCACTACTATCCTCCTCTACAGAAGATCTCAGCATCGATACATTATTATTTCCTTTTCCTTGTTTTTCTTATTTGGTATAGGAAAAGTTGCAGTCAGATTCTTTCCAATGCATAAATAGCCACGAGTTATAGAAATTGCACAGAAGCAAAGAACGGCATTTCCACCTACTTTATTAACAAAACATCAAAATCTCATCATTTTCTCAAGGTTGAACAGAAGCATTACCACGTCATGATGCAAGCACAGTAGCAATTAACTATTTCTCAATGCAATTAGCATAAACAAATTCCCAAAACATTAAAGGCTGCTATCAAACGGCATTAGCGAGCTAGGAAAATTCTGCTGCTGCAATTAGATATACTTCCTTCAGCCAATTGAACATGCACAAAGAACTTCCACCAATTTCCACAACAAACTATGCTCCCAGTTAAACCAAATCTCAAAAAAACAAACAAACAATTGTTTCGAAAGATGCTTCTAAGTTTACATTCACAGTTGTATATGTCCACATATTTAATGTTAACATTCAAAAAAACCACAAGAAGAAGAAGAAGAACAAAAGAGAATCTAACCTGGTTTCTTCCTCAACCTGACGCTGCTGTATCCCATAATCCTCTCCATCACTCGCAGACCCAGAGTTGGAGTTCGAATCCCCATCATTTTCCCAACTCACAGTTCCCTCCGATTCTCCCAGACGCGCCTCGCGTCGCTTCCTGTACTCCATGATGACACACGTCACATGGAACAAACATTGCAAGACGTACCCAGCGACCCACAGCCTCAACGGCACGACCGGCGTCTCCTTCACGCTCAGCCCCAAGACCACGAGGCCGAGCCCCACGAACGCCAGGTTCCACAGAATGTCCAACACAACCACCGGCTTCGAGTGGGCCCAGTCGCTCTGGCGCTCCTCCAGCTGCTCCGCGGCGTTCTCGCGGACCCGGACCGACGGTTCGCGGAGCATCATGCGCCGCCCGCTCGCGCGCCGGAGTAGCCTCGCCGCGCCGCGCAGTTGAGGCGGCGCAGACCGCCGGATGAGCCGGCGGCTCCGGAGGAGACTGTCGGATATGGAGTGGCCGAGCAGCGGCGAGGTGTCGACAGCCGCCTCGGTCGGAGAAGAAGAAGAAGAAGGCGGTGGTGGTGGTGGCGCGGAGTTGTTCATTTCCAGGAGGTTTTGGGATTGGATGTGGATTTTTGGAGACCTTGTTTGTTTATTTGTTTGTTTGCGTGTTTTGGTGTATTTGAGAGTTGAGAGGCCTAATTTTGAAGGGTGAGATTGACGCTAATTTTGGGTTCTTGGATTCATTTGATGCAACCGATCCGAAGGTTCAGCTTTTAGTCCGTCTCTCCGTCTTTTTCATTTCGTTTTTACGGATTTGGATTGAAGCTGATTGACTATTGATTGGTGCAGCGTGTGGAATTTTGAATGGAAGGGTTTTTTATTTTTTGGGGTGCGTCTCAGCGTCTTATTGGGGAAAATTGAATAATATTGATTTTTTTTTTTTTTTTTTTTTTGGGTACTGTTTGAAGTTTGAATGGGAAGAAAGAAAGTTCCGCTTAAAAAAGAACCAAATATATATATATATATATATATGATTGAGATTTTTACCATAACTAGAGGGTATTAATATTATAGGCTGTTCGAATTTTTTTAGTGACAGACATAAAAAAAATTACTCTAAATATATTAAATAAATGTGAAGAGTTCTTTTTCAAAATGGGTTATTATAGTTAGCATATGATTTAAATAAATATATTAAATAAACGCGCCTCGCGCAAGCAAAACTACAACGTTTAGCTTCGAAAAAAGCATCAAAGAGAGCGGGTATTTTCGACGTTTTCTGCTTGCGGGAAGTACCCGCGCCGCGAGTGAGAGTGGTAGGAAAAATCGGTAGTTGAGCCGCGTCAGATTGAATTTAGTATTTACCATCTTCTATTTTTATTGTTTATTATTTTTTTGGCTTTTGAAAAAAAAAAAAAAAAAAAAAATCAAATAAATGTCTCTACCAGGACGCCGGACGCGTCAGAATAGTCGGGTGGGCGATTTGGGCCGACCCGTTGAACAGCCCTACTTGAGTCCCCTGGTAGTTTCGAGAGACGAATGTGAAAGTGTAAATAAAAGGAAGACGAGGGAGGACACGCGTGAAGTCCGTGAGACAAACAAATAATTAAAGGAAGGAAGAGATGCCAAAAGCCCATAAAACACAAACAAAGGATAAAACGTACGTTCTTGGAACCACATAGGTGTACCTACCAAGCGGTCGCATCAAGATTCAAGAGGCATTGCTTGTCGTTGACTCGTCGTTGTTACCGCCCAAGTTGCCTGAAAATCAAAAGTAATTGAATGGATAAAGGGCGCCGTATTTGGGCTTTTTCAAAATTCCCCGTAATCGTATGCAAACATGCCCTTAGTAATAACACGAGAGTAAAATAATAATTTTACTTTTTACTAATACGACAAAATTCTCTCTAATATAAAAGAGCAAGAAATATGCCAATCGGTAATAACATGAGAGTAAAATAGTAATTATACTTTTTATTTGAATCATTTTACCCTCATGATATTAGTAACCGACTCCTCTCCAATTCAAAAACCGGAGAGGATCATATGGGTGATCACACTACTTTATAGCAGTTAATTAACTTGGGATCTTTTTGAGGGTCTTATCAATCCCCATGTCTTTATATGTATTCAGCATTAAGATTTGTATTTTAATAGTAAAATACCATTAAAAAATGTAAATGTAAGGATTAATACGAGGTGGTCAATGCTGGTAGTGTCTTGAAACTTCCGCGCATGGATTGTGCAAACGTTAAAAGACTTCGTCTATAAACACAATGTTAAGGAAGGGGTCTTGCGGAAAAACGAAGACATTTTTCAACACACGGAAATGAAGACAATGATTTGCGGGCCCATATATACAACGACCAAAAAATAATGAAGCAAAGTTAGGTCCCAGGCCCGGCCCATGGTCAGGTTGTACTTCACACATGACCCAAGGGGCCTTGTGGGTCTGACCCGAAAAGTGAAAAAGGAACAACTACATGTCGTTCTGGTCTGCAAATGAGATTCTACATGATCTTTTCAGAGTAGAAGACGGCGAGAACAAGCTACTTATGTTCAAGAATCTAGGAATTTTGAGTTTCTCTCATAAAGCATGGAATCAATTCAAACACATAGAGTTAGCACATTTCGTTCATGGCATTGCCATTGTCAATCCTAGGTTTGATTCGAACCGACTACTTAATGAATTGTCCAAATCGAGTCGAATCGATGAAGCCCGTAAAATGTTTGATAAAATGTCTGACAGGGACGAGTTTAGTTGGAACACGATGATTGCTGCTTATGCGAATTCAGGAATGCTAGCTGAAGCTAGAAAACTTTTTGATGAGACTCCCAATAGAAGTTCTATTGCGTGGTCTTCTCTTATATCAGGGTATTGTCGATATGGTTTCGAAATGGAAGCTTTTGAATTGTTTAGAGAAATGCATTCCGAGGGACAAAATTTGAGCCAGTATGCGTTGGGCAGTGTTCTGAGGGGATGTTCACTATCGGGTTCGCTCCAGAGAGGTGAAAACATTCATGGTTATGTGATCAAGACTGGATTTGACTTCAATGTTTTTGTTGTTACTGGTCTTGTTGACATGTACGCAAAGTGCAAGTGCATTTTGGAAGCTGAGTATCTCTTTGAGACAACGCCTGACAGGAGAAATCATGTGTTATGGACTGCTATGCTTACTGGGTACTCTCAAAATGGACATGGCTTTAAGGCAATTGAGTGTTTCCGAGACATGAGAGCAGAAGGGGTTGAGTCCAATCAGTTTACCTTTCCTAGCATTTTGACAGCATGTGCGGTGGTTTCAGCATGTAATTTTGGGGCTCAGGTGCATAGGTGCATAATTAGGAGTGGTTTTGGGGCTAATGTGTTTGTCCAAAGTGCATTGGTTGATATGTATGCAAAATGTGGAGACGTGAATAGTGCAAGGAGAGCGTTAGAGACTATGGAAACTGATGACGTGATTTCTTGGAACTCGATGATGGTTGGGTGTGTGAGGCACGGATTTGAAGAGGAAGCTTGGTCCTTATTTAAGAAGATGCATGCAAAAGATATGAAGATTAATGATTTTACATACCCTTCGGTGCTAAACTCTTTTGCCTCCACGATGGATCTGAAAAACGCAAAATCTGTCCACTGTTTGATTGTCAAGACTGGATTTGAGGGTTATAAGCTTGTGAGCAATGCTCTCGTTGACATGTATGCAAAACAAGGAAACTTAGATTGTGCATTTAAGGTGTTCAATCAGATGATAGACAAGGATGTGATCTCATGGACCTCCCTAGTCACAGGATATGCTCACAATGGCTCTCATGGAGAAGCTATTAAGTTGTTTTGTGATATGAGAACTACAGGAATTTGTCCGGACCAATTTGTGATTGCCAGCGTTTTGAGTGCCTGTTCAGAGTTTACAGTCTTAGAATTTGGGCAACAAGTTCATGCAAACTTCGTTAAATCTGGCCTTCAATCATCTTTGTCCGTAGATAATTCCCTTGTCACAATGTATGCAAAATGTGGGTGTATAGAAGATGCCAATAGGATCTTCAACTCGATGCGAGTTCGGGATGTGATTACTTGGACAGCTTTAATAGTCGGTTATGCACAGAATGGTAAAGGAAAGGACTCCATACAATTTTATGATCAGATGATAGCAAGCGGCACAAAGCCAGACTTCATTACTTTTATTGGCTTACTATTTGCTTGCAGCCATGCTGGTCTTGAAGAAGATGGTCGCCGGTTTTTTGAATCGATGAGTCAGGTCTATGGAATAAAGCCAGGTCCTGAACACTATGCCTGTATGATTGACCTCTTGGGGCGCTCAGGAAAAATTGATGAGGCTAACGAATTACTGAATAAAATGGATGTTAAACCAGATGCAACAGTATGGAAGGCACTACTAGCTGCATGTAGAGTACATGGGAATTTAGAGCTGGGAGAGATAGCAGCAAACAACCTTTTTGAATTAGAACCCTTGAATGCTATGCCTTACGTTCTATTATCTAACATGTATTCTGCAGCAAGCAGATGGGAAGATGCTGCAAGAATTCGAAGATCGATGAAATCAATGGGAATCAGTAAGGAGCCTGGTTGCAGTTGGATTGAGATGAACAGCCATGTGCATAAATTTATGTCTGATGATAGAGGCCATCCAAGGACATCTGAGATCTATTCCAAGATAGATGAGATTATGATATTAATCAAGGAAGCTGGTTACGTGCCAGACATGAATTTTGCACTTCATGACATGGATGAAGAGGGTAAGAAGCTTGCTCTAGCTTATCACAGTGAGAAGTTGGCCGTTGCTTTTGGGCTTCTCACTGTGCCACCAGGAGTACCAATTCGCATTTTTAAGAATCTTCGAGTTTGCGGAGATTGCCATACTGCTATGAAATATATATCAACAGTATTTCTTCGGCACGTTATTTTGAGGGATTCAAACTGTTTTCATCATTTTAGAGACGGAATTTGTTCTTGTGGGGACTATTGGTAGGAATTTCATCCCAAATCTTGCTCCTATCCAGTTTCCCATGAGGAGTATGTGCTGAAATGACTGGCTCTTGGTGTTTTCACTACAGAATTTTTCATGAAACATCACTTTCAAGGTTCAAACCATCACCTCATTTTCTTTTCCTTTGATGTTGATAGTGTATATAATATGAATGATTTTGCTTTTTTGACACAGGCAAATCTGAAAGTTCTGGAACCCGGGGGAGAGTATGCAGACTGTGTCTTATGACACTCAGGCGAAACCCTTATTTGGCAAGTAATATGAATCTCCCAGCCTTGATACTCAAATGACATGAATTATCTCAAACCTGACCACTTGGACAACCATAAGCAATTTATATGTGGTCCCTAGTTTGTCACTTTGAACTCTCTTGTACAGAAAAAAGGAAAAATTAGGCAAGCTATATTTTACTCTTTATGGTAAAGTCTATGTTCTTCTTGCCTTGTGTTTGGAAAATGCCATCCTGCCGCTGTGAGAATTGTTGCATTGCATTTTGCTGTTAAGGATAAATAGAGTATGCGCTTTGACTCCCCCAATGCAGGCCTTTTCATGCCAATTCCATGTAACTTGACTGCAAAATATAATGCATAATGCTTTTTTTGTTTTATTATTTTTTTTTATATATGGTTTTTTCATTAACCAATTGCTTTTCAAAATTCACTTCACAATACAACATATTGCCTCAGTTCCGGGATACGAGGAAACAAGAGAATAACCGCTTCTCTCATTAAAACAAATAAGTGCTTAATTTTTAAGGTGTAATGGCTGACTTATTATTAATAAAAGAGTTGAAAGCAGAAGAGGCAACGGCAGTCACCCTTGACAGAGGCTGTAGGATAAGGCTGTCCACCTCTGACCAAAACAAGGGTGGCGGCACAACCACCCTTATCTCATCAAATTCATGTTCAGTAATTGTTTAATGGACTTTCCAAAAAGTTTACCAACCAATTTTCATTTTTTTTTATATGAACCTCACAGAACATTTTATTAAATGTAGACTCCACATTTCTCATCTTTAGATCGCATCAAAAAGCTTCTTTTAAAAAAAAGAATTCAAAAATCAAAAATCAAAACACAAAAAACACTTTATAAAACAATAAACAAACATCATGAATTTCTCTGTAACACCAAAAGTGAGCAGGAACAATGTACACCGAAGAGCCCACCGAGTCAGTCCCCATATAAAATGCCCATCAAGTATATATGACAAAACGATAGCACATTTGTAAGTCAAGGCATACATGTCACAACGTAAAAATGCAAAATGTCACCCTCATTCAAGCAATTCCACTCCCTCCACCTGATAATTGCGCCTGCAGATCCATCTCATCGTTGATGGACAGCCTGCCAGCCCCTAGACTCTCCACCCCTTGCTTCTATCATGAACAATTCATGAAGTTGAAAGGCGGCGGGTCCTCGGCTACTGGGGCAGGGCAGCATGCCTCTTCCGACAACTGAGCATACAAAAACTCATTTGTAGTGCCTACAGATGTTAAAACTGCGTCCAATGAAATTTAATTCCTTGCATGCTCCGGAATGAGGCGACGACGCAGCTCAGCAGATGCGCCGGCAAGTTCTGCAGGACTTTTAGCATCAGCAACAGAGAGAGACTGTTGAGCAAAAAGGGAAAGAACAGGGGAGTCTAACTTACCTTGAGCTGTGAAATTGAACAATGGAGGTAGTGCTCGCCCATTAGGCAAGGATACATTTGGGTCTCTCAGATCATCAAAGAAGGGGTGCGCACATGCTTCCAACTGAAAGTTAGGATGTAAATTACAATATCACTCAACAATGATCCATATATTGTCAATACTTAAATAACTTCACCCAATGAAATCAACAATATGCAAAATTTTGCCATAAAAATTCAAACAAGATACATGAATGTGCTAGCATATAAGCAAAATAGCAATTGGCTGCCAGAACAGCTTAGTGACCATAGAAATAGGTCATCTACAATTTCCTACCAAAGCTGTAGCCATGTCAAGTTTGACCCAAATAACAGCAGATCTTCCACATTATTATTGGAAAACATAAATTTCACACTGATGGTGTTTACTAAACCATCATTAAGTCAACAAAAAAAAAAAAAAATCATTTTGACAAAATTCAGGAAATATAATAAAGCAAGAAATTTTCTTACGGCGGTGCAACGAAGACTTGGTGAATACTGGAGCAGCCTTGACACAAGATCCACTGCTTCAGGGGGCATTCGCTTGTGAAATATCTGGAAATTGTAGCATCTTAAGATTTCCACCATCACAAAAAGTACTGTTTCCTATCAATGAGGAAGAAATGACCATAAAATTTCTAGCAAACCTTGTGCCACGGGTGAGCTTTGATCTGAGGGAATTTGTACTCATTGTAATTAGGATTCATGCACTTGATTTCTTCTCTAGTAGGAGTCCCCAGAATCTATTACAATACAACAGAAAATGAAGAAGAAAATCATTGTGAGGACGCAAAACATCAAAAATAGTGCTAAAGGAATGCAAGCAATAGGTTAATAGATAGTACACCTTAATGATCTCGACCAACTGATCAACACCACTTTCACCAGGAAACAGTGGCTGCATATGATGCAAAACCCAGTAAATATCATAACCGGATATGTATCTTATTTCAAAAGACAACTAAATATCTAAAAACTTCATAACTTAACCAAAAAAAAAAACCCAAAACTTTAAAACAAAGGAATAAAGGCATACTCCATTAAATGGTTGTTACACAGAGGGCAGTCAAAAGCAGGAAGATAGCAAATAAAGAGAGCCTCACTTAAAGGAGATTCACATAGAACCTAGTGCTGCAAACCTCTAAGATTAAGATTATCAACTTCCAAATCTCCAAATAATGAAGGCATGAGTGAAAAGGTACCCAATGAAACAAAGAGCATAAATACACTAAACAATTATACCAGAAAATATATATATATATATATATAGAGAGAGAGAGAGAGAGAGAGAGAGAGAGAGAGAGAAAAGCTTGATAGGGGTAAATCAATTATGCACTCTTCACTCACTAAAAGTAATCTGAAATCATAGAAGTGTCAACCATTTCTGCCAGTACAGAGATGGAGCGTGTTACTGGCAGGCATGACTCAAGTAAAGCAGAAATTTACATTAATCGAATCTTAATTATAGTTAGATAATTAAACTTTGTCATCCAAGTCTGAAAATAAAAAACTACTACATATAAACACCAACCTGTCCTAGAAGAAGCTCAGCAAGGACACAACCAACTGACCACATATCAATTGCAGTTGTGTATTCGGTAGCCCCAAATATAAGTTCTGGAGCCCTATAATATCGTGAGCAAATATATGATATGTTGGGTTCACCTGGCACCTAAAAATGTCAAAATGAATTTCATAAGTAGCCTTTAAGATTATTTTCAAAATCCATTTAAGTTAAGGAAGAAAAGAGAAGGAAAAGCATACCAGCATTTTTGCACTGCCAAAATCGCATATCTTTAACTGATGACTGTGGGGATTGACCTGCAGTTAGTATCGCAAACCTCAACTCTAGTACACAATAGTAACAGGAGTTCAAATAAGATAACATCTTAGGGCCAAACACATAACAAATTTTACCAATGACCATGAGCACCAACTACTATCATAATTTCATTTTCTGTAGCCCCAGAACAAGCAGTATTGCCACCACTGTTACCAAGAGATATTTTTCATAAAACATGTGTGATCAAATTCTAGGTACAAACTGTCAAAACTTCTATATGCCTTCTTGTGTAAAAGTCATTTTCAGAACTAACAACATAAAAAGAACAATTGTTTTTAGTTTCTGACAGCGGACATTCCCAAATCAATTGAATCCAAAGAAAGCAATAATATCAACTCATCAAAATTTCATGATTCATTTGAAAATGTGGAAGCTATGAAATACATGGTCCACTTTGACAAGAAAATATGTACAAAATCTAACTGATACAAATACAACTGATGAAACAAGTGCAAGAATATCTCACCAGCAGATTCTGTGGCTTAATGTCACGATGACACACTCCAACAACATGATGCAAGTAATTTAGCGCACGACAAATCTACAAAGACAACAAATTAATACAATTCAGTGTAAAATAGACCCAAAGCAGCCAAGTAGTTATCAGGTATACATGTCAAAAGAATTTCATTGCACAGACATATTCAAAGTTTCATTGTTCACCTGGTATGCATAAAGTTGTACATGCATGATGGGCATGTGTTGGGTCATCCTGATATAGTGCTTTGAAACTCGGTAGACAGTTTCAGATATATACTCCAGGACAAGGTTAAGGTACAACTCATCTTTCTCCGTAGTTGAGAAGAAACAGTGCCTAAGTTGAACAACATTAGGATGGTCAAGTAAGCGCATAATCTGAAGTTCTCTATTCTTATATCTCTTATCCTGCAGCACCTTCTTTATTGCAACTGCTTCACCTGTTTCCAGGCACTTAGCCTACAACATACGTGAAGGAATCAAAGAGTTGTTAAAAACATCTTTATGAATGAAAATACAAACACAGAGACACGCACAATTAACTAAACATCAGTATGGATGCATAAACAAAAGCAGATGAAGTCGAAGTACCTGAAAGACAACACCAAATGAACCAGTGCCAACCACGCGCTCTGCCATGTACGAGATTGTCTGAAATCAGGAAAGAGCAAACTATTAACGGTTTGTACAAGCGGAACCTCATACATTTATGTTGTAAATATAGCTCAAGTGCAAGGTAATGGTTCCGAAGCCAAACATCAAGCAGAGAAAATTTAATCACTGGATTCCAAGCTTTCAGAGAGATGTATCATCAAAATTTTGACTTACATGGAAATTAGTACCACCCATGTAAGCATCTTTGCATATAACCAGAAATAGACCATGTCAACTAGTGCAATCATGGTTAATCATATTCACTAAAAGCCCATCCAAGACACGAACAGGAATCGAAATGAGACAAAATAATCTCCCAACCCCCAAGTACCCCCCCCACCCCCCAACACTCACACAAAAACCATAAAAGAAGATTTTCACATCAATCACACCAGAAATTTAACGAGAATAAAAACATACACATGAGAATCCTACAGATAGACAAGCAGGAAATGCAGTGAAAGGCAGCCAGAATTATGCAACCACAAACAGAAATCAAGTTACCTGTTTTGGTTGTCCATTTCGACCAGCTATGGTAGTTGCAATTATCTGACCTGTTTCTGTTCCATTACCATTCACAACAGCAGCTTCCACTTCCTGCATAATGCAAAATTTTACACAAGCAATTTATAACTGCACTGTTTTGGTTGTTTCAATGATTTTGCAAGATCTACATGATTCAAAAGTATCCTGACCTGTAAAAGGAAATTTCAAGGGGTTGAATAGGTATAAATATTACAACAAAAATATACCTTTTCATCATGGTTGTTTGCTTTCTCATCTCTAATTCTCATTTCATGCATTTCTTTAGGAAGCTGATCATAACCAGACTTCTCTTTTATAGGCATTGAAGATATATCAGATGTGCTTGCAGCGGTTTCTAGTGATGTGGAAGCCATATGCTGCTCCAGACCCGTGGCACATCTCTCTACTCTATTTGGCTCCTCAGTATCCTTCCGTTCCGTCTCTTGATCAAACTTTGCTCTCTTTGTGATAGAATCCCCACCCTAAAGGAAAACAACATACAATGGCTACCAAAATTAGACATGAGAAGTTAATGATGCATCCAAAGTATCTTATATGATGACAAATAGAGCCCCCATATAGTCCCTACTATCCCCAAACCTAACTAATTTCACTGCACACTAATTTCTTTTTCTTTTTCTTTTCTATTTTACCATAATGACATTCAGCAAAAACAACAGGAAGCAACATAAATTAAAGGGAGCCATTAATGCTACATAAACAGACATGAGCAAATTTAAGATTGAAAGGACGTTATTTATTTCCGGATAAAATTACGTGTACTCCTGTAGTCAATTAGTAAGTTATAAAAGTTTCATCCAAAGATGTAATTAAACTGCCATTGTGAGTTGCATTTGTCACTTTACCGAAACCATTTGCCTCGCAGAAAACCCTTTGAGGCCAGGCTAAGACAGTGTACAACGCTGATAATTCAAAAGGAATTGTCAAAAATTCTCCCCAAGGCTAGACTAACAGTTACGAGTAGCTGAGCTGGTACACCTCAGTGAGCCAAATGCCTCAACCATTTAGGTTTCACCTTATCGGGTATGGCCTTCAGCAGACGGAAAGAAGATCTGATGTGCTAGTTCAAAATTTGAAATTCCATTTTTTTTCCTTCTTTTTTTTCTTTTCTAAAATGGATATCCAGTGATCCACGTCCCTCCTAGAGCTACTAGTACATTCTCATGTCTGTAACTTCATCATATCTTTTACCTAAAATATCATGAACAAAGCCTTGCCTATGGTGCCCTAAGGGAAGCATAAATAATGGTGATTTTGAACCATCACCAACCCCAGTGGCAATTTTATTCACAGAAGGCAGCTGCTAAACTACTGGTTACTATCAACAACCAACCTATAATGCCAAAACGCCATTATTTGCTAAATTACAATCATTGATCCCATCATCACACAGCAACACCACTCCAGTGCATAATGTATATCAAATCTAACACCAATTTTTTGTGGCACAAAAGTTATGGGACCTCGTACACATACATGCATTCACCAACATTGATCAGCCAATCTTATACAGTTATACCATATAACAACGGAACCCCACATAAATTCCACACACATTTCCGGGAAGAGAAATGCTATATGCCACACTTTTATCCCATTTCGCTGATACGGCACAGCCAGACAGTCCTTGGATAAGCCTTTAAAAAAAAAAAATACAAGGGCCGATTTATAGTGTCTCATCAACAAAATGAGATAAAAGTGAGGTGTACACCTTTACTCTTTCAGGAAAACTACCTCACCACAGTTCCACGATTTGCAATACAACAAAAAAAATATGTACATATACCATGAAAATTTATCATTTTTTTCTTTGGGTTTAACACTTAACAGCCATTAAATTATAAATGCATTAAAGAAAATGCCTCTTCTCTCCCCTCAAAAAAAAAAATTGGTAACAGAACCAACACAACCACTAATGGTTTTCAAAGAAACCAAATCCCCCGGTACAGATTAGAGTTCGTCAATCCTTCCATGCCTCAAACTACACAGCAGATATCACAAAACCGATCATAGTTTTATGCTGCGGAAAAAAATAATCCCGGAAAATAGAATGAAATAAATTTTTAACGCCAGCGAAATAATTAAAATATAAGTTTTATTTATATTTATACATTTAAACAAATATACATAATCTAGATACCTAAAGGCGAGAAAAGAGCTTCCCATGTTTCAAAAAATTTCATTCATTATTTTCTTTCCTTCCCCTTCCCTTTCCTTCGTTTTCCCAGCAACCAAACAAATACTTCAAAAACAAGAAAAGAAAAAAAAGTATACTTACAGGATCAGATGAAATGGATGTACGACCAGAAGCAATGCTCTTCAGCCGGCGCATCACATTCATGGTTGGAAACCCTAATTCCCTCAATCCCCCTCTCTCCACTCCAAGAAACTCAAAATCCAAACAAAATTAAAAAATTAAAAAAAATCTCCAAAAAAAAAAAAAAAAAAAATAGAGAGAGAGATTTCTTTCTCTCTCTCCTCTTCCTCTTCACAAAACAGAGAAAGAACAAAATGGAGAGAAAAAATAAAACACAACAAAAACAACCTCAACCCCTCTCTCTCACTCTCTCTCTCTCCTTCCCCTTCTTTCTCTCTCTACAATTTTCCCCCGTTTCTCTCTTTCTCTCTCTCTTTGAGCTAATGGCTCCAGGTGGCCTTTTGTTTTTGCGATTTTTGTCTACGGTCAAACTAGGATCAGAGCCAATCATTCCGGCGTTCAATTCCTTTTGTCCTTCGGTCAAACGGGGACTCCTGACCGTTAATCGGATATTATTGGAGGAATTCGGACGGCAGAGATTCGAGGCTTTGTACAATATAATAATGAGCCCGGGGTGCCTTGGCGTTGCGTAAATGATCTTCGGTTTGACCGGTCTTTGACGGTTAAAAAAATCTAGAATGTGATTGGGACTTGGGGAGCGCGTGAATCGGTCTTTTGAGGGAGTTTTTTTTATAATTAAAATTTTTATTTTGTTTATTTTTTAGATTTATTAAATTTAAATTCAACTACCTGTCTTTGAAAATCATATATAATTGTTATTCTCTACAAAGTTAATAATATAATCTCAAGTATATTCTAAAGTATATACTTGTGTCACATAATGATTATATCACAAGCCATATCCACCAAAATTCAAGTTACATGTGTTACATGAGGAGGAGAATTTGGTCTCATTTTTTAGATGCTTAATATAAAGTTAAAATTAAATAATCAGGTGATCACCCATCAAATCTTAAATCAAGATAATTTATAGACAAAATGAAACCCAAACACAAAGTGTCCAGCCAAGAAGTCAGTATTCATTGGAAAAAAAAATTGAAAAAGATAACGATGTGTACCTCATGAGTGATTCTCTTCTCATTTCTTAATGAAGTATTATTCTACACTTCATTGGTTAGAAAAAAATTTATGGAATAATTAATTTGATTATGTGGCCCCTACTATATTATGCATGCATTCTTTAACCGTGCTAGATTCAATCGATCCATAGGTCTTATCAAAATTGGGTTGTCTTGAGCGGGTAAGGTTAATTTTATTGTATGGAAACTAAACAATTGAGAGAGTGACATATAGCATTCATTGGATTAGCAGAACAATAACCTTAATTAAACCGATTTGGTAAAAACTACGTCATATATTTCGTGTAGGTTCTTAAATTTTTTAAACATGTCAACTTTGTTTGTTAAAATCAGTGTTCTTTGTCTTTTGTTTTATAATCTCAAAACAAGAACATTAATAATAAAAAATAAAAAAAAATAAAAATCAAAACACAACATTATAACTTCTTCTTTTTTTTATAAAAAAAAAAAAAAAAACTATTACACATCAACAATCACAGCCAATAAAGTTGTTTTTCTTCTCATCCAACGTGAATATTGCATTACCTTATAAACATACCAAATTAATTTAATATTGGCAATAAATGCAATTTAAATCATGATTAATCAATGGAAGAACAACATTGTTCTATTTTAAAATATTCGCAGACAAATTTGAAGAACAACATTGTGAAGTTAATGTCGGTGAAGCTCAGGCTGCTTTCTTGGCAGTTCAATTTGCTTCCTCTTTTGGTTGCCATTCTCTTTGTCATGAGGGTGATTCCCTCACTGTGATCCTAGCCATTAACAAGGCTTCTCTTTTTACTGATCGGTGTTTTGTTCCAATTATTGGAGATATCCACTCGCAGCTTCGTGGTTTCTTTACTTGGACCACAGTGAAGACTTCTCGTAATGCTAACTTTATATCACATCAGCTTGCTAAATGGGCCGTTTTCAACCGTATATTTGGAAGCATTCTTATATCTTGTTTTTTTTTTTTTTTTTTTTTTTCTTTGGTTAGGATTAATTGTGGGAGAGACCCACATTTGTAATTCCTTTTCCCCCTTCTACCTCTAAACAATAAAAATTTGATCGTATGAATTTTGAACTAATATAGTTGATAACTTTGAAAATTTCAAATTCATCAAATAACATACTAATTTACATGTTTAATAAGAAAGTCCAAGTAGGTGAAATACAGAGTAATGTTACATGCCATACAAACGTTCTATAAATATTTTACAAACTTGAAGTAGTAGAGCTTGGTAGCCCTTGTCTCGGCCATTGTTTAAAAAACCAATATTTAATTAATACTAGATTATGGCATGTAAGCTTTGTAGGACATTTGTTGTTATCTAATTTAAATTTGTCAAATGACGTGTCGCCATTTACATCATTAAATGCAACAAAACAAAACATTAACTGTCGAATTATAATTATAGAGTAAAAAATTGGTGAGCTACTATAAAATTAGCTAAAGGTTAAATGAAGTCCACCATATATATCATTATCATTATAGCTGGTTTTTTTTTTTTTTTTTTTAAAAAAGTATATTATTATAGTAGCTCACCAATTTTTTAGCTAAAGTAACTAGCCGGGTGTATCTATATTTTTACTCAAATTTGTATATCGGCTAACCAAAATAACCTTTAGCTAACCGGATGTGAATGCTCTAACGACTAACATTGTTAATTAATTTTTCGATTCTTTAGGTTTTATCATGTAGGGCATTAGGCTATTGATTTTCCATATCTGAAATATTTTGTCAGTAAGCAAGATTGGGAATCTGGCAGCCCAATAACTCGGCCTATTTTCCAGCTCGGGCTTGAAAGTTAACAGTTGGATGGACAATGATAACATCCAGAATCCAAGTCGGTGCTAACTGGGCCGAAAGGTTTTCACGCCCAGACATTTTCCGCAGGTTCTAATTTATGTCGGACTCTTGACAGCCCAGACCATCTCGGCCAAAACAATATAACTGCATATGAACCGGACTGCCGAATGAAAAGTTTCTTTAAAATTGAATCGAAAATAATTCGTTTAATTTAATTTTTAATTCTCAGATACATTTTTTAATAAAGAAAAGCTATTTAGTAAACTCTTATATTATTATCATATAATTATGATGATGTGGCAGTAAAAATTCAGCATTTGGATTACGTAAAAAAAATTAATAGGTAATTTTTACTGCCACATCACCATAATTGTACGTCAATATGAGTTTACTAACTAACACTTCTCTTTTTAATATCATAAGCTAAAAAACATAGTTTTTGCCAAGCATTGCTTTATAGAATCCAAGGCAAATCATAATTTGTATTGTGGGTTTAGATGAGTTCAATTAGTAACTGGCACTGCATGCGATACAGATAGCTAGTGTGATAAAACATGCATGTGAGCTTACACCTATTTGGACAGGTTTTTAAACAGTTTCAACGACTGTTTAAGTAGGTAAGGCTCAATTACCTTTTCACATTAACTTCCTGTATTACATTAAATACAAACAGCTAATTATTATACCCGATCTCCATCCGTTTACCTTTGTGTAGTAACACTGAATCTGTGACGTGTCCTTATCTCAACCATAATCTTTTTCCTTAGACATCCGACAAACTGTATATAGTTTGGTAAGAGGCCTCAGGACAGTCAATAAATAGTGTCGTTAGGATAATTAAACATCAATTGAAGTAGGATATAATAAATCTCATATAAGTGACATTGTACATATATAGTTTTTACCACTAAAGCAACTATATACCACTACCAATTTACCAAATAAAATTGCTTAGAATAAATACCCTTAAAATGGTACATTCTACCAAATATATATATATATATATATATATGAATTTTACGTAAAATGATTAAAGAAATTTGTGAATCTAATTCATTTCATAAGATCGGTTCAATAAAAGAGAGTTGTTCATTTCTTATAAATATGTCTAAGATCTTGTTCACGGGCAATGTGAGATTATTTTTCAACATTCTCTCTCAAGTGCAGACTGATAATTTTTTTTGGTCCTTGTCACGGAATAAGTAGTGTGTGCTCTATTCATTATGTGATAAATTCTAATATTTATTTATGAAATATATAAAAAATATTATATATTTTTCATATATTGGATTGAAGCTAAAAACTTTTGATATAATATTATTACGTTAAATTAAATGATTGTCCCAAGTGACCACCTTTTTCTTGGTTTATTTATGTTTTTTTGGGGGAGAGTCACTTTCATTCCTGTGAAAATAAATAAATACTAGAGATTTGAGAGGGTGGGTGGGTACTGGGTAGAGCATAAATAATAAATATTACGGACAGCGTGCACGTGAATGAAGTGCATTTATAAAAGAAAGGTACACTTTCTGCGCACATCCAGTGGATTTGTGGAGAAATTGGAGTCAACAACGCTCACATGTTTCTGTCATTTTGCTCTCCAACGTAGGCTTTAAGGGAGATGGAGCGAGCGGTCACGGTCCTCAAATTCAGCGAAACTAGTTGCATCGCTGGATTTACGCCAATTCAGTGTTTCTCACTTAATTCAATAGATAGCTAAGCGTAGTTCTTGGACCGGGCTCGGGTTGGGCGTTGAAAATTAGATTTACAATCCGGATATAATGAACAATATCTATCAAGTTTCGGGTTGTGTGGGACGGGGCGGATGGTACAGGAGCAGGTGATGCGGGTTTTAATGGGTTTACATCATCCAGAGAGAAGAGAGAGCCACAGACGAGAGAGAGAGAGAGAGAGAGAGAGAGGGGAAAGAAGGAGAAGAGGTGGTGTGAAGAAAGAACTTGACTATTGTGGGTATTAGGTTTTTAGGCTTAGGCTTATTGTAGGGTGGGGCGGGGCAGGTATTTGATCATTTTAAAAAATGCTACTTGCAACCTGCCTTGTCCCATTCGAGTATCCAATATTTAACCCAAATTTGCTTTTTTGTGAGGAAAACCGAGCGGGGCGGGGTGGGACAGTTATGCGGGTTTCGCCCACTCCTAAAGCTAACTATTCATCTAAAAACCTTCACCATCATATTGCCTATTTCATTCATTTCTCTTTTTCTTTTAAGATTTTTATCCTTCTTTTTTATTTCTCTTTTCTCTATGATCAATAAAAATGACCATTAAAAAATATAACTCATTTAATTAAACTTGTCAAACCTTTCAATCTTAATCCGCAAATTTGAATTCATGTGAAATTAATCAATAATGTTAACAATTGCTTTGGTTAACTTCCACGTGGTAATTATAGCCCTTGCAACTGCCATTTTGGAAATTAATGCTCGTTGAAGATTATACCTCTTGGCAATTGGCATGCACATGAACCCAAATTAAATGACAAAGGAATTAATCTCAGAAAACAGGGAGAAAACGTCACTTCAGTTGTAAATATTATGCTCGATTTGGTCACCGGCCTGTACAAACACTTTGCATAAGAGAAAAGGCTAGACTTTTGTTACCAAACAAACAAGCCTTTGCGTGTCAAAGGTCCTACTTCTCATTTATTGCACCTAAAGTGTTGTAAAATCTCTCCCATATTAATGTCTGTCAACGACCAACCTCCATCTCCCTTTCCCATTGGAACTTCCAAGGCTTCAACATGAATCTCCTTCTCTTTCTCTGTCAATCATTAAGTTGGTATGCTTTATAAAACGCCAATGGTAAATGAAGAATGGATGCTTTGGTGGAATTCGGTCAGAGGTTATAGTTCAATTAGATTTGAGAGATCGCCTGTAGTTCTCACCATCTAAGCTCCTTATGTGCGGCTCCTAGTGGACATGTGCTACTATAGTTACGTTCAAGTAGGATAGTCGCAATTAGTCTCTCCAACCTACTCTTTCTGATTAGAAAACAAAAAAGAAAATGGATGTCAAGAGTAACGTGCTCAATTTTTCATTGATTTTTCTGAACACCGTCCTATTTTGCTAAAAAAAAAAAAAAAAAAAAAAAAAACAGTGCACATTGTAACGGCAATTATCTGGATCTTGTTTTCCACCAAATTGTCAAAATTTCACTTGATATACCTCCATGCATGGTTGCATAATTGCTTATTATGACCATGATATTGTGCTCAAAAGGAAAAAATATGGGTGAAAGAAGGTATACATTTCTCAATTATATCATAGTCATTATAATATATGCTTCATGATGCTATTGCTATAGCTCGAGAGAGATAATTAATATTCAAATACACGATAACGACGTTCAATAAAGCACCATATATATATATAATATAAGTGTCAACTAATTAGGACTATCTTAATAAATAAAGCACTTAATTAATATTATATTAGTTTCCATTAATATCTCGAGGCAACTTATAGCTTTGCCCAAATCATTAACGGAACACCCCTTAATCAATAATGGAGGAGTAGCAGAGAAAAGTGAACAGCAGTGTTAGTAAGTCTTTCCTTTTGTATTTTAATACATTCACATTTCACATCAACTCACTTCATTTGTAGGGTCGCTTTAACAATTCAATGAAACTACCAATTTTTTTTTTGCTTCACAACCATCTCTTCATTAACACTAATCCAATCCTTGTCATTGCCCCTTTCTTTCCTAACGCGACATATTTACGCCTTCCCTTTCCGGCTTTCTAATTGAATCTCCATGGATCATATATTCTTTTTCTTTTTAAATAATAATAATTATAGAGACTTTAAGATATAGTTGCAAATTCAAATGTGGTCCATCATTCCTATTTCTTTGGGTATCTTCTTTATTAGATATCACAATGCTCCTATTTGACGACTCTCGCCCCAGTCATTTTCGGTGCTTATCTCCCTCGATCTTATTGCTTTCGGTCGATTCACCTTTTAAATGCCCTTACAAACCATCATTTATTGCGGTCTCGTGCTTGGCGAGGGAGCAAATAATCTATTGGGACAAATTATTTATTTAGTTCATTTCCAATGGTATTTAAGGTTTTATGTTACTGAATTAGTTTTGTTGGGGTCTTTATTGAATTGCCCTACCTAGCTTTTGTGTTTTTAATTATTTGATGTATTATTTTCCTTCCCCTTGTACTTGGTTATAAAAAAAATTTGATCATCCACTGTGGAGGCTAGACATATAGACTCTCTCTCTCTCTCTCTCTAATACTCAATCAACAATTTGGGATTTTTTTAAGGCTTAATTTTGAAAATTATTTTAGGAAAATATTTTTTTTTCTTAACTGTCTTGAAAAAAAGTTTTCAAACTTGAACACATGTCGACGATGTCGTTTAAGAGTATGCATAATTTTAAAGACATATCAGTTTTAATAAATCTAATTCCTATATGTATATTAAAATCACATATTCTAAAAAAATATATATCAGAAAGAATTTTATTTTAATGGAAAGTTCGAAAAAGATATTGTCCGTTATTTTCAAAAAAAAAAAAAAAATCAAATATTTTGACTATTTTCTTTGCCACTTTTTCTGGTAAAAAATTTAAAATTACTTTTAACTTTTTATATGGTATCAACCAATTATTTAGAATCATTTTCCTTTATTTTTATATTTTTATGTTTTTGAAAGATGCATGGCACTGAAGTTTATGTTATCTATGGTTTGAAGAAGCAGGGCGATTGATTAGGTCCTACGTGGTCCCACCGTACCATATTAAGAAGGGCCCACAAATAATAGACTTGATGGCATGATGAAGTTGATATATATTATTATTGGAGCCCAGTGGCATGTGATGGGTTGGGGCGAAGCACTGTAGACGTACGGTATATTTGAAACGAAAAAGGCATGCAGGCGGCAGAATGCAGATAGGGGTGGGAGGACTTTGCGTATGATGATCGGGTTGGGATTTGGTTAACTCTCAAAACTCCTCACTTTACCTCTTTCCTTCCTCATAGCCTTTCTTTTTCTTGACTTTATCGCCTCCCTCTAGACCTACCTGTTTACTCTATAAAAAGCCTGTGATCATGTCTCTTTCCCTTTCTTGCGTGCATAGTGTGAGAGATTTCTGTAATAAAATAATAATAACTTTATTTTAGACTTTTGAATTATTAATGTGATTCGATAAATTTTTCAATTTGAACCCTAACACTTTTAATTGCAGTTAGTTTAAACTCCTCTGTCAAATTTAGCCGTTAACTTTTAAGTGCAACACCTAAAAAGACCAAAATATCATTGATTTTTTTTTTTACTTTTTTTTAAAAAAAATTTTAATTTGAAATTATGAGTAAATTTGAAATTTTATAAAAAAGTCAAGGGTATAAACATCATTGTCTCACTTTTAATGTTTAAAATCTGACGTAGGAGTTCAAATTGAGAAGTTTTAAAGTTTAAAGGACTTGTCAAATCGCATAGTAATTCAAGGATTTAAAGTGAAGTTATAAGAGATTTTAATTGCCTTATGACATTATCAATTTATCATGCAGTGTTCATCACCTTAGTTGTCGGTTGAAATTTGCTCATGCCAATAAATGGACAAAAGTTTTCTTTCTTTAAATTATGTTGAAAGAAATTATTTCAATTCAGTATATTAAATTAACATATATTTTAAAATATGTGATTCTCAAATGAATGTGTTGATCTAAAGATATTTGTGTAAAAAAAAAAAAAAAAATCTCTGTTCTAATTTTAGTTTTTTAAAAAAACTTTGTTCCAAATAAATATATTGCAATGAGTTTTCAACTTTCTCAGGTATATTCTCTTCCACTGCTAAGATTTTGTAACTGATTGTTTTTATTTGTGAAGCATTACATAAATGTTCCAAATTAATTGCTAGCCAGACAGAACAAGGACCATTTATGTCCTATAGCCATAATTGTTTTGTTTGTTAAGGTATTTTAGGAGGTTTTTATTTGAAACCGATATTTTGATGGGACATCAAAGTAAAATTTGTTTTTGTGTTTTTATAAGTGTTTTGTGTTTAACTTGTATGTTAATATTTTTATTTTTTAAATTTTTTTAGCAAATGGAGCCGTTTTGTTTGTTCGTTTTTTTTTTTTTTTTTTTTAAAAATTTTTTTTTTTAAAAAAAACAATAATCAATGCCCATCCGGAGGACATTTTTCGAAATTGATAATGTTTGCATCCGAAGGGGCTTCTAAAACGACATCCTACACTTTTTTTTTTTTTTTTTTTTAATTTTTTAATTAAAAAAGCCGGAGGGGGTGACTAGAGTGACTACTCTACATGTGGGTGACCTTGTCAACATTAGTACCTGCTCAATTAGGCAGTTCCTCAAGTTTGATTGAGTTATCGTCTGATTGAGTTATAGTTAAATCCCACCCTATCAAGACTTCAATAGAAATCAAGACGTCTAATACTAATCAGGTTTGTAGATTCCTATTGTGTAAGTCAAACTCTCACTTTAGTACTAGACTAATCATATAGAAATTTCTTTAAGGTCACCGAATCATCACCGCCACCACTTATGGTGATTTCCAACTAAATTACATGTGACATAATGCCTATGGAAAAGCCCCGTAATGATCCTATATCCTTTTATTTTTGTCAAAGATTAATGTTATATACCATATTACTATACCACCACTAATCTAAGAGTAAATTAATAGTGTTACGTAAGCATCGTAAGATAGTGACCTGATATATATAATATTACTCTTTGCGAGAATTATGAACAATCACAACAGAGGCCAAAGTAGAATACGTGGTGCAACTTCCATGCATGTTTTTTGTGTCCTTATCACATTGTCTAATCTAATTTGGACATCTTTGATTTAGAGTATCTCATTAGATATTTAAAGATCTAGTGAGAAAGGATTTGGTCTTGGATTAGTTTTAGGTATCACAACACAATTGTCCGCAATGGGGGGTCAATAAATCCGATTGAGATTCTTTGTAAATTATGAGAGGCTGCTCAAATTTCAATAGTAGAGAGTCCAAGAACGAAAAACAATTAGACCTACCATATGCATGCACGACTCTTCTCTTACTTACTTACTGTTCTCAAGGGTTATTACTGTTTCATGTTTTGATTGGGCGAGAGGGATATCGATTCGTCTGAATCAATTGCTTTGGACCATTCGTAAAAATATGCTTATCATATCTGCCGATTGAACGTGATGATTTGACCCCAAACAGCTATTTTCTGGCTTCTTCCTCACATGATTTTACCTTCATCTATCTAAAAGAGAAGGCCGGAAACTAACAAAAATAGAAAATCTCCTACGTAAATGAAACCCGTTTGCAATCAAGACGTATGGTGAGTGTTTTTTTTTTTTTTTCTGGTGAACCAAGCAAATACATGTATGATGATGATGATGAATCCCACAATTTTTTTTTTTTTTTTTTTTTTTTGTTCTTTTGGATAGGGTATCTCCGTCTCTCGTACAAATCAAGTTTTATTTTATCTTTTCTTTTAGCGATTACCCACAATCCATCAAACACAGTCACGCACTATCCAGCGGAGCAAAAGACCAAAACTGAAATCACAATCAATACAACGCCGTTGCTGTCAGACCCCTTCACCGTCCTCCTGTCCGATAAAGCTCCAGGGACGTGTGTAAGAATCCTATTGGTTGGTACACGTAAACGTAGACAAGGCCAATGGCTCAGCATTCAATGATGGCAACGCTTTCTCCAACCAGCCTCTGCTCCCTCATTTAATGCACACACCGTCACCACAACGCTCCCATTCACACATCTCACTCGCAGAGTCGCAGGTGCAGCCACTCCTCTCAAGAATTGTAATAGAAAGGATATATAAATATATATTTATATATATATATACTTAATTTATATTAGAATTTAGATTTAACATTAAAACAGAACCAAATTCCAAGCCAACACAACCACAATAATACAAGTCCGAGAAGTCAAAGCAGAAGTTAAAATAAAAAAATTAAAAAGAAAATAAAATCAAACTCATAAATAGCAAAACACCCATTATGAAACCACTGCTTCGCGTTTTGCGAAAGTTTTTTAGGGGTCAACCTGAGTCAATACCCGAACCACCACCCTTGCCCTGTGTTAAGCACACACTCCTATCCTTACCACCATGCAAGGAGTTTCCACGCGCGGTTCGTTCTTGACTCAACACCCACCAACTCAGTGAGTCAACCAGCTTATCTCACTCACTCACTCACTTACAGGGCTTAAAGACAGCCCTTCACCCTCTTTCACACAACCACCTATATAATTAATAACTACAACCATTCACAGAGCGTCCATGTTAAAAAGTAAAAAAAACAATGCAACTCCACGTGAAAGCTACAGCTAAAAGCTCAAGCTCAGCTAAGCCGCCCGGTCCAGTTGTTGATCAGCTTTCACACTGTAGAGCGGCCTTGATCTTCTGCACCGTGCAGGAGATTAGATTATTCACCGTCTCCACCGACTCCACCGTGAGCTTGGCCGTGGGGAGACTATTCACCAGGATTTGAAAGGCCACGGTCAGGAGGGACCCGCTCACTCTGTGGGGACCACCGCCACCTTTGCTGCTGTTATTGCTGTTGGCGGTTGCTCCTGGCCCACGCGACCCAGGCCCATCCGGTACTATTGCGAATCCCGAGGGGAGTAGCGCCACGTAGGCCGAATCACCGCCGTTCATCACAACATGCATGGCGGGAATGTCAACGGGCGCGTACACCACAAGCGACCCCGCCGCGTCTATGCACGTCTCCTGCAAGATCAGCATGCTGCTCTGGTTCGAGTTCATGGCCTGCGCAGAGAGCACAGCGTTCGTATATAATTATTATAACCTTTTCTCTAACCTGGCCGTTACAGTGTGAAAGGGAGCGAGTCAAACCCTGATGGGATTTTCCTTCTTTATTTTTTTTCACTTTTTCATTTCAGAAAAAGTTGAGGTCAGAAACTGACTTTGGCAGTCGACAACAACTGTCCTGAATTTTGACTTTTGAAAAAAGGTTAACAATACAAACGCTGTCCCTGGATCTGCTCCTAGTTGTCCTAATAGATACTCCCAAATTCCAAACCTGTCCTTTTGTCCACATACGACAAAATGATTGACCTTTCCACCAGGGACACATGCGTCATTAGCTTATCTATTATTGCCATTGGTGTTCATTTTTGTTCCTACCAAAAATTCGACTACGTGAAGATAGCAAAAAAGACAGTGGAAGTAACAAATTCAAAGAACAACGGAGAGAGAGAGAGGGACTTACACCCGCACGTAGGAGAGAGACGCAGTTGCCGTGATCTTGGCCCTTGGCAATGTGGGCCATCTCCTGCATGGGCCCGCCGTTGGATAATATGTCCCACTCGCTTCTGAGCCGCTCATCGCGTAGAAAATCAAACAGTCTCTGAGGCGAAACGGGCAGCCAAACAGACGTGGCAGCGCTCAACACAATGCCCGGTGGCTCACCGGGATCATCCACGCTCTTCCGGGTCATCACCCTGACATCCTCGTCCACATTCCCAGCGTTGAGCTTGTTCCATTTGTGCACCGTGGACGCGCAAACCCCGGCGCAAAAGTTGTCGGTCATTCGTTGCGCCAGTTTCAACATGCTTCGTCGCCCACTCGCAGTTATTGCTACCGCAACACAAACATCAAATGTTAACATGTATATATATGAAGTCGAGTATTAAGCCAAAGATGGATATCGATATATTAATTTACCGGTGTGGTCTCGGCTGGGGACGGCGGAGGACATGAGGATGGCTAGGCACTCGCATTGGCGTTGAAGGGTGGCGATCCAGCGTTGGGCACCGAAACCCATGCCGGAGCTTAACAACGGCCGGTAGAGCTGGTGGACTTGGCACTCATCGTACTCTGCATGCTCAACCCATGTAACCTGCATTATATATATATATATATATATATTTTACTATCAGAAAGTACAAAAGCATAAAAACCTAGACACCTTTTCGCATATCAGTTATCATCCAGAAAAGTTGCAGTCAAATTTTCCCAGTTTTAGCCTCTGGGTATGTCTATTTTCTCCATTTCTTTGCCAAAAATAAGATCGAACTGTCATTTCTGCGGAAGAGACTAACAGTCAAAGCTTCGTGAGTGATGGGTTTTCAGAAATTCTTTATTATATATATTAAAGCTTAGTTTTTTCTCCTATGCCCGCTTCAAATATTTAAATTCAAAGCCGTCAATGCACAATGTCAATGAATGAAGATACTTGGAATAAAAATATAGAAATGAAATCCTCGAAATGCATAATTAAGATTGGGTTCAAAGACAGACAAGGTATCACATAGACCTCGAGCAGAGGCATAAAATAATATGAAGATAACGCTTGCGCAAGATTTAGGGGAACGACGTGCACTGTGGACGGTGACATCGAGATGTGCACTTGTCTCTAACTCGCCCTAGGTACTCATGTAAGAACAAAATAGCCAGTCTTGGAGTTTGACTCCAAGGTCTACAATGATGGGAAATAAGCTCATTTTTTTATTGGTGAGGAAGAAATGGACACATCAAAGGCTGGAACCAGTTCAATAATCACATTAATTAAATAAGCTAGGGGTCTTAACCAAGATAGCATCAAAGATTGGAATAGAAACATCAAAAATGTATTTTATTCAACCCATGTTGAAGATTACGATACCATTTACTTATAAAGGATATGAAATTAATGTGTCAAGGTACAGAATTTGAGCAATAGCAGCTTCTATTGATAAAATAATATGGTACCCTCGATTCGGGAAATTATTGAGACTAGAAGAAGCATCCAACCCAATTTAATAAGACTCTAGGAAGCTTCAGATATTATTCGAGACACTCAAAAACACTTGTTTTGGGAGACAAACTAAGCGCTGACAATGCAGTGATGTAGTGAGTAATTGCTAGACAAACTAACTTCTCCAATGCATGAGCTCTAAAGTGGCTTAGGAATTCGAGTATTCAATTGATTATATGTAAATAAGATAACATTTAAGTAGGAATTCAAGTTCTAATATGTTATCAATATATATAAGCTGTAAAGTTGCAGTTGCTTCAACAAACTCATTAAAGGGGAAGACCACCAACTTGGAAAAAAGCAATAAATGTAAAAAGGAAACAAGTTAAACGTGAATTCTAGCGTTTCATTGTCCAAACACACAAAATGCAGTAAATGTAGGTTGGTAAAAATGGAAATTTACCTTGGAGTAGCCATTAGGCATATCTTGCACAACGCACCCAGAAGGAAGCCTCCTGCAGTTGGCATATGTTGGTGCACCCGAAGTTTCTCGGACGCTGTCAATGGATACATCGACCACAGCCCACACGCCCTCCGCGTGCTGCTTACAAAATCGTAGGAAATTCACCTCCCGAACCGGAACCAAAGGCGAGAGGACTTGCAGCTCAGCATGCATCTGAGAATCAAAATTTGTCACAAATTAATTTGAGTGACAAGTCAAAGACAAACTTTAATTTAGCATAATTAGTTAATTACCAGTTGAAGTGCGCCATTTCTAGTTCCCCCCATGCCGCTAGATATCACATCAATGGTCGACGCTCTAGCAATCATACAAGGAAACATCTCCGCCCATCGATTCTATGAAAACGAAAAAAAGCAAAGCTAATTAAATATAATTAATATTAATCCAACCTCGTACATAAAATGTTTCCATGGAGATGATGAATGGCTTACCGAGTCCATTAGCGTCTCAACAAGAGCCAAGCTGTTGATAATGACCATACCAGTCTCCCTGGAAGCGTCGGTTACAAAACCGTTGGGTTTCAAGCCAATGCAAGGAGTGAAGCTTCTCATATAATCCTCGAGGTTCAACATCTCTCTCCCACCTTCCAAGCTCCTGAGCCAGAGGGGCTCATCAGTCTGCGCCATTTTAACCAATTCATCCATGGCAGCCACAGCGAGCTCTAGAAACATTGACCTCTGATCAAGAGCCGTCACGCCGCCCCCTGCTCTACCCGGCGGAGGAACCACCGACAAAGCACTGGAAATATTCCCAACACCGAAATCAGGCAATGTTGTAGGCACGGCGTTCAAGCCAGCAAAACCATTGCTCCCCACCCCAAGTTCCAAACTTGAGCTTGGCAGTGGAGGACCGATTGACGCAGCCAAAGATGAAATCGGACGGCCCAGAAACTTTCCGGCGAGCGCGCAAACACGGTCCAACTCATCCTTTAACCGGGCATTCTCAATCCTAAGATGCTGCTCTTCGAGTGAAATTTCTCCAATAATTGCTGGGCCGCCGCAGTTGGAGCAAATGGGGCTCCTCATCGCATCCCTAATAGACATATTTTCGGCCCTAAGCTTATCGTTCTCTTGCCTGAGCAATGAATTCTCGTGGCGTTCCAATTGGGTCTGCTCCAAACCACAAGGACAAAAATCAAGTTTCATCCTAAGAATGGAGAAACGTGAGTAAGGTTGTTCTTGTTTGATCTTTTATGATTACCTTCATTTGGGTACGGCGATTTTGGAACCAGAATTTCACCTGTCTGGTTTCTAAGCAAAGCCGCTTGCTAAGCTCCATTCTTTGTTTCTCATCAGGATGAGGGCACTCCTTGAACAGACTAATTATTATAAAATTAACCCCAAAAAAAAAAAGGCAGAAAAAATCAAGAACCTGTTATATATATATATATATATAAAAGAAAAACCGAGTGAAGCTTGTAAGAGAAGGCCATACGCTTCGAGTTCTTGGATTTGCTGTGGTGTGTGTCGGTGGTAACGCTTCTTTCTCGGAGGGTTGTCGGCTGCGTCCTGGTCGTCCCCAGAACCGCCGTCCATGTTATCGCTGCCAGATCTGCTGTCGTGCTCTTCCTCTCTGCTCCTTCTCCCACCATTAGTCTCGAAATTCTCGGCCATTCTACCCACATGATCCGCCTGCCCATCTATATTTGGTTGCTGCTAAAAAAAAATCATATTAAGAAAAAGAAAAGGAAAGGAAAAGATGGTAATCATATATGAAGAAAGAGATCTGAGTGGCCGTACAAGACCGAGAGAGAGTCCAGGGCTGGAGTTGAACATGGATTTGGTGAGAGGCGGAGTGACAAGGCGGGGCTGAACGAGTGCACCGGACGGCATGTTGTGGTGGTTGTTGCCGTTGCCGTTGCTGTAAGGGATATCGACCACGACTCTCGCACCGCCACCACCCGTACTATTCTCAAGAAAACCGCCAAAACTCATCAAAGAAGGCCCTTTTTCTTTCTTTTCTCCACTATAACCCTCTCCCTCCCTTCCCTTCACAGATTTGCTTCTTTTTCTTCTCTACAGAATTTACAACCTCTACTGGGTAAAAATCTTATTTCACACAAACACAATAATCCTTAAAAAAACCAACTGGGTTTCTCGCAGAACAACTTTTTTGAAGCAGAACAGGCACACAAATTAGTATAAGCAAACAATAAAACGAAAAAAATAAATAAATAATCAGAGAGGATAGAGGAGACAAAAGGTTAAGGCCCCCAAATGTCTCCAACTCCCTCTCCGCAAGAGAAACTGGTTTTAGATTGGAGAGAAAGAAAGAGAAAGAAGGCAAGCAAACACTTTTTTTTTCCTGCTTGGCTCTTCGTTCTCTATCCCTCTCTCTCTATTTCTCTCTACAAGTCTAGTTTTTTTTTTTTTGGTTGCTAGCTAGGTCTGCAAACTGGTCCAAAACAAGGGCTTTAATAAACTGGGTGAGGGTTGGGCAACAATGGGGAACCCTAGTTTTAAGTGAAGAGTGTTATCTCATTCTCTGCATGCTTGACTGTGCTGAAGCTCTAGAGCACTTGGAAAAGGAAAATAAAATAAGAGAGAGAGAGAGAGAAGGAAAGCTTTGCTGCAGGCAGAAGAAAAAGGGAGAGAGAGTTAAGGGTGAAGATAAAACGCAATATGTGGACTCTTCGAAGCCTTACAAATACATACCTCCAAAAAGGGTTAGGTTGACTCTCACTCTGTGTCTCTAGAAGTCTGCGAAGAAGGTCGGAAAAAATATGTACACCCTTTTAACCCCGTTGTTTACAGAGCTGTAAGAAAAAAAGAAGTTACAACCACAGAGATTCAGATCCAGCTTTTCCCGGATTTTCACTTTTAGGATCTGTTGCAATACAACTATTATAGAATTTACTTTTATTTTCAGAAGTTTGGCAAAAGGAAAACTTACACTTCTAGAAACAAATCACACACAAAATCAAGGGTCTTAGCTCTTACCAAATAAGAGCCAAGGATTTTTTTTTTTTTTTTTTTTAATTTTTTATTCGAAAAAAAAAATCATATTTAATCATTTTAAGTTTTCATCTAATTTGGATGTAATACTTGGGCTTTCAATTTTAATTATAAGGTCTTTAACTTTTGACCAAGTTAAAATAGGTTCATCAATCACTTTACCGCGAAAATTAACCGACATTAATATTTGAGACATCAACGTCTATTTCAATACCCTAATGCAATGACACACCAACGAAACCAAAGTCTTTTGTTACTGGAGGGTTACTCTTTAGGTTTTCAAGTTTTGTGTTTGTTTAAGTTTAACGTGGCAAATTAATTATATTTTTGTGGATCTTTTGTTTTGTTTTGTTTTTTTTTGTTTTTTGTTTTTTGTTTTTAATGTATATAAAAGTGAAAAAAAAATTTATGTTTTGAGGGGTGTTTTATGTATTTGACGTAATCTAAAGTTTGAGGTGATATTAACAATTGAAAATTAGTTTGAGGGGTGTTTAAACTTTTATCATAAAAAAAATTGATAGGAATAGATCCCAGATGGCTTACAAATAATAGTATACCAGGTTTAAATTTATATTCAAACGGCTATTATTTTTTAATGTGCAATAGAAAGATCTTCATATTTATCTATGAACATAATAATCAATGACAGAAAACGTAGTCAAATACTTCCATACTGGAAGTTAATATATTAGGTCGACGTGAAATTTGGAATTAATATTCATGTAAAATAATATTGTTGGGGTCACTAGCTAGGGTTGTAATCGAGTTGAGTCAAGTTTTAAAATTTTAAGATTGTCTCGTTTATGATTATGATTATTCGAGTCGAACTATAAAATGTGTATTCAAGCTCAATGGCTAAACTCAAGCTTGTTGAAAATGTCATTTGTGCCGAGTTGAGTACTCGAGAAGCTCGCCTCAACTTAAACTCGAACTAGGTTATTCTATTTTTGAATATGTGATCCAAGCCGAGTTCGGGCCCAAGTTTGTAAAAATTTACTTTTACTAAATTTTCATTGGTAAGCTTGAGCTGACAAGAGCAAGCACTGAGCAGTGCGCACACATTCATAGTGTGCTTCATTTTTATTTATTTTTATTATATATAATCATAATTAAGCTTATATAGTTAGTTAGTTGGTTAAATTATACTAACTTGATATTTTTGTTAATACAACGTTAGTATATGTTAATACACATATATAAACATGTGTATACGAGCTATACTTGCAAGCTTTAATCAAGTTTCATCAAATGATTCAGGTATGTGTCACTTAATAATCAAGTTTGTTTTTATAGTCGCGAGCGAGTATCTGCAATCACAAATTGAGTTAAAACAAAAAGATTATCGAACGAATTGGTTCATTTAAAGGCTGTTATGACTTCAGGTCATGATTTCCGTCAATAATAATTGAAAGATCTTAAATCAAGCCCCTTGTTTACTACCTCTATGAAATCTCCTTCCCCATAGTTAGCTTCATAAATCATTGCGTGAGACCCCTTAAATAGGTAAATAGTGTTAATTATGATATATGTAACATGTAACATATTAATAC
Organism: Corylus avellana; assembly: GCF_965113065.1. Taxonomy (NCBI): domain Eukaryota; kingdom Viridiplantae; phylum Streptophyta; class Magnoliopsida; order Fagales; family Betulaceae; genus Corylus; species Corylus avellana. The sequence continues at coordinate 1,726,072 of NC_142495.1, forward strand.
CTTCAATTAATTAAAAAATATATATTAAATCTGGATGAATTAAAAGAATTGTCACCTGATAGCTAGTCTACTAAATACAAACATGCTTCGTCATGCATATTAATACCCACAATCAAATTAGTGGTGTAAATTACTATAAGCTTTCTTTAATTAAATTGTCAATTATTGGATGATTAATGTTCATAGCGATAAAATTGTTGTGTTCCATTATTGAAGTGTAAAGTGTTTGTTAAGTCCTCGTGCAACTCTTCACTCGTGTAAAGAAATAATATATATATATATATTGAAGAAAATTCGTAAAGAAATAATGTCTTAAAAGCACAATAATGCAGGTTCAAGTCTTCAAGCCATTTCACAATACCCACTGGAGACTGGAGAGGATCATTTCACTGAAATGGAAAGGATATTATCCGATTGTTTATGCCCATTAATTAATTACTGTAACTATATATATATATATATATATATGTCCGCACAAGAGGGGAAAGAAAAATTTGAACTAGTGAGTTGTGACCTCCACTTCATTAGGCGTAGCCGATTGAGCTACCTCTCGGAACAATTAACGTACTTTTGTTTGAGCTTTGAACCCACCTTTTCTTTTGTTACATATAGACATTTCACTATCATTAGCTACCAGGCTTTTGGCTCCACATCATTTTCTTTTCTAATTCGCTTTTTTGTTTCTTATATAATTATATTTTATATTATGGCTCTAGTATGTTTAAAATAAATTAATTATGACCATTTAATGAAATGGTACTAGAATTAGTCATAAATTAATATTTATGGCTCATGTCAGTAGTATCTTAATTAAACTGCGTCATTGTTATTCAATTTTTTTTTTTTTTTTTTACATGTCCGCACAAGAGGGAGAGGAAAATTCAAACTAGTGATTTCTGTTTTATTAGGCATAGTCCTAGCCGATTGAGTTACCTCTTAAGAACGTAATTGAGAAATTATGATAATGTAAAGTTCATGATTTATCTTATTGCTATTATAAGATATATGCATGACTATCTGAAGACAATATTTATGATTGGTTTTTTCTGCCGGAAAGTTGAAGGGTATATTTAATTATTTATCACATTATTACGATATTTACAATGATAAAAACAAAAACATAGGTTTTCAAGGTTAGCTAAATATGTCATCATATTGGGTACCTATAGTGCAAGCTTGACTCATATAAATAAAAGGACCTTCAAATTAGTCTGGAAGAAATATCTTTCAATTAATTTAAAATAGTGCAAAGTGTCTATAAATATTTGAAATGTTAGTCTAAGTTAGTAAATTATTATTAATGACCTTAAGAATTTAATGTGTGTTTTAAATGTTTATAGACATTTAACACTATTTTAAATAGGTTAGATGATATTTCCTCCAAACTGGTTTGAAGAAAATTGATGTCATAAATAAAAACCAATCGAAATAATATGAAATCATTTCCTTATGTTCATGAATGGATCCAACTTTCAATTTGGAGAGGAACTAAGGGCCAAAAAAAAAATTTGAGGAGGGACCAATTGGCAAAAAATAATTTTTTATTTATTTTTTATTTTTACCTTAAAACCTTTTTTTTATTTTATTTTTTTTTTTTATTGTAATTTGGGGGGGACCATGGCCACTTCCACCATAAATCCGTCTTTGCTTATGTTTAAATCAATAATATTAGAAACAAAGGAACCTGATGACAGTAACCAAGGTCACTTGGTGGCTGATATCCAGATCGCTTTAGCAGGATTTGTTTGCTGGAAGCTCGTTTTTGTTCCACGTGAAACTAATCGGGTTGCTCATGTCTTAGCGAAATAGGCGGTGCACGAACAGATGGATATGGTTTGGTGTTCTGATCCTCCAGATTGTATTCGGACTATTCTTGAGGCAGAGTGTAATGTTCTGTGCTCTCAGATATTGCCTTAATAATATCACACTGAGCTTTTATTCAAAAAATAATAATAATAATAATAATATTAGAAACAAATTTCATTTCCATAGGAATTGGATTCATAGAAATTATTATGAACTTCCTTTTTTTTTTTTGGGAGGGGAGGTGGGGGTGGGAGGAACTAATTAAATCAATGAAAACTTGAATGCCTCATCGATCATCGACTATGAATGATCCACCATCAAAACTCTTAATTGATCACCAACTAAACAAATTTATATCAAGCATTGATTTGCTGAAGTTGTTTGGCATATCAAGTTTCAGTCACTTTTTTCTTACCTGCAATATAAGCAGCATGAGCTGACAGAAAAAAAAAATAAAAAAATGCTATATATATATATATATATATATATATACATGAAAGTAAAATAACTAGGCATAACATGCATGTAATGTAATTTCAAATTCATAACATATATACATATATGATTTGTTAGTGCAAAATTTTCTATTTTTTTTTTCTTGTTATAATGTAAACTATCAACTCTAATGGTGCAGTAGAAATCCCGGTTTGCCTAAACCTCAAACTAGAAGCTGCTGTTAATGAAAAAGATTTTAGAGAAATTGGCCAGAATTTGCCGCAAATCTAACATGAAGAACAGCTATCACTCTCTTTAATTTCTATCACATGATGAATATATTATCGTGTCATTTAAATAATGTAGCACTATATACACCATTAAATATAATATAACAAAATTGGACCGTGAAATGGTTAAGGATCCTATTCCTTGCATTAAGGCATCAAAGTAGGGAACACAAGAACCATAATTTACCACGTAGCAACCACTCAAACCTAAAACATTAGACAACTATGATTGAATCTAGCTAGCTACCGCTGTCTTCAATTGTCGCCACAATTAGGAAGTCCAGCTCACTTCTTTATGTATCTTTCCTTTTTGGTTATCTTTTCACCCTTACCAATCAACTACATTCTCTCAATTCATCCAATAATGGACCGACTAAGATTCATTACCTAAGAAAAAAAAAATAGTGTTATAGATTTATATATAGTGCCTCAAATTTTTGCCTCATCCAAAAAAATAAATGTATCATACACCCGCCACCTCTGGAGGAATTGGCTTAGTGGCAAGGGGCTTACTCCCAAGTGGTTTGGTAAGGGAGACGACAAGGGTTTTCGTCTCCATGATATGATGCTAACGAGACTTATGTCCATTAATCCCCGTGGATCACTCGCATTACAAGTCCATCTATGCCTCTGTTAATCTTGTCTTTAGTGGGCTTTGCACATAATGTTTCCTTGTGTGCAAACAAGTGAACAACATAACTCTGCTTAAAAATGATAGTCAAAATAAATAAATCCTCATTGGGTTTGAAAATTCAACACCAAACAAGTTCCATAAAAGAGTTATTGTAAAGGCAATGGAGGTGGGTGAGGGTTATGTTGCCATCCATAGACCCACACCCCCACACCCCTCCCCCAACATGACCCATCACCCTCAATTTGAGAACGGGACTCCATTCAGATCTTCAACGTTCTATCCATTCATGGAGGTCCTATTTCATGACTATTTCCTCCAGGTTGTGAGAGTGAGAGAGAGAGAGAGAGAGAGAACGACTATTTTACACTATTTCCACACTTAGACCAAGGCCCACCACACCATTGCCTTAGCTGTTGTATTTATGCCACTCCATTTCCACCCGTTTACATTTAACGACCCCAGATATAAGCAAGCAACGATGAATTATTTTATGGTCCAGATTTTTTTTTTTTTTTTTTTTTTTTGGGTATACATTATGCATGAAAAGGGCATTCGTCATTTTTCAGAGTCTTTGAAGTTGAACTTTTGCAATTCATTTTGCTTGAACGATTCACACCTACAAAATTTATAAGACCGGAGTCTGTTTGAGTTTGAACACATGACACATGGGGCTCTTTCAAATTTCATTTTCTTGACTATATATATTAATTACGTTGTCGTTGAGACTTTGGGGGAAGCCTCATAGAATGATGAAAATGGCCTTTTTGGTTTTTCCCAATCTTGATAAATCCACAATTGGAGGATAGTGTAAACTCAAATTTATAACTCAAACCCCAACTTTGATACTATATTAAATTATTACTGATTAATTGATAAATTTTTTTTAAAAAAATTAATTATTTAATTAATTAATACTTTAACATAAACTTAGGTTCCGTTTGTTTCGGCAATTTTTTCTTTTTTTTTTCTTCATATTTTATTGTCTTTGGTGCAACCGAAAAATAATAGTTTTTGAATTTGAGTTTCTACTTCTCAAACCACGGGAGCTCTGCCCGCCTCTAACGGAAGTCGCAGGACGTTTTTGGCTGTTGTTCATTTTATAATTACGGTACAAGCAAAAAAGTATTCTCTAATAATTATTTTGAATACATTTAAAAAAAAAAAAAAATGGTTGAAAATATTTTTCTGACAAAAAACTTTTTACAGGGAGCCTTAATCACCAAACATGGTAATAAGTTGTGATGAGTAACTTTATCGCTTTCATTATTTACAATTTTCAAGTACAAAATGAGTAAAAGCCCATCAGGCATGAAGTAAAACGTTGAGTATCTACAATTCAGGGGATGCTGGTTGTGTCATTCTTGAGCAAACAAGCCAACTGCAGGAGTTATTACTCTTTGAGTTTGGTTAACATGGCTGCGGGCTCCAGCTCTGTTTCTTACTATTAGGGTCCCCTGCTCTCTTCATCAATGAATTCAATTCATTGAATTGCATAGGTGGGGGCCCTATGGGGCCTTAAATTGCATGGCTCTACTCGTTACAACTTTGTCATAACTTAGTCCAACTTCAACATTATCGTGGCAGAGTCAAACTTTTGATTTATTGAAAAGAAGATTAAAAGATAGAATTGACAATGTCTTTTTCGTAAATATGTTCTTCAAATTTGGTTTTAGACATTAGGACGGTTATAAAAAATAATTTTTTTTTAAAAAAAAGAAAAAACTTTTAGGCAAGGGTGATGGTGCAAAATTGCAAAATTGAGGACACAAACTACTAGGGTTACCTAATGGGTATAAAGGGGAAAAAGATTTGACTTTTCGCATAAGCTTTGTTAAAAAAGGCAAAGCATTTTGCCCTATTATATGAATTGTTTTTCTACGGCATAATAGCTTCTGTTTTTAGCTGCACCACACAATAGCTAGTTTCCTAGAGATGAGTTTTTAACACTTTGAAATTTTTTGAAGTTTGAACTTTTAAAAAACATGGGTTGTTTGTTTGACAAGCTTAACCCACCTAATCTCGCATGCCTTTTGAGTTTGACAATAGCACTTTGAAAACTACGAAGTTTGAAGCTACTTGTGTTTGAACAAGTTTGAAACCACAGAAGACAATATAAAAAACTCATCTACATTGGTTATGGCATTGCAAAGGAATCTTAATGAAATAATTAATATTAAACAAGAAGCAAGTTTTATGAGTTACACAATTAAGGGCAACTAACCCCTTCCAGAAATAATCTGGCAATTAGAAATTGATTTGGTCCCATAAATACAATTGAAGAGGGTGTGTGTACAAGCACATGATAAGGGGACTCCACTGTTACACCAAGTGGCCAATCAAGGCTATACACCCACATCACCGAAAAAAAAAAAAAAAAAACTATGCATTCCCAGAAAATGGAACCAATTCTTTTTATGGGATGCTGATGTAAGCCTTCTATTATATATTAGATTGATTTAGGCGGCTTTTGTTTTTATGAAAAATTGACCAACCATTGACTTATAGTAATCAATTGAATTATGGGGCTTGTGTTAATATACTTTTTTTTTTAGAGAATTAATATACTTTTTGGTAACAAGACCAAGAATACCAAAAACTTGGAAAAAAGAAAGAAAGACTAGGAGCATATAGAAGAGAATGCCAATTGCCAATAAGGAGGGAGAACAATGCGGAATCATCAAATCAACGATGATAAATAGCCACATCAGATTACAATGAACGGAGACAAGTAAATGGATACAAATTCCCACCATCACCAACAATGTGTATTGTCACATAAAACTGCACGTCTTTCCATCCTCTTATATTTCCCATTCTAACTCTCCTATCTCCTAATATAAACATACAAGATGAGGAACAAGAAAGAAAACTGCATCCTTTTGATGCATTGAGATGGCATCTTGCCTTTGAGAAAAGGATTATAAAAAAAAAAAAAAAAAAAAAACCTACATAACATTAACAAAGAACAAAGGCTATGTCAGTGGGATGACGAAGACAGACTCCAAAAGTTCTTAATTGCAACAAGTATTTTCTCTCTCCCGTGCGATTCAGGTTCTTTCTCATGTATGGTCGCCGTCCATTTCACAGCACGAGCTAGGCGAGCTACTTTATCAATCACTTCAGGGGAATCTCTAATCACAACTGTTCCCTCCGGACGCAAAATTCTATCCATCTCCGCCATCAAATCCACAAGGTTACACCTGCAATGAATTTCAAAGCAATGAGCATAGGCACTTCAATAACAGATCATCGAATCTATCAAATTCTATGGTCAAACAGATGTTAGCATCTCTTTAGGTTTGAAGAGATAGCATATCTCACTTGTATGGATACAGCTGTTAGAAACCAACATGAATACATTGCAGGAACTAGCAACTTCAGAAAAAAACTTAAAAACACCAAATAATATTTAAGTGGCAAGGTGGCTCAAACATAAGTTAGATTATATGCGACATGGTATGCACATGCAAACTCTTCATAGGACACAACAGCTCAGTAGATAGATAGCCCATGGAGGATATTAACTTTCAGCTTTTATTAAAGACTTAAACACACAGCTTTTAACAGGGTATGACACTATTACCACTCCATAGACATAAATAACATGCAGAAAAATGATATGCCCAAGGCAATACTAATGGCATGCATACTACACTATAATTTTAATAAAGCACATCAATTTTGTAATGAAGCTGTAAATACTTGTTCTTCTATTTCAACCAACTCTTGTCTTAGGCGCTCTTTACTTACAGAAAGATCATCAGTATAGTGACTGCCTTTCTAAGATATAAATTATAATTTTTCAATAGCAGGAAAAATCCTCCATATTGACACATTCCAAAAAAATTTCAAAGAAGCCAGGAAAATTCAGGGAACAGAAACTAGCAACGAAGGATGAGGTTACAAAGTAGAAATACCTGCTCTTCCCTGAACCTGAATCTCTAATGAGCGATTCAATCCCAGATACATGAATCAGATCATAGGTCCTAGGATATGTTGAGAAAGGCTCACACCTGGAACCATTAATACATTATTTCATCCATAAGAGTTATCCAGAAAGCCATTATAGTTCTAGTAAAACCAACAAGTAATGAATCCAAATCCAAGTTAAAAAATGGATTGAGATTAGTGTGTGAGCGTGTGAATATAAATTTCATCATAATTATAATTAAAGGAAAAGATTTTGTGGTCTTCTAATCAATTTCATCATAATTAGGTAAAGGGAATCCAAGCTGTTAGAAGTGAAAAACAGAGCAGATATGTTGTTTTCTGTAAGGTACCTCAAATGGAAACAAACTTGAGAAATTTTTTGCAAAAATCTACTGGAAAAATAGAATATGTGAATAGTGGTGAAAATCTCTGGTTAATTAACAGGCACAGAGCCCATAAAGGCAAGAGGGAATCTTACTGGATACCAATTCTATCAACTCTGATATAAAAAAACAAGAGGGGTCTTAGTGTACCTCTTAGAAAAATAGCAATGAGTACATTTTAACATGTACACACTCAAAATTGATAGTGAAAAATTTAATTATTGAATTGATGTGCACTTCTAAGGAAGATACAAGTCCTATGATGGTAACTTCAAGAATAACACGAACAGTGCATGTGAATTGATCAACACTATTTGAGATAGTCCTATGGAGATTTATTTTCAAGAGACAAACAAGACATACTAAGAAAACTCACCAATCATGGTAGACTCCAATAAGGCCTCTGTCATAAATTACTGACAAAGTAGAGGTCTTGCGAGCAGGAACCACATTCATTACCCACACAGGGTCAGATTTTAGTGCTGCCGCAAAGCCTCCAAAAAATGCATTCATGTCCATGATGTTACGTATAGCTGAGGTTCCAAGCTTTACATTTAATGAGTTTTTGTAGTAAGCAGCTCTTCTTGCCCACCGCCGAGTGTCAGCCTCAAATACATCAATGCCATTTTTCATGAGTGTGGCTCTTGAAGGAGCTTTAGTTAGCCTGTCTGGCCACTTTGGAATCATCGCAACAGCAAGTTCTCCCTTGACAGAAGAGGTCCTACTTACACATTTTTTTAATTTGAAGTACCTGCAAAACATTTTTTTGATAAATAATTCAGAATTCCCACCAAATCTTTGCATTCATTCGGGCCTTGTTAATAGCAGTACTCTTTATGAGGTAAGCAAAAGACAAATCCCTGAGACATGATCACAGCAAGTGTATGGAATGACAACAAATAAACCTCTAACACCCCCTTCTCCCTTTTTGTGCTAAAAAAAACCTTCAAAACTGAGAAATTGTTCCAAGAACAGTTACCATGCATAACTTGGGTCATCTGATTCATCACACAACTCTAGACCAAATTCATTTTGGTTGGGGAGACATGAATCTCCTGCAGGCTTTTTCCAGATAACAGTGTTTCCATCCACAGCAATAAGTTCATAACACAATGCTCTAGCCACACCCTGCAGATCTGCCCATTCCTTGTCTTGACCAGGCCATTGTACAGGGGGACCAGAGATGACCAGATATCCTCCTGGTCGAAGCAACCGATCCACTTCGATGAAATATGTTGCATCTGCAAAGCCAGATTTTTGTAATGATGAAAAAAAGTAGCAGTAGTGGTGTAACATAGGAGAGGCCACATTTGACAAAGAACTCACTGTAAGCAGTAAAAGGGATTAAACATCGAGAACAGTGCACCAAATCAAATGAGAATCCAGGAAAAGGGAGTCTGCGAGTTCCAAGCATGGCAACAAATGCCGGAATCCCTCTCTCCAGTGCAAATTGTATCTGGGATTTATGTGAATCTCTTGGTGCAAATGACATGGTTAAAATGTCTTCAGCTAGCAGATATCCCCCAAAACTGGCCACCTGAAAGAGGACTATATTTCATGATGTTGAAAAGCATAAATTCTAGAAAGGTCTCAGAGAGATCCAGGAAAACAGCTCCTACCCCACAACCCATATCAAGAGCAGTCCTGAGAGTGCGGCCACTAATAGGGATGTATTGTCCAAGCTTTTCGATATACTGTATTGCACCATCAGGAAACATTGTGCCACCACCAGGGAAAATGAAGTATGGTCCTTCCCGTTTCATCCATCCCTGATGACCTTTCCTGTCCGCAATTTTATTGTGTGGCATGTTGCTGTGCCATATCTGCACATTAACATAACAATACTTCAGAATAAATGGATAGATAACAAATGAATTTCTGATAAATCATGTCATCATATAACATTCAAACAATATGGATTGGATGTTCTTATAGTGATTTCTTGAACGCTATAGCAGACAAATTCTTTTTTGAATTTGCTTTTTGCAAAGAAGAAAACTAAGCACAGGTGTACTTCACATAAAATGTGATTTTCTAGCAAGATACTTTGTTACTTGGGAGCAATCCAAGTTTGGCTACTTTGTCCTTCAGCAGCCACTACTATCCAAGTTGAAGATTGAATTTCAAATTTAAGAACATTAACAACATAAGAACCATGCATGAGCTTCACCAAACTTACTTCTAAATAATCAACATGGTCGCATGCAGCAGTACTAAGCCCCAGGAGGAAGTGAGAGGGAGAGGGAGAGGAGGAAGAGCAGTACTAAGCAAGTTTACAGCATGCTACAATATCTAATTGAGATTCATCTTCATAGTAGTTATTTAGAAGGAAGTTCTTTCAGTTATTGTCATGCACTGCTATTTAAGCCTTGTGGCGGCTAGATTTTTACAGCCTATTAAAAACAACAATTCAAGTGAGAATCTCAATGATCGAATTTTATAGTTTATGGAGCATTTATCAATGATTCGATTTCAAAGTTGACAGAGCACCTCTTTGTCCTAGAGCAAAAAAGTAAACATAGGGGCATGACCCTACGCTTGGTGGCTTCATGCCTTATCATGAAGTTGCACATTATCACGCGTTCAATAAAACATCACAGAATTCCTTTTATAGAAAATTCTGCACCATGAATTACATCAAACTGAGATAATAATACCAAAAACTAAAAGAAAACAAATTTAATCTCTGGCTCGTTTTAACAGGGTATCTGTTTGTAAAACCTAACAAAATTAAAGGAGTGTGAACTAACCTTATAAAATAGAAACAAATATAAGTTGATAATCTCCAGCATACTACCTTAACTACCTAAAATTCAACCCCTAGATCACAATAAGAACAAACTCCCAAATCCCAAACAAACACCGACACCAAGGCACCACTACATTCAATCTCAAAAAGACACATTTTTCTTTCCTTTCTGTTTTCTTTAAACTTTCTCAGCAACCAAACAGTGTCAAACAAACCCAGTTACCTTGTGCAAGCTCTCGGGCCACTGCACGGGAATCTTGTATCCATCGGGCGGTGGGATCAGACAGAGAGGTGTCTCCTCCGGCAGGGGGCAATGCCGCTCTCTGTAGAAGTTCATTTCCCTGCTCAGCTGGCTGTTCCGCCTGGGGTCCTCGCAGGGCATGTGGTCCACGGACTCGGCGGGGCAAGCATCCACGGTGGCCGACTGGGTCCCGAGTTCCAGAAGCGCCACGAGGCGCTGCCGCTGGCGCGGATCGGCGGTGGAGACGAGGAGCGCCTGGCGGCCCGAGGCGGCGAGCGAGTCGCCGAGGGGCGTGAAAACGAGCAGGAAGAAGAGGAAGACCAAGCCGAAGAACGCCGCGGAGACGAGGTCCAAGAGCCTCCATTGCCGAGGGCTTCGCTTCGATGTGGGCAAATTCAGGTGACCCATTTCTCTATTCTTGGATCTGATCAAATGGGCATTTGTGGGTCTGAGTTTTTTTATGTGGGATTGTAAGGTTTTGTTGGATTAGATGACTCTCTGTTTTGGTGTGTTTTTGCCTTGTTGGTTGTGAGAGGATCACACACACAGATATTTGAAGTATTGGATTTCTAGGGTTAACTATTTTTGGTGTTTAAAGAAAATGATTTCGTCTTGTGGAATGATTTAGAGATTTGGCACTCCGTTTACGGTTCATATATATGCTCACCCAGACACACCCACAGTACCCTCTTCAGTGGACTGTTGCTTGTGAGAAGCAGTGGATTTTATGAAGTCGGTGGGTGGAGGATTAGATGCACAAGGCTGTGATTCCTATGAAGGATCATTCGGGTGAACGCTTCGAGTGTGCTGCATGTGATGGACAGCTGTGATTTGTGAAGTGATGGGGAAGGGGAATTACCGATAGGATCAGGGTGTTTGATGCTCTGTGACGTTGATATGCTAGTTAAGGGTTTAAAGGCAAGAAAGGAATGAATGTGTGGCTGATTATTAATGGTTGAGTCCAGCATTGGATTTTGCCAAATATGACAAAAATGGAGGAAAATTGAAGTAGCTCGACCATCTTACCAAGCTTGGGTTGGTCACAATCCACAATTCCACATTAAACACACTGAGGTTGTATTTTTAATGGAGAAAAAAAAGAAAAGATTTTTCTTCTTTTCTATTTGAGCCAAGGATGAAAATAGGAGCACGATTCTTTTTTTTAACAGATTTTAAATTGCTATTCAGAAGTCTCTCAGAATGCACCAATTAATCTCAATCCATGAAAGTAGCACTTGAGCTAATTTTGACCAAGTATGATTCAAGATTCAGGATTCTTTTTATACGACCACAGTGCTTAGTTTCAAGTCTAATTGAAGGTCAGGTGTTCAGATCAATGTTTCTTGACAGTGCAGCATAAAGCCTTCAGTTGTCAACAACGAAGTAAATAATAATATTAGCGAAAAGGAATTTAATTAAACGTCACATCAAGAAAGCGAAACAAGAGTCTTTTGGGCCCGTTGGATAGGACTCCTCCTTCGATCACTGCACTAAGGAAGGGCCTTGAAAGAACTGACATGGGAAAATTGCTATATTATTAAAAACAAGAAATTCCAAGACAGATATCTGCATACATTTGTGCATCCAATCAGATCACATTAAGGGTTTTCTAAAATAATTTAAAAAAAATAAAAATAAAATAAAAAATTGAAAGAGACATTCCAACCAAAAGGAAAGAAAAAGAAACCAAGTAAAAATGAAGAATTAAACAACAACTGATTATATAAATCCGAACATGTACAAAATAGTAACCATTTATATTAAGTTAATTGCTGCAGACATTTGTATCCTGAAAATGCAAACCACCACCACATCCACAGACAGCATCTTGTTCTAGGCGTTTAGAACCAACCCACTTCGCCATGCCAAAGGACCAAGCTCAATTGCATGAGAAAAAAATGAGAGAAAAAGCTTGGTCATACTACAATTTCTTCCTGCTGAAATTGAAATTCAGAGTTTCCTCGCCCTATGATTGTATTCATGCTTAATAAGGTCTGCTCTCAGCAGCATTGACCTAACATCACGATCAAATTCATTGCCAGTCTGTAAAACTCGCTGGAAAGTTGCATTTCTTTGATCGGCATGACGTGCATACAGAATTTTGTTGTGTGAATCAATCCGAGCCTGCATGGACATGATACATTTGATTAGTACAGGATACAATATCTGATGTTTAAGGGTTGAATTTGAATAGGTTTCACAGCATCCAGGATCGAATTCTTTTAAGTAGTTTGATGCCACTTGGGGAGTTTTAATTACTCTTCATATATAAATACTGTACTTATTTCAGGTCAAAAACTGTGAGAACAGGTAAGCCAGATCACCAAGTATAGAACTTTTTCAATTTTCAGCTGTTTGTCATTAGTTACAACCAGGGTCAAGTAAGATAATCCAAACAAAACCTGTATTTGATTGTCTGTAATCAAAGCTTCAAGTTCCTTCTCTAGCCCTGCAATGCTTGTTTTGAAGGCATTAGCCATCATTCGCATATCAACAGAGACAAATGGGTGTGTATACTGGATGAGGGCTTTGTTACGGATTTGATCATATAGTGTCTCAACATGGTCATGCAAATGGATGTCAAGCAGCAGATTTGCTTTGAGATTTCCCAGGTAATCCAGGCATGAGGCATAATGGCTGCAATAAAAGGGAAATAATTCTGTTAGACGAGCCCCCCCCCCCCCCCCAAAAAAAAAAAAAAAACAAAATAAAAAGAAGATAGTCCAGTATGAGGTGGGTTGATAATTGAACTTTCAACCATTGCAACTCTAGGAAACAAAAATTACGTGTAGCAAATTTTATTAACATGCAAAAACCAATCTTCTAAGTCTGCAATCTATATATATATTTCATTCTAATCCTTCATACAATATATCCCATATATAGCATAGTGCCACATGCCCCATGTTCAAACATATCAAGTTACCTCGAGTAGAAATCATTAATAAGCTCCCTTACTTCAGGTACTAACTCTAAAAAATTCCGGAAGTGCACGTTGTCTATAACTTTGTTCTGCCAGAAGAAAGCATTGAATCAGAAATAGTTGGACTTTCATTATGTCACTTGAAAACAATAACAATGGCAAAAAATAAATAAATAAATAATTAAAAAAAGAAAAGAAAAGAAGAAACAGAGTAGATACCTTCAGTTCTGTCCTGTCAAAACTTGCAAGTGCACAAAGTCCGCCATATGTTGCAACATCTTGAGGTGCAATGACGTCATTGTAGTGACTTCCCAATTCAGGACCTGTTTCCAAGAACTGCAAACATACAAAAGATAATAAATGCCACATTCAAGATAAAATGAAAGATTTTTATGATCTTTTTGTAAGTATAAATTACAATGATTAGACGCAACCTCAATATCATTTTGAATACATATTTTCAAGTCGCACAAAAATGATAGAAAGCAGAAAGGCACATAAAGGACTGAGCAATTGAGTTCAAGCAAAAGAATGAACAACATTTTTCTTGTTTTTTCTTTTTGCCCTTTTTTAACCCTATTGGCATGATTAGAACCCAGACCTACCCCCATCCACTTAATTCTTTTTTATCATATGATCCAAAACAGGTTCATGTAGTGAAAAAATGAATATCCTTAATCTAGGACAAGAAGTTAACGGAAATTCCAAGGTAGACTAAATAGCACTAAAACAGAAACAGTTTCTCCTATCAACAAAGTTTTTTCAACTCTTAAACTAAAAGAAAGAATACGAGTGAAGAAAGAATCAACAAAATGCCACTTTTTATGCACCATTGAAAAGTTCACAATTTTTAGGGGGATGATGAAGCATTCACACATGTAAGCAAGCTATAAGTGCAGTTTTTCAAACATAAAGGTCTGGATGACGACAATGCCATATGGGGCGGGATTATGGAAGAATATTAGGAAGGGTTGGAGGATGTTTTCTAGCCATACCAGATTTGAGTTGAGAGATGGTTCCAAGATCATATTATGGGATGATGTGTCACGGCCCTAATGTGGCTGTGGCGTGGCAGCAGGGGCATGAGTGCTTTGCACCCCTGCTGGCCACTATGCCAAGGCATGAGGGGGCATGCCTAGGTTGAGGATGCTGCTTGGAGAAGGCTAAAGCTGGCTGCAAAGGATCAAAGGGGGTGGCCAATGCACTGTCAAGGCGCTTGGGTTTGTTGCTGTTGGCCCAAAAGCTGCTGTGGGGCGCATGGATTGCTGGGATCGCTTGTATGAGTGGGCTGGGCGAGGCCCAGGCCCTTGTATGCTTGTCTGTCTGGACCATGGTGCAGTATGCTGCTGAGAGGGGCCACATGGCGCCCAAGATGCCTTTGAGCAATGCTGGATGAATGCCTGCAGGCAGTGGCCACGTGGTGGCACTGCCCTGCCCAAGTGATGGTGTTGTTGAGCATGGTATGGCTTGCTGGATCAGCCACATGGTGCCTTACCTTGTTCAAGAAGACCTGTTGTGCCAGGGCTCTATGATTGCCTTGCAGTGGAGTTGGAAGGCTAAAAGACCATGAGTGTAGCAGTGGAATTGTGTGGGGCGCTGGCCAAGCCCCATGGCTGATGATTGCCTGCAACAGGGGGCAGAGTGGTGCTCTGCCATGCCTGCAGGACTTGGACAAGTGGCAGGAAGCTTGTTGGGCTTCAATAGAGCAGTTGGGGCTTGCAGGAGAGCTGCAAGGGCTGCCTTGTGCCAGCAAGCTAACCAAGGGCGTTGGCTGAATTCAAATGGACCAAGGAGCATGGTCCAGGGGGCAGGTTGCTTGCTTGAAATTACCATACTGCAACAGGCAGTAGGCTGGAGCCAGGTGGCAGCCCACTGCAACAAATGAGCTGCCTTGTGGCAGCAAGCCAAGCAAGGGCGTTGGCTGAATTCAAATGGACCAAGGAGTTGGTCCAGGTGGCAGGTTGCTTGCTGAAAATTACCAAGCTGCAACAGGCTGTGGGCTGGAGCCAGGTGGCAGCCCACTGCAGCAAAGCTCTTCCTCCTGATGGCTACATATTGGCTGCCTTATGGCAGTGCACAAGCTGAAGGTGTTGGCTAAATTCAAATGGGCCAAGGGGGCCTGCAACACGTGGTTGGCTGGTGCAGGGCATGCTGAAGAGAGGCAGCATGCCCATTGGTAGCTGCAGTGGGCTAGAGCCAGGTGGCAGCCCACTGCCATGAGCTGAGAACCATGCTGGGGCTTATTTAAGCAAGGCATGGCTGCTTGGTTGAGTAGCTGAAGCTAAGAGAGAAAGCTTGGCTGAAGCTTGAGAGCTCAAAGTGAGCTGAAGGAGTGCTTAGGGCAGAGAAGGCTTATGAGTGCTGGAGACTGCCGAAGTGCTGCTGGAGGCCGAAGTTGCTTGCTGCTAGATAGGAGATTCTGGTTGCTTGTAACAGACAAGTGTTGTGGAAGAGGGCCACACACTTGGGTGAGTGCTGAGTGACTTTGTAGAGAGAAACAATGGGTTGTGTGAGAGTCTCATTGTTGTCTTGTAAAGCCTTGGTGGCTGGGTCATTCATGTATCTCTTGTAAGCCGTTTGGCTGAGTTTGTGTTGAGACTAAGGGCTCCAAAGCTGCTGTAGACCCTAGTCCGTCCTTGTACAGATTCGTTGAGTGAATTGTAAGGGTTGGGAGGAGTTGCTCCCGTAAAAGAAAGTGTGTTGTGCTTGTGCGGTGCTTGGCTTTCCACTAACCTCGTTTAGTGAGGGTGTGTTGGCTGCCTAAGGCACTGGGTGGTGCGTTGCTTAGGGCCATCACGTGGCTGATTCGAAGGTGAAAAATTAGCCCCGTGACATGATGTGTGGTGTGGAGAGATGGCCCTTGAGGAAGCTTTCCTGGATTTATATAGCATTGTTTGTTACTTATTTTTTCAAGCATTAAGGCTAACTTGTTACTTGAGAAAATAAAATAAATAAATAAAAGATTTTATGTTTTGTTAAAAAAATAGTCATCCCAGCAAAAGAGAGGGGGTGGCCATGTGGCTACCCTGGATTTTTTGCTTTTGTTTTTTTTAATTTTTTGAAGACAATTATCAGATTTTTGCTTTTTAAAAACTTTACCAAACGAAGTTTCTTCTGTGGATCCCACAGACCACTTTTAAAATGTTGCCCCCTACTGAAAACACTTCTCAATTTTTGCATTTTCAAAACACAAAACCCAAAACACTTTACCAAACATGCACCAAGGTGAAATTCCTCTTTCCTTCTCTAACAGAGAGTTTCAAGAAGTCAAGTAATGCATGATATTTATAATAGCAGACGATGTCAACATTAACTATAACAACTACAGCACGCCTACTTACTAAAATACATACAGCACAGTTTTCAAAATTAGTAAGATCTTTATTAAAGCACAAAGCTACAAGTCAAAACACGCACCATTTAAATTTAATAGTGAAACAGTAAATGAGCCAACAAACCTTACGGGCAGCGAGCTTGTATTTCTTAGCCTCCAAGTGAGCCAATCCTGCAGCACAACGTAGTCTTGCAGCTGTAATTGGGTCAAGGGCTTCCGGTGATTGTTCTGCTTTACTGACATAGCTTGTCACATGAGTGAATTGACCCATCTCAATGCTGACCAGAATTGCACTCATACACATATGGATGATATGTTTCGAAGTAGTGCAATAATCACGAGTGCGGACATAATTTTTAAAAGCATCCCCAAGTGCACCATGAGCATAATAAAAATCTCCAAAATCATTGTATCCCATTCTTATGCTTTCTTTGATCAAATTTGTCTGCAAAGAAAGTAAATGAAGGAGGAATGAGAGGTCAGGGAAAGGTATACTTTGGGACAATAGAAGAAATGAGCAGCAAATTGATCTTAGATTATGATGTTTGAACAAAACAGAAAGACTAGTCCATGGGTAAGAGCATTCACATCCGCCTATGCATCCTTGCATTCTATCTAAAATTTACATAGAACCCCCCAAAACTACCCCACACCTAATTATGCATCCTTATGCTAAAATAAAAAGGAGCTACAGTACCAACCTTCTCCAAACATTTTTTTTATTCGCATGCTCTCTCTCTCTCTCTCTCTCTCTCTCTCTCTCAGCCCCTTCTCCCTCTCTCTTCTCTCTGGCGGCAAGCTTGGTGGCCACGAGAGGCGAGCACATCAGCAAGCTTCAAAGAGGCCATCTCAAATGAAGGAAAGCCACAAACAAGGTTCTTAATACGCATAGTTCAACTGAGCCAAACATTTGTATATCCAGAGCTTATTGGGTGCTTATGGTTTTTCTTTCTAAAGTTTGAATAGATGAAAATCTAAGGTTCAGATAAAATCATCTCACATTGTTTAACTTATTGGCAACAAGTAAAGCACAAAGTAAGACCACACCCCTATGGAATGCATACCATAAAGATTACCAGACCAACAATGTTTAAATTTTTAGACTGTTTCATATATATATATATATATATATATTGATCGGTTCATATATATATATAAAGAAAAAGACCATACTCATATGCATTGAAATTGCAGCTTTTAAAAATTACCTTATTCTGACCTAAAGGCACTTCCACTCAGCATTTAACAAGCACTTTACAAAAATGAGTAACCACATGTACACTACGAAAAACAAATACAACAGGACTACATGTTTCCATACAACCGCACTTCAACTATACCAGAAAATACCTTACAACGATACCACATCCTTCACTAATATAAGATGAAAACCTCATATCACTTCATTTTCTATACACCTATCACTAAGAAACATATGCAGGGAAAAACCGGTAGAACATGAAATCAAATATACCATAAGCTAAATTGTGATTAAAAATAAATAAAACCCATTCAAAAGTCAATCCTATTAAAACCCTGTACATACAAGTTTTACTCGAGCTTTATCTAAACCCCAATAAAAATTCCCTGTTTACACATACACATAGAGAACAATATCTCCACTTATAGCACATCCATACACAAACAAATTCGTATTCATACAATTCAATATGAGGACTAACACATAAAAGAAGGGAATTACATACCCTATAGGCATTAAGCTCGTTCTCAAGCTTCTCCTTCTTCAGCTCCGCCCTGCGGTCGACCATGTCGCACCAGGCGGAGTCCATCCCATAGTCGGGCCCGAGCTTGCCGTCGATCTTCTGGACGACCTCGCGGAAGAGCTGGGTGTTCTCGCCCTTCTTGATCTCGTCGTAGGCCATGCGCAGAGCCTCCACGCGCATTGCCGGGTGGTCCTCACAGTGGTCCGCGATGAAGAGGAGCCGCATGATCTTCGTGCGACCCTGGTAAAGGCTCGCGTAGGCCTCCACGTCCAACTGCTCGCCGCTGCTTATGATCGGCCTGCTGCTCCGGCTCATGCTCCCCTCCTCGTCTTCCACGCCGCCGTTTGCGTGGATCTCGTCCTCAGGTTCCATGCCGGGCGTGACTGATGGGTTTAGGAATTAGGGTTAGGGTAAGAGTTAGGGTTTTTTCTGCAAAAGGTTGGGAGTATTAAGTGCTCTCTCTCTCAGTCGCTCGCCGTCTTTGTTCTTTTGCTCTTTCTGTCCAGCGTGAGCGGAAGGAGATGAATCCGGCACGTGCGGGATGTTATACGAGTTGCTCGATATACTGAACGTTGTCGTTTTGTTGTCTCATGAGTTTTTATTTCATCCATGGTAATTTTTATTATCACATTATGGAACGAGAGCCCTTGCTATTCGGTCTTGGCGTAAAAGACCCATTTTGTAGCCCCAATACATTTTTGACACGTAAGCTAAACTCATCTTATAGAATAGGATTAAAAACACAGGATTATTTTGCAGCCCCCTTTCTTCTGCAGCAGGTTTGACGTTTTCAAAAGCAAGTTTTGTAGCCCCCTTTCTTCTTCATCGTCGGAAACTCCATCGCTCATCATCCCTCTCTCTCTCACTCACTCACTCACAAATGCAAGACATATTTGGATGAGTCTGCCGATCACTGGTATTTCATACAGCCTCACCAGGTAATGAAGAGTCACCTTCATCATCACCTATCACCCAACCGGCCAAACCCAACCGGAAAACCCATTACCCAACTAGCCACCACCCCCATTCCAAACAGAAAAGAGAAAAATCACCCAACAAAAAACACACACCCGTTGCAAGCCACCACAACAACCCAAAAAACCCACCACCACCTGGGTTTGGCATCTAACCAGCCATGACCCGTTTTCTGAATGCTTTAAAACCCGTTTCTGAATTCAAAACTAAAACATAGAAGTGAAAGGTTAACCTTTTAGGGATTCTATCACTCTAAAAGGCGGAGAGGGTGACTCACGGCGCCGAAGAGGGTGACCCGCGGTTGGGTCACGGCCAGACCTAGTTGTGGGTCTGGCTAGTCTCTCTCCTTTCTCTTTGTCTCTCTTCTTTCTCTCTATTGAGTCCAAAATCTGCTGTATTTGAAAAATGTTATGAGTACTAATTTTTTTTACCAAAAGAAGTTTACCATGCTAATGTGTAACTTATTTATTGAAGAGAAATAAAATAATTAATTAAGATAAATGTAACGAGTACCAATGAATAAGCTACACATCAGTTTGGTAAGCCTCTTTTGGTAAAAAATTTGATCCCCTAGCATTTCTCTTATGTTTAGAAAGTTATTATGCTAACCACGCCTCTCATTAGAAAGTCGATAGTTTCACCAACTATTTATGACGAGGGGCAATTTCATAATTAATTGTCACTATCAAGTCGGTGGCGGTGATAGACAGTACTCGGAATGGGTTAAGGTCATCATGCGAGGTGGGACGGTGGTTGAACTTGAGCTCAATGAGCATCGAGAGTGAGAGAGATGGTGCTCGAGTGGGTGAGATTGAAAGCTAACTCTTAAGAGCAAGATACAAAGAAAGTTAGGGCTGAGAAACTTCAAGAGTGAGATGCATAAAAAAAAATGGCATTGTTTTTTATTGATAAAAAGTTAAAAACAATGTCGTTTTCACTATGTAATTTTTTAAAAAATAATAATAATAAAGCCAAATTCACATCGAGTTAGAACCTCGACTTATTAAAATATATTCCACCTATCAACCCGACGATGTTGTCGAAAATTCAAAAACTTAGCCGCCTACAGGTCGTTGATGTCGGTGGCATGGCTGTGACGGCCGAAACTCGGTCAATTGACGACAAACAATGATTTTGCACATTGTAGTGACCCAAATAATTAACTAAGCTTAGGTAGCTTAGTTAAAGGGTTAATTTGGGTTTTGAGTCACTAAGGACAACCAGAGGGACACTTTGAAAATTTTGGACTTTTTGACCGTATGTACGCTCAATAGTATCGTACGTACACTCTTGTCTTTAGTGAAGGACGTACGCAGGGGGACCACCGTACATACGCATGCAAAAAGTACAAGGATGTACGATGAGGGACCACTGGACGTACGCTTGTTTTTGGAAAACCTCTGGATAATACATATACGTACGCTACAACCTTTGAATCGCTGCGTAAATAGTATCGGACGTACAACGTTCACTACTTTTCAAAATAGTTGGTAGCGCCCTTTACTTTTTCTCACCTATAAATGCCCCTACACCCTCGCCCTTTTCTCGTTCAAACTTGCCCCCAGGCTCCTAGAAACCCTTGTGAGTGTGTTCTTGTGAGATTGTGTGTTTTGTTGAGAAGGGGAAGTGATTTCGTGAAGGCTTGGCTTCAAGGCGGTAACATTCTGAGCCATACTTGTTGTTAGGTTATGCCTTTGATCTTGTTTAAAGTTGAGTTAGCATGTCGTTAAGATCAAATGTGTTTTCATATGCATGGAGACCTTATTTTGATATAGGAAGTCTAAGAAAGCCTTTTGGTAACCTTAGAAATTGGTCTAGGAGGATAGGAGGACACATGGACAAAATGAGGTTCCACCTGAAAACCCTATGGGCGAACGTATGGCCTCGAGCCCGAACGTACGGTTAGAAGCACCCTAGGGAACGCTATTTTGGCCAATTGTCCAATAGCTCATGTTTTCATGTTTTAGGAGTGTTTTAAGTTAGACTTAGAACTAATAGAAGGTTTCCCACAGATTTGGAGAACCCAGACTGTTTGGAGGAATATTCGAAGACTTTGTTCGACCCAGGTGAGTTTTAACTCACATAATGCCCGCCATTTATTTTTCCACATTGTACATCTACTTTGTGTCTTCCAAAACATGCATATTTTCAACTCTCACGATATACACTTTATTGCACATGAACTCTAACTTTTTGTGAAAAAACGTTGTACTGAACATGTTAATGAAAGTGAGACTTGTAAAAAATGCATGCATGTAAAATACGAACAATATTAATTCCATTGTATGACATGGTACACCGGTACGTGCGGGATAACTGTCATGGGCTTACTATATATGTTAAGTTTATGGTCAAATGTGTGTGTTATATGAGCCTTTGATCCAATGGTTGTTTGGTGACCGACACAGCCTTAACGGGCGGTCACTATAGGACGGACATCATTAGTGGTGTGGGCCACCCAAGGTCGGAATAGGTCGTGCCGCTAATGCGATATACGGTAGCGTACAATATCCGGAGCACATATGTTGTATTACAAGTCCCTTAGAACAGCGTCAACCCTGCTGAGAAGGGGTAATATATTGGGTAGACCATACTGTTGAACTATCACTATTACTTTATATCATATGCATATATCATATATCTATATGACACTTATGAAAAACTGTCATGATAGAACTGTTGCATATTTTATAAAATAGAGTTCATCACTAAACAGGCATGGATATTATCTGCGTTAACATTCACTAAGTCTTTAGACTTACCTCCTTTATTTTATGTTTTCCCCCCTCCATTACAAATAATTGCGTGGTTTAGTTAGCATAGAAGAGGATGCCTACAGACCGGACATGGGGGATTGCGCAGGACTTGATCCGAGTCATTTTTTAGGATATAGACTCAGTTTGGTTAAAATCTATGTGGGATGACTGAGGAACTACCCGGGCAGACATGATCGAGATTATTATCTCTTTAGTATTGCTTAAACTTAGGATTTGATCTGTTAATCTTTTGTAAGACAATTATGTTATTGGATGTAACCTTTTATTTTGATGATGATCTGATGACCGATACATTTGGCTACTACTTTTATATTATGAGGAATTATGTTTACTTTGGTGTATGAATGTGTGATTGCTTCATTATTACTATATATTCCTATAGTTTAGAAAGTCTTCCGCTGAGGTCTCTCGTTTATAAGAGGTTGTGATCCCTGACTCTTATTCCGTGAGCGATAGGGCTGGGAGACGAACCATCGGGTCAATTACCAGTTAATTGATTTGCCCATCATGGTCATTACACACACTCATACTTTGGACAATCCTAAAACATAAAGACAATTTTCACATTTATATCACATCATAATACTTTTTCAAACATTTTTAAAAGTGAAAAAAAAAAACAAAACAAAAAAACAAAACAAAAAACAACAATCCAAAGGACACTTACAAACATACCTCAATCGGGATTTTACTAATGAACCTTCAAGTAAAACCTTCATGAACCTTCAAGTAGCTCCTAATTCCTTGAGATGGGGTGAGATCCCGGAATAAAATTATATCTGAGCGCGTGAAATACTATTCTCAAAAGTGGTCTCTTTTATTTTTCTTTTCTTTTTTTAATAATTTCCCCTTATTGAGTTTCAAATTTCGATATGAGGAAAGAAGCGAATGCTATTTTGGATAAATGGTTTCACAAAGAATCCATTCGTGCTTATTATTTATTTAGGGAAAATTACAGTTACCCCTCCAAAGTTGACAGCGTTTTTCAATTTGAACACCAAAGTTTCAATTTTTGCAATCCACCCCCTAAAGTTCCAAATTTTTGCAATTTGACCAATTGCATCCAAAACTTCTCATGTTGCCCATAATTTTTATTTTTTAATTTTTTTATAATTTTTTTTTTAAAAAAAAAAATCGGGGTGACCGTAGCCACCCATTTGGCCATCTGGCCATTTTTGCACCTCCAATTTTTTTTTTTTTTCATTAAAAATTTTTTAAAAAAAAATTAGGGGCAATATGGAAATTTTGGGATAATATTGGTCGAACTGAAAAAAAAAAAAAATGGAACTTTGTGGGGGTGGATTGCAAAAATTGAAACTTTGATATTCAAATTGAAAAACGCTGTCAATTTTGAGAGGGTAAACTGTAATTTTCCCATTTATTTATTATAAGTAGAATCCACTCGTGTTTAAATTTGGCTGAATCAACAACTTCAAATGCTAATTAATATGAAATAAGAAGTATTTTGTTGGAAGAGTTGGTTAAATCACTTATTCTAAAAACTTAATACGAGTAATGTTATAAATTAATTGATTGATTAGGACTATGTCACATGTGGTATATAAATTTTTAAAATGGAGAACAAATAATTAGTAAACAAGTACTGGAGCCTGGAAAGATTAGTGAGATTAGTATCCATTTTATATTATCAATAGCCAATTGATAAATCTCATTGGGCTTGAGTCAGAAGTAAAAAGGAAGAGAATTGGTAAATCTCTCACTAATCTCTTAAAGCCAAAGTAAATTTAGTGTGTTACAGTGAATAGCTCCAAATTGCTATTCATTGTAGCAATGTAGCTATTCTAGCTAATGACAAGCTATTCTGTTAGAGCTAAAAAATAGAGCAATAATAGCTAAGTATAACTAATATTGGTCTTTTAGCTAAGCTGGAGATGTTATGTAATGAAAGTAGCTTTTAATTTGTTGTTTTAATCCTTCAGATTGTCATGTGCCAACCAGGGACGGAGCCAGAAAGTTTTATGGGAGGGGACCAAAGCAAATTTTATTTTATTTTATTTTATTCTTTGCAGCGTGTAATGAACTAGTACTTTTTTTTTCTTCTTCTTTTTCTAATCATTGGTACTTAAATACAATGAGGAATTGAGCTTAGAATCTCTCCAACTAAATGTTTAAATTCTAACAAACAATATTCTCAATACTTAATAACCATAATATCCAAATTACAAGACCACTTAGATTAGGAATTGAGCTTAGAGTACTAACCTCAAAAAGTGCGACCTGCGTTGAGTTATTTTGCACCTCGTTGATTAACATGATATTCTCATAAGTGACACACAATCCAAGATCAAACTCTAATAAACTTTGTGCATTTTTTCTTTTGAAATAGTCAAGTATTGTATTTGACTTTCTCATCATCTACAAATAAATTTACATGATCATTTTGAGTCTTCAGAAAATAAAGAAAAAATATGTGTAGGTTAACAATGAACAAACTCACATGAATAACATAATTATCACATAGACTCTAAGTTAAACATTACACTTTAACCCTTTAATTATTATTCTCTTCCTATTCCATTGATCTAGCAACTTACCTCAAATTTATAATACTCGTATTCACATACAATAATCAATATGATAATAATATGACATATTATAACCTAAACCCCATGGGCATCAATTTCCATTAAACTCATAAAAGTCTAGGGTTAATTAACGTTTTAAATGTAATTAACACATCCAATTAGCAATCCTAGTGTTCACATACTAAAAACCCTAATTTAATTCATACTATACAAATTAGGGTTTATGTCCATACTATAAACAATAGTGAAATTTAAGCTTTAAACCCATTAATCTAACAAACCGGATCTTAAATCATGCATAGAAATCCATTACACACAAAAGCCCTTAGTTAATTTTAGGAATTTAGCTTCTTACTACAATTCCCCCAAATTCGGACCTAATCAAAAATTCCCTAAATCATTATGATTTCAAACTTGAAATTCCATGGGTGGAACAAAAACTCAAAGAGAAACTAGAGATTTCTCAATGACATTAGTTATAAAAAACCCATCAAAAATTCTCATACGACCATACTAAATCAAGAACCAGAAGTCCTCACAGAGAAAATATCCAAGATTTACATACATACATAAAGAAAATAACAACAAAAAACACATAAATTTCCAAGTAGCAACAAGAATTTCCAAGTTTCCAAGCCGATAGCCAATCTATAAGGAAAAAAAAAAATTTACTTTTCAGATTCTTAATCAAATTTCCAAGCCAAACAATAGAAAAATTAACCAAAAGAAAACCCCAGGTTTAACCTAAGAAGTAAGAACCAACCGGTGGAGGAGAGTTGGGGGGACCGGGACCTATCAATTTATTTTGTGGGGGACCAGTATAATTTTTTTTTTTTTTTACTCCTTAAAATATCTTTTTTGAGGAAGTGGGGGGGGGGGGGGGGGACCATGGCCCCAGCCGGTCCCCCCTCCCTCCGTCTTTGTGTGTAGGCAACGTCATTGCAAACATGTATTAATTATAGAGACTTTTTGGAAGCTAGCTATAGCAATTTGAATAATCGGTAATATCTTTTTTTAAGAAGTGGGTGGGGGAGGAGGGGGGGGGTGGGGAACCATGGCCCCAGCCGGTCCCCCTTCCTGCCGTTTCTAGTGTCAACTATTCCATATATCTTTGGCATACGTGCTAATTGCATTTGCTGGTGGGAGGTGGACCATGGCCCCAGCCGATCCCCCCCTCCCTCCGTCTTTGGTGCCAACTGTTCCATATATCTTTGGCACACGTGCTAATTGTATTTGCTGGATCACACAACTACTTCAAATTATAAATATATTCTAAATAAAAAAATATTAAAAAGTAAAAAACAATAATGATCGAAATTGAAAACCTATATATTAAATTAAAAAAGTTGTAGGTATAATGCTACTAAAAAAAACACTTTACAACTCAACATTCACTACTATCTTCCTCTCCAAACCACAATAACCAATGTATTCTTAAATTATAACACAAAATAATGTTGCTTAAATTTTAACAAATAATCTTTATTAAATTTATGCAAATGTGTATTCACCAAGTTCTAGTTATAAATAATCGTGAATAAACACTCTTCATTTTACTTTGAGAAAATGTTATTTAGCAGACTCTTATACGAGTATACGACTACCATACAACTATGATGACCTAACAATTAAAATAAGCTATTTATTTTTCTTTTTATAAACACATTGTTGATCTAAAGTCTAACTTTTACGGCCACGTCATCCTAGTTGTATGGCAATCTCATACCAGTATACAAAATAACATTACTCTTTTTATTTTTAGTCCATACAAACCTTACTCATAGATTAGGACATAAAATTCCTACAAATTAGCCTCTAAAAGTGACCTATGCATGTCCCTTAGCATGTGAAAAATACATGTTTTTTTTTTTTTTTTAATAACATGCATAAAGGACACATGTTGCTTTTAGAGGCTAATTTGTAGGAGTTTTGTGTCCTTTTGTGTCGAATTTATTGGGTTGATGGTAGATTCTATCCTTCTAGAGAGGGAAGAAAGGAATTTGGGTTTGGATGACCCATTTTTAACCTTTGATCTTTTTAAGTGGAATGGAGAGGCCGGATCCAATTCCTAGAGGAAGAGAGAGCGTGTGAGAGAGCATTTTGCTACACACACTCATATTTTTTCGCATTATATGTAGCTTTTAAAATCACCATTAAATTTGCGATGAACCTTTATTAGATTTTAATTCAATTGTGATTTTAAAATTCACCTATGAATATGAAAAAATAAATCTGAAAAATGAGAATATACGTAGCCTTATAACGATCACTCTCTCATACTCTTTCGGAATAGCTTCACTTATACGCTCTTAGGTTATTATTATTATTTTTTTTGACATGTCCAGGAGAAAAAGATAGATGAAGATTCAAACTAGTAACGTTTCCGGCCAATTGAACTATCCAAGGGACATATGCTTTTAGTTTTGGAATAGGAAAGTGAGGTTAGATAAGTCTGGCCTTGTCTGGTGTTTTTGGCGAATAATTCTAGGTGTCATACTTGTGTCTTACTTGTGTCCCACTGAGAATGATGTGGCTATTAAATCACCATTTAATCAAAATTTAATAATGATCAATCACAAGCCCAATGGTGATTTTAATAGCCACATCATTCTTAGTAGGATACAAGTAAGCCACCTAGAATTATTATTTTTTGGCAAAAAGCAATAGAGACAAATGAGGAAAATTTGCCGGTCGTAGAGAATCTGTACATCCTTCTAGGCGGGCTAGCTCCCCTCTCATCCTCACTGCCCCTCTTGGTTAAGTGGGCCCCCGACCTTTGGATTCAAAGGAAAAAAAAACACATGAGCTACCTGTGACAGTGAGTGAGAGAGGATAAGCAATAATGCTTTATGATGAAAGTGTTGCGACATAACTCCCTTTCTATATTTCTATATATATGTTAAATAAATAGCTCGTCTTTGTACCTAATTCTACTAAAATCATTTATGGTACTTAATATATATTAAAATCACCATTTGATCAAAATTCAATAATGATCAATCACAAGCTCAATGGTGATTTTAATAGCCACATCATTCTTAGTAAGATACAAGTAAGCCACCTAAAATTATTATTTTTTGGCAGAAAGCAATAGAGACAAATGTGGAAAATTTGCCGGCCGTAGAGAATATGTACATCCTTCTAGGCGGGCCAGCTCCCCTCTCGTCCTCACTCCTCCTCTTGGTTAAGTGGGCCCCCGACCTTTGGATTCAAGGGAAAAAAAGTTTGCTGGTCAATATTCAACATGGTTGCCAAACACCACCATGAGCTGCCTGTGACAGTGAGTGAGAGAGGATAAGCAATAATGCTTGATGATGAAAGTGTTGCGACATAACTTTCTTTCTATATTTCTCTCTCTATATATTAAATAAATAGCTCATCTTTGTACTTAATTCTACTAAAATCATTTCCGGTACTTAATATATATTAAAATCACAATTTGATCAAAATTTAATAATGATCAATCACAAGCTCAATGGTGATTTAAATAGCCACATCATTTTTAGTAAGATACAAGTAAGCTACCTAGAATTATTATTTTTTGGCAGAAAGCAATAGAGACAAATGTGGAAAATTTGCCGGTCGTAGAGAATCTGTACATCCTTCTAGGCGGGCCAGCTCCCCTCTCGTCCTCACTCCTCCTCTTGATTAAGTGGGCCCCCGACCTTTGGATTCAAGGGAAAAAAAGTTTGCTGGTCAACATTCAACCCGGTTGCCAAACATCACCATGAGCTACCTGTGACAGTGAGTGAGAGAGGATAAGCAATAATGCTTGATGATGAAAGTGTTGCGATAGAACTCCCTTTCTATATTTCTATATATATATATATATTAAATAAATAGCTCATCTTTGTACTTAATTATACTAAAATCATTTTCGGTACTTAATATATATTCAAATCACCATTTGATCAAAATTCAATAATGATCAATCACAAGCTCAATGGTGATTTTAATAGTCACATTATTCTTAGTAGGATACAAGTAAGTCACCTAGAATTATTATTTTTTGGCAGAAAGCAATAAAGACAAATGTGGAAAATTTGCCGGTCATAGAGAATCTGTACATCCTTCTAGGCGCAGCTCCCCTCTCGTCCTCACTCCTCCTCTTGGTTAAGTGGGCCCCCGACCTTTGGATTCAAGGGAAAAAAAGTTTGCTGGTCAACATTCAACCCGGTTGCCAAACACCACCATGAGCTGCCTGTGAGAGTGAGTGAGTGAGAGGATAAGCAATATTAATGCTTGATGATGAAAGTGTTGCGACAGAACTCCCTTTCTATATTTCTCTCTCTCTCTCTCTCTCTCTCTCTCTCTATATATATATATATATATATATATTAAATAAATAGCTCATCTTTGCACTTAATTCTACTAAAATCATTTCCGGCAAGGCGGCAAAGATGTTACTATATATATTACTCTCTCTCTAATAATAGCCGAATGGCCGAATGGCTATATATAAGCATAGCTCACAATTCTCTTCTAAAAATATCTTACAATTGTTGACAATATGACTTGTATTTATTGCTCTTTTATCAAGGATTTTAGAGGGATGAAGACTAATGAAACCAATTAGCCTCAATTGTCAACAATCTTTTAGAGAAAAATATAACATGCCAATTTTTCTCTTTCAAACATTTATGGCAACCATAATCTTTTGACTTTAAAATACAAGTCATAACCAACACTGCCCGTGACAGTGAGTGAGAGAGGATAAGCAATAATGCTTGATGATAAAAGTGTTGCGCCAGAACTCCCTTTCTATATTTCTATATATATATATTAAGTAAATAGCTCGTCTTTGTACTTAATTCTACTAAAATCACTTCCGGCAAAGATGTTGGTTGTTGTTGTATGCCTCACCGGTTTGGTTATAGTTTGGATAACTCAGTGGGTGTATAGTTGGAGTAACCCAAAATGCAATGGGAAACTGCCACCTGGTTCAATGGGCTTCCCCTTTCTCGGGGAGACGTTGGAGTTCTTCGCCCCCCATTCATTCAACAACATGCCACCATTCATTACAAAGAGAATCACAAGGTACGTATACGTAAGATAACTCCATGCCAGCATCATGCAACGTTTCAAAGTTTAATTACATATAATTACTCACTAAATATTTGAGCTTATTTTTCAGGTATGGGCCGATATTTCGAACTAGTCTGCTGGGGAAAAAGGTGGTTATATCCACGGATCCAGAAATAAACAATTACATATTCCAACAGGAAGGTAGGTCTGTGATATTATGGTACACACAGAGTTTTGCAAATATTTTTGGACAACAAAGTGTGGTTGCGCAGCATGGAATGATTCACAAGTACCTCAAGAACTTGATTCGACACCTTGTTGGCCCTGAAAATCTCAAGGCAAATATAGTGCATGAATTGGATGAACTCATTCGTCGTCATCTACGTTCATGGGCTACACATGCAACTGTGGACCTCAAAGAAGTTGCCTCGAACGTAACTATTTATATTTCAGTCTTCAATTTAATTTTTTTTCTTATGACCCAAATTAAGTTTTCCTATGGTGGATTGATTTGGTTTTTTTTTTTTTTTTTTTTTTATAAATTTTTTAATTTTAAATTGCAGATGCTATTTAGCTATGCTGCTAAGAAGTTGATTGGCTACGATGATTCCAACAGTCCCATGGAATTGAGAGAGAATTTCAAAGCTTTCATGGATGGTCTTCTCACTTTTCCTCTTGACATCCCGGGTACTTCATACCACGCCTGTCTTCAGGTACTCATTTTACTGCTTAGAAGACTAAAAAAATCAAAAGGGTTAATATCTGCATGTGATTTAATGGGAAATCAAATGAATTTTTCGGTTTTAAATAGTATCGCAGATGGTATTAATTTGTGGTTCTCTGATAAACACAATTGGTCATTTCGTTCACGTTTCGTCCAATAATTTAACAGCTTGCCACATTAAATCAGTTAGCCACTGCTACATATATATCTCGTATAACATTAACATTTTTTTTTTATTTAAAAAAAAAATTAATAATATTAATGTGATAGATGAAACAAGTTGAAATTGTTGATTAGTTTGACATGATATAGTTAAATTGTTAGATGGAACATGGACAAAATGACATATCCACAAAAATTATCTATAGTATTTTTTAAAACCAAGGAATCCGTTTGATTTCACATTAAACCGCAATTACTAAAAAAGTATATAATTAACCTAAAGTTAAAAGGGGAAAAGGAATTAAGTTGGAGCCATATGAAATAATTCCTCTAAGTGAATACTTTTTTTTTATCCTTTTCATTGCTAAGATGGCATCTGACAATCTGGTAAAATAAAGTTTCATTTATACTTGACTTGTAGGGAATAAAAAATATTAAGAAGGTAATTAAGGATTTGTTCGAAGAGAGGAAAGCGTCAAAGACGTCTCATGGTGATTTCTTGGATAATTTGGTTGTGGAAGTGGAGAGGAAAGAATCAATTTTAGACGAAGGAATGGCGATTGACTTGGTCGTGGCGCTT
This sequence comes from Corylus avellana, assembly GCF_965113065.1. Lineage (NCBI taxonomy): Eukaryota > Viridiplantae > Streptophyta > Magnoliopsida > Fagales > Betulaceae > Corylus > Corylus avellana. The sequence goes on from NC_142495.1 coordinate 1,757,310, forward strand.
CTCTTTGCCTCTTATGAAACCACGTCAGCAGTCATGACATTAGGAACCGTGTTTATTTCCGACCATCCACACGTGTTAGCAGAACTAACGGTACTTTGTAATAAATTTGTTTCAAATTTAGCTATTATTAATTGTTACGCCGAAAATTGTAGTAAAAACTAAAATATTTCACGACATTCAATTTCATTGCAGAAAGAGCATGAGGAAATTCTAAGAAGGCGAGACAATGAGGAGTCTGAAATTACATGGCAAGAATACAAGTCAATGACTTTCACACACATGGTATATGAGTTAAGCTTGAGTTAAAACCTTTTTGTCCACTTGATTTTATAGTGTTTTTGGTGTTGATGAAATAATGGGTCCTTTAATTTATTTATAATCGCAGGTTATCAATGAGACACTGAGGCTGGCAAATATTGCCCCGGGGCTTTTCAGAAAAGTTGTTCAAGATATCGAATTGAAGGGCAAGTTCAAAAATGAGTACATGCTAAAATAAAATCTAACTTCTCTCATGCATTATATATATATATATTAGAGTTGACAATTTTTTTGACACAATTCATAAATTGATACCAACTTAACATGAAATTAGCGGGTTATAGTTGAAGATCCATTTAACTAAATAGGTTGAGTTATGATTGACATATATAGTCTTACACGCATGCATGCCGCAATACGACCTAAACCCGACACTCGATATTTATGACATATAATTTTTAACACGAGCTGCAAACCCGGCACGAACTCAACACAAAATTAACAAGTTAGGATTAAAAAAATTTAATCAATTTAATTAAATGGGTCGGGTTAATATTAACTTATATAGTCTTAATATTTACTTGATAAATTGACGATTACACAGTGACATATGAGTTTATACAAGAAAAATAAGGATTATTTTAGTACTTTACATGATGCATTTAATCACCACTTCAAAATTAAGAGAACATTTTTTTTTTTTTTTGTGTGTGTGTAGGATATACAATTCCTGCAGGCTGGGTAGTCGTTGTTGTTCCACCAGCTGTTCATTTAAATTCAGATGTGTATACCAACCCCTTCACTTTTAACCCATGGCGATGGGAGGTAATTTTGCATTTAATTTATATTAATTCCCTGCAAGCAAGATTATGGTTAATTACCATTTGTATTGACTTTGTTTCTTTTTTTCTTTCTTTTTTTTTTCCCCCTTAATTCAAAATGGAATTGGAAAACAGGGAAAGGAATTGCATGCAGGGTCTAAAACTTTCATGGCTTTTGGTGGTGGTGCGAGACTGTGTGTGGGAGCTGACTTTGCAAAGCTTCAAATGACTTTCTTTATCCATTACTTGGTCACAAAATACAGGTATAAAAGTTTTTTATTTTTATTTTTTTCTTTTATAAAACTTTTTGAATCCTTAAATAAAGAGAATATTTGACAAGCAGCACAATACAATACATACATAAATAATTTCAGATAGCCACAACTTTTTTATGAGATTTGAAACTGTAAATCAGGTGGAAAGTAGTTGGTGGAGGAGACATAATTCGAAGACCTGGCTTAGTGTTCCCAAATGGACTACCAATTGAAATCTCCGAAAAGGACAAGTGATAAGAAGCTGCATTAACGCTGCTTTAAGATATCCCAGCTCTAAAGAATAAAGATGGCAATGTAACCTCAATCTGTGAGGAACATGAATAAATGTGTGTTTTTTTTATTTCGAATGAATAACATGATTAAAAATATATACTAAGCTGATGCCAATGCTCAATATATAATTAAGTGATCACTTATTTATTTATTTTGCTTTGTATAAGAAGCTGCATGATCTGATCATCTGGTAATAAAATTTTCGTTTATATTTGATTTTTTTAGGGTCTGAAAAAAATATTAAGAAGGTAATTAATATAAGGATACGTTGGAAGAGAGGAAAGCGTCTGGGGGTGATTTCTTGGATCAAATGCTGCTTGTGGATGTGGAGAGAAAAGAATCAATCTTAGTCGAAGCGATATGCCCATATTCTTATATAAATTCAATACATCAACAATTAGATTTGTGGAGTCTACTATTGACTTATGTAGAGTCAACATAAGTCCACAAATCTAATAGTTGATTTGTATGAAAATATGGGCCAAATATAGAGAAAATATTGACCCATAACATTTCTCTTAATTTATACCATTAATTAATTGAAAAGTTAACCAAAGAACCTATTTAAAATGAGAGACAAACCTAAATGAATAAAATATTGTTTATTTTTCTTTTATTTATTTCTTTTGATTTCACATCTTTTCACCAAATTTTTTTTATTTCTTCTGAACACCTCTGCACATCTGTTATGTCTCTCTCTCAAGCACAAAATTTATTCACACAAAATTCATCTCTCTCGCTCACAAAATTTCTTCACATAGTTGGATGAAAAAATTTATTTCATGGAAACAAATCAATTGCAGTTGGATGAAAAAATTTATTGCATGTAAACACACGGATGGAAACAAATCAATTGCAGTTTGATGAAAAAATTTATTTATGTTATTAATTTAATTAAATTTATATATGTGTTTATTTTTCCCTTTAATTAAGTGTTGGGAATAATATAATAAAAAAAGAATGAGAAATAATATTTTGAAGCTAGTAGATAATGAAATAGAAAATCTATTGGAGTGTGTAGTGAAAAAATAATAGTTAAAGTAAATAATTATACTTTTCCACCAACTTATTAGATAAACATACAAAAACAGAGTAGGGCGTAAATTAACGGATCAAACAAGGATGAGAACAACAAAAGGATAACATCATCAGACTAATTATGTTGCATGCAGCATTGAAGCTTCTCATCATCCCTTGTCCTTTTCAGAGATTTCAATCTGTAATCCGTTTGGGAACACCAAACCAGGGTTTCGAATCATTTCCCCTCCACCAATTACTTTCCACCATATGTATATTAGAATATTAATTAAATAATTAGGAAAAATTATATTTTCCCCCATGAACTACCATGCGATGATCATTTCTCCCATTAATTACCAACTTTACATTATGACCCCATCAAACTTATCTTTTTGTTACCAAAATCTCCATTCCGTCAATCAAGGCCGTTAAGTCGGACGGTCAATCATACTGTTCACGGAGTAGGTACCGTTCACGACACTGTTCACAGGGTTGATAGTCCGATTTAACGACCTTGACTGACAGAAGGAGGGGTTTTGGTAACGAAATGATAGTTTGATGGAGAGAAACGATTATCGCGTGGTAATTTATGGGAGGAAAGAATAATTTTCCCAAATAATTAAATTAACCACTTTTTATTAGTTAAATTTTTTAGGAAATAAAAAGCAGGGTGATTTTCTTCTGGTGTTCATATATATATATATATATATATATATATATATATATATATATATATATACCTGTGCTGTGTGACCAAGTAATGGATAAAGATGGCCATTTGAAGCTTTGCAAAGTCGGCTCCTACACAAAGTCTCACACCCCCACCAAACCCCATGAAAGATTTAGTCCCTGCATGCAATTCTTTTCCCTGATTTCCAATTCCGTTTTTGAAAAAAAGAAAAAGAAAAAGAAAAAAGACAAATAAAAATAAAAGGGTCAGTACAAAAAATTATAAAAATAACCTGTTTGGAGGAATATAAATTAAATGAAAATTTAATTACCTCCCATCACCATGTGTTAAATGTGAGGGGGTCAGCATACATATCCGAGTTTAAGTGAAGAACCGATTAAACAATCATGACCATCCAACCAGCTGGAATTGTATATCCCGTAAAAAGGACCACTCATTAATTAACCTTTTAAGTGGTGATTAAATTCCCAATATCAATTAACTATATGTTAAGAAAATCCATCTTCCTAATTATCCACTTATGACTAGCTATGGTGTTTGGTTAAAGTAAATAACACAAATCTATATGAGTAATGCGATTTAGTAAACTGTTATACGACTGCTATACAACTTGATCTAATAATTACTAGATCAATATTGGTAAAAAATAAAAAATATATATATAAAAAAAAAAAAAAACCCCTTCCGTCGGTCAAAAGGGTTAAAATTGACGGTCAACGGTCATGTGTAAGTCATATGTCATTTTAAAAAAAATTTCTTCCACTTTTGCCCTCATTTTAAATTGTTTTTATGTGTTGGATTAGGGTTTAGGAGGGTATAAGCGTCATTTTCTCGGTCTAAAGTGAGGGCAAAAGTAGAAGAAAAAATTTTAAAATGACACATGACTTGTACATGACTGTTGACCGTCAATTTTAACCACTTTGATTGATGGAAGATGACTTTTTGTCATAAGATGATAGTTTGATGGGTCAAGTGTCATAGTTGATAGTTCATGGGGAAAGTATCAAAATGATATAGTTCATGGGAACAAAAGATAATTACCCAATAATTTTATGACAAATTACCGTTAGTTCTGCTAGCCCGTGTGGATGTACTGATTTTAAATATTTTACCATAATGAGATGCGATGGTAATTAAATTAAATTTATTATCATATTTATGTACTTCAATTTTTTTTTTTTTAATATTATCAATTGAATAAGGACAAATATAATCTTTAAAACTTTAATTTATGAACATAAGTCAATGACCAAACATATTCGGCTTTTTATTTTATATTTCGTAGCATTATATTTTATTTCACTCTCCTCCTTTTCCTCCTCACTTCCACCCAAACCAAAAACGCAAGCTGCCAGAAAGATAGATAAGGCCAAACTTATCCGGTTCACCACTTTCCCATCCGGAACAGATGCTCTTAAGTTTTGGATTGTAAGGATTTGGCTTCCATGGCAGAGTTTGAGAGAGTGACTCTCAAATGCTCTCACAGGCACCCTCTTCCTCTATCCCACATTCCATTGTTGTCCCACATTTTCATGCCAAGTGGGATTCAAATTCCATTTAAAAAAAAAAAAAAAAAACCAAACAGAAAAATGAAATCCACCGAACAACTAGCAACATTACAATTACAAAACCTTCAATCCTAGTTGTTTATTTAAGTATAGCAGATCTCCTGTTTTTTCTAACTACAACATGGAAGCTGAATCCACTAAATATAGCTAATCGCCCTTTTATTTGTTATTGGTTTCTCTCTCGTTTTAGCACAGTAATGTTACACATCATTCTTTTAATTATCTTTAAAGTATATATTTTTTTTTTTGTAAATTCATTATTATGCATGCATTTGTGAGATTTGTGTTATATATTGAGAAAATATAAAGAATAAGATTCATAAGAATAGTTAATATACTTAAATGGACTAAGCCCATTAACTTAGGCTTTTGGACTATAAATGGTATCTTACTATGTATATTAATTTACTCTTGTTTGACTCTCTTGTGTTTATTCTCTCCAAGTGGATCCCACAAACTCAATAATCGATTCACAAATTCAAGATAAGAAGATAGGATAGGCAGTTAGTGGTTTTAAGGGTAGGGAAAAACGGTTAATAATGGGTAACTGCCTACCCTTATATATATATATATATATATATATATATATATATATAAAATGACGCTGTTTTGGCCGTGTATGACTGTATGTATGTAAAATATAATGTAGTATGTGATGTTTTGGGCCAAGCCTTATTCAAAAACATTGCTTGGCCCAAAAAACAGTATGTTCTTTTCATCTTTTTGGGAACACTTTGGCCAAAAACGTTTAAAATAAGCTTAAAAAATAGACACAGTAATGGCTCAAAACACATAAAAAGCTCAAAAACTCATATAAAAAAAGTAGTTATAAAACCACCGATTACTGATTTGAATAACCGCTAACCATTTAGGCGCTTGGGGTTATAGCCAATAACCGCTTGTGCAGCTCTAACAAAATGTATGTAAGAGCACTCCTAGCAGTCTCATCAAAACCATTTTTTTGGTTATTTTGGTAAGACAATTTAATAAAAGTGATGTAAATCTTCACTTTTCAGGCTCATCATTTTAACCAAAATAAAATTGTGAGTGAACAGTACGTACTGCAGATAATGATAGTGAGCATTCTTAGCGATCTTAGCAAATTTTAATCATCAAAATAACCAAAAGTAACCCCTTTTTTTTAAAAAAAAACCACCCACTTTTTTAAAGCACACTTTAATATAGTAATTAATTGCTGTAATTTTAAACTTGTAGCCTTGTAGCCCGCAGTAACCTGTAGGTGAGTTAATTGAAATTCTCGTAAAATATATGGGTCGGATATGGATTTTGGGACAGTACTCTCCACGAATAATGCTAACAGAGCGCCACGTAGTCATGTACTCATTGCTGTAATGCACTCCCTGGTGAGAAAATCGAACAAAAAGTAAAAGCGCGCAATTCCGTTGTGCTTCATTTCAATACGTATAAATACCATTGTACACCGTTTGGGTCCCAGAGAATACTTCCTAATTCTCACTCACTCACTCTCTCTTTCTCTGTTCATTTCTCTCTGAAAATCGACGGCAATGGCGAGGCCATCGCAGGCTACGATCGACTCGTTCATGGCTATCACCGGCGCGTCCGAGTCCCTCGCGCTTCGGAAACTGGAGGTGCGCTTCTCCGATCTACCATTTCGTCTTTATCCATCAAGTTATTCACTCATATTATCTATTTCCTTTTCGACATCATGTACGAAATGCTTCTATGACTATTTGTTATCATCTCTTTTCAAGATTAGGAAGCATTGTATCACTTGCTTAGGGATTTATCTAGTACTTGATTTTTTTTTTTTTTTTAAAAAAATTTCTAATTATTAGTCTTTTATTCGTAAAGAATGTGATCCGTCGCGCAGTGAAAATTTGTAAATTCATGCGCAGATTCACCAAGGTCAGTGACTCTGTCATATATAATAAGTATGTATATGTCAGTATGTGTGTTTGCGTCTATAGGACGCGGTTGGATTTCATTATCAGTCAATTATCCTGTTTTCGGAGTGGTGCTGTCGAAGAAAATGGAAGAGTCGCCTCTAGTGATGGTACACAAGCAGTTTAATTATGGACTTAATTTTGCAGTCAATTGGACCAAATGTTGCTTGTGAATCGTTTAATTGTGGCGGTGTTGTAATTTCAGTTGGTATGAGCAAGAAAAGCGATGTTTGTATGTGACATTTGCATCAATTTAGAATATTATTTAAATCATTAAATTCCTTATTTTTTTATTAATTTAATTTTTTTGGGATAAAGGGTGATTTAAGATGGTCTTGGAGCAACTCCTGAGTCCCAACATTTTTTTTTGAGTTGTTTGATATATTTTGATTGGTAAACAGGAACATGGAGGCAATCTCGATGAAGCTGTTGATGCACATTTTGGTGAAGTTGATAGACACACGTATGGCATGTCAATTCATTTCACTTGTTTTGAATTTCTTTTAGTTCTCTATTATTATTCATTTTAGCTTACCTGTAATATTTTCGTGCTTTCTCGTCCAGGACAAACCCAACACCTGCTGCTCCCCAGCAATATGGTCACATGGGTATGAATGATCGGAATCAGGCTGGATCACGTGGAATTTTACCATTTCTTTCCGCTGCTAGAAGTTTCAAGCCTTCGTTACTGCTTGACCCTAATTACAGGAGAGATCTCTATAACCGGATTGGTGCTTCTGCATTTACGAATCGTGGGCCATCTATTTCACCATCGGGAGAGGTAGGGAGGCTTCCTCAGCGCTTCAACACTGTGAATGAGCAGCCTCATCATTCAGGATTAAGGCAGACCGAGGATCTGAGTGGATTATCTCCTGGTCAGGGAACTTATGGAAATCATATTGAGGAAGAAATGATTCAAGCTGCTATTGAGGCTTCAAAGAAGGAGGTTGAAAGGGGTTATCTAAATCAGCAACAAAGTGCTCCCAACGTATGTTACAGCTAATTTTACTGCCTTAGCCTGTATTTTTGTTTAATGTTTCCTTGAAGTTCTTTTTATCCACATTTTGATGCAGGATTCTTCTGGGAATGGGCTTCTGCAAAGGGAAATGCACCTAGAAGATGATGACTTTTCTCGTGCAATTTCATTGTCTTTGAAGGTATTTCAGATCTTGTCTTTGTGTTTGTTATTTGTTTCCCTATATCCGTGGTCCTTGGTTTCTAAGATGAATTGAGTTCAGACAGCGGAGCAAGAGAAAGCATTGCGTGAGCAGCAAGTGGAAACTGAAGATGAAGAAGTCGGATATTATGATTTAACTCGTAGAAATGAGAAAGCTAAGGTTAATGGATGGAAGGTATGTACTTCAAATGGCAGATTATGTTTGTCAATCATGCACGCGGACACACATAAAATACTTGCACAAACATGGTGTTCATCTAAATGCATTATAATGTTTCTGCTAATTGATGCCATCTGAGTTGATAAGCATTGGTTAATGGGAAGTGCAAGCATAATTTCAGTTTCAGGCATCAATTTGTTTATGGAAGAAACTAATCTCTGATATTGTGGCAAAAAAGGTTTTAAAATTTCAAGTTAAACCCTATCTCTCTTGGGTTTAGCTCTTCTTAGAGTCTACAGCCTATATTCTGCATATTACAACACTACAGAGAAACGAGAAATTAAGGAAATAAATAAAAGCTCTCTGACTTACAGAATAAAATTTTATGTGCTTCTTAATTTTCCATTGTGAAGGTGTGGATGTGGTTTCTAACAAAGAGACATTTTGTTTAGTTAAAGCCTGGGAGCTCATCATTCCAGGAAGGAGCTGGAAATGTGAAAGAACAGCCACTGGTGAATCGGGGGTCCAACTCGGATACTGGTAATATTGGTAATTGTCCTCCACGCAGCAAAGATGCCTTTCACTCTGAAGAGGTATGACGTATTTGTTAAGAGCAATAGAAATCAGCTGCATGAATAATAAAATAATACTGTAACAGTTATGGCCGGTACACTAATCCACCCAATTGCATCTTTTTGCAATGAAGTGGGGTGAAATTTCTTCGGAAGAGCTTGATGAAGCTGTCATGCTTGAAAATGCACTTTTTGGTGAAGGGAGTACAAATCACTTTCATTATTCACCTCATCTGCAAATTAATCAAGATAAGAGTTCCAGTCCTCATTCTGTACCCAATCTACCATCACCCTCTATAACAGCTCAGCAATTGCTAAGAGAACAACAGGTTCTAACTTGCCTTTTGCAATTAATGTTTGATGGTAGTATTATGTATGGCTTGATTGGTCAGATTTTGTGTGCAGGATGCTGAATATCTTGCTTCCCTCTTAGCTGACAAGGAAAAGGAAATAAATGCTCTTAAGGAAGCTGAAAGTCATTACTTAAAGGAAGACAAAGCTTGCAACAAATTGCTTGAGGAAGAGGTTGTGGATCTGTTAATTTTGGCGTTACTGAATGAATCAGCCTAGTGTTTACAAAACTATAATTATTGTCACTGTATGCCAGGTTCCAGGCTCCGCTTTTTCGCATGACACTAGTGTTCTTAGGTGTTTATAGAAATTATTTTCTTAGTTTTACAATGATAATTCTATTAGTAGAAGAAGTGAGATGAAAAATGTGGCTTACATTTACAATTCAAATGCAATGATTTTACTTTTTCCCAGATACATACATACATATATATATATACATACATATATATATAATCTATCTTTCATTTCTTTTTTTGGGGCGGAGAATAAATTATATCCTTATCTGCTGCCTGAATTTGAGGTTGAGCAATGTTTCTGTGATGAAAAGAACTTTTGCTACCTGTAGATAAATTAATCTTAGTGGAAATGTTGATGCGAAAAGTAGAAGTTTTGATTTTGCCAAAAATAATGAAACCTTTTGCCCGGTGAATTACTGATGGTTGCCAACTCTGAGCATGTAGTAATAAACGTGATGTGTTTTCCTGCATTAAAACATCGAGATGATATCAGCCTTAGATGTATCGCTTAAATCGGAAGTGATAATTGAGTAGCTCTGTATATTTCATTAACAGACAGAGAAGTCCCATTATAATTGTATTTGTATAGACAAGGCTAGACAGTTTATTCCTCTCTCTCTCTCTCATTGATGACAGAAATTGCTGAGAATACTAGCTGCAAAAGAAGCTTCGCTTCCTCAGGAACCAGCAGCAGATGATGAGAATGCAGTAACTCTCCTAGTTCGGATGCCAGATGGCAGCCGCCATGGCCGTCGCTTTCTCAAGTCTGACAAGCTTCAGGTAAACATGATTGTACATATGGAAGCTTATGTGGCTTTTCTGTCCCGGTAAAAAGAAATCATGCATTTTATATTCGCTCCACTGACTTTTTGTTTTTTCTTTTCTTTTTAGCTTCTTTTTGACTTCATTGATGTTGGTAGATTGGTGAAGCCTGGCACTTACAGAGTGGTAAGTGTTTCCCGTTTCCTCTGGATTGATTTATGATTTTACATTCTGTAAACAGTTAGGTTTCCGATTAGGATGGCATGTATAGCATTAAGAGTTATCAAATTACCACTTATCTTGAAAATAGAAAATAGTTAATATAATTATTTAATTAATATTCCAACAAGTGTGTTTGGCAAGTATTAAAATGGAAACGCTTGAAGCAGAGATTGAATGGAATGTGAAAAATGGAGCTGAATTGATAGGGTTTCTGACTCTCATTTTGTTTCCATGATGAGCAGGTTAGGCCATACCCCCGGCATGCTTTCGGCATTGCTGACAGTTCATTGACTTTCCGCGAACTAGGCCTGACCAGCAAACAGGAAGCTTTGTTTCTGGAGTTGATTTAACATCACCGCCCTTTTGTACTGAAAATTCACCCGGTAAGCTGTACCGTTTATCACAAAATATGGCCTGTACTTGTTTGTGGCTCGTATACTTTGGTAAGAATACTAGAATCTGAGATGGGTTACCCTATAGAAACTGATGGCGATCAAGTGGATACCAAACTAAGAGGGCCTGTTTTGATTAATGATGGTGATGAACTATCGGTGGTTTGATTGGTTCTTTCCATGCCATTTGCAACATCAATGGCATTTAGTGTTTGAAATCAATGGTTGTGGTTTTCTGTTTTTAGCATAACTCTTTGCTCAATTATCTGAAAACTTGGGTGACCTTCAAACTTCCTTGTAAAAGCTCTCGTAGAGAGCTAGGTGGCATGGACCACAGAATTCTTGAGAGAATTTCTGCAACACTTTACTCCAATATTAGGAAGATGAAAAGTTCACATAGAGCTGATAGATTATTAAGGTACTGATGAGTATTAAGGGATAAAACAAAAAGGAAAAAACTAAGCATCCCCTTTAACTCTTTATAAGGCTTTAAGCATCCCCTTTGAGTCTTCCTCACATTAAACGAGCTTCAATGATGAATGCAAAGATAAAACAAAAGGAAAAAACCCTTGGACAAAGAAAGGACAAAATCAAGGCCTTCATTGTAAATGTTATATACCCCCGTTGCCCAAACAATAAAAAAATAGTGGGCGTCAAAGAATCAGCGTCTGATAAAGTTATTAACAGAAAAATTGAAAATTTGATTCAAGAAAGCAGAAGAAGAATAGCTTTTATAAAGAAGCACTTTTACTTCCTCCTTTATTCCCGTCAGGGGCTGGAGCTGTCCAATACTGCTTGGATGCCAACAAAATCTTCTCTCTGTGATGTGGCCCATTTTCATGGTCTATAATTCTGCTATCCCATTGCATTGCATCTATGATGCTCTTGATTTTCACCAAGTAGTCTACATCATCACGGAAAATCACACTACCTTCCGGCCGCAAAATCCGGTCCATCTCTAAAAGTATATCTTCCATATCACATCTGTAATACAAAATGTCTTAGTTATTTTCATGTATTGAATATTTTAATGTGCAATGTTATAAAGTTCAGGATAGAAAATATATATATATATATATATTCCCAACAATTTGCTATCTAGATTGATAGGCAATAAATGTGAGAGAACTCTTATATAGCTTATCTGTCCAAACAAGAGAGTGGGCTGCTCGAGATCTATTTGACAAGTAAGCTTTATAAAGACTTTATTAATGATTCGAACGACAAATTACTATTAAACTGACAATACCTGCCCTTGTAGAGGCTAAAAACTGAATCAGCATGGATAAAGTCGTAAGTTCGTGGATAAGTGGACATGGCCTCGCACCTAAGATGAGACAAGATATTAGCAACAACCTCTGAAACTGCTGAATATAGCGACAAATTTTCAGTTAAAGATTAAGTCATGCCAATGTAGTTTGTCAAACAAGGAACAATTTGTTATTATTTCTGAAAAGTAAGTTGTCTTTAGTAAATAAAATAAAGCCACAAAGATAAGACCCTTTGGAAGTTTCTAACAAAATAAACACAATCAATGATACTTATTATCCTATTTGTTTTTGCTTATCAAATTATCTTACCAATTTTGATAGGTTCCAATCAATCCTCGTTCATAGATGGCCCCAAGGGTGTTGATCTCAGCCTCAACGGGAACAATGTTCATAACCCACACAGGATCATTAACCAATGCAGCTGCAAATCCTCCCAAGAAAGAATTCATATCCAGCAAGTTCCGATACCTCCCCTGCTCAGCTAATTGATTGTCCAGGGATTTGTAATAAGCTACTCTCTTTCTCCATAGCTCTGTATTCTCTTTGAAAATCTCAGCTGTAATTCCTTCCAAAGTTCCTCCACTAATCCTTGGTGGAATTGCAGTCAGTCTCTCTGGCCATTTTGCTAGTTCCCCACCTGCCACTTTTTTAATGTCGGAAACTTCAGGAAGTGGGGTTAAACAACTCTCCATTTTAGTGTACCTGCAGAAATGACAAACTCTTAGGAACAAACAATAAATGATTTTTTTTTTTTTTTTTTTTTAAAAGAAAAAAAAAAATTCTATATCTTAAGCATCCAAAAGCGGCATGGAGTTAAAGGAGAAAAGGACACATCAAAAGTTTCAGTGGTTGGATATGGATTAACTAACAAAGGATTCATTTCAAATAAGCAAACATTTTACCTAATACCCACATCTAATTCCCACTGCCTTTACCACTCTATTGGTTTTGGTATCACTGCTAAAGTGTTCAGCTGCAGTGAGAAGAATTTGCTTTAAGCATTTAAACATGTGCTTCGAAATCTGTAGAGGCGTCAAAAGCGCAAAACATAATTTTTCTCCAAATTGGATTAGAGGAACTTTCTTCAAATTAGTTTATGAAATTGCCGTGTGTTTCCTACCATGTAAGAAGCATTGTGAAAAAACACAAAATTTCAAACACATTAAAATAAAAAATCTGCATTACCATGCCTTGTCTGGATCCTGAGCTTGGCACATCCGTGGATGTTTGAAAACCTTCCTGTTCATTCTGCAGTGGACATGATTAGTTGGTTTCTGCCAAATAGCAAGATCATCCTTTTGTTTCAATTTTTTCCAGCATAGGCTTCTGGCAACATTCTCAATCATGGTTTGCTCTGTTCTAAGATCTTCGCGTGTTCTGTTCCAGCCTTTCCAGTGTTTCTCCCAGTTTATCGGCGGCCCCGACAGGATCCAATACCCACCAGGACGAAGAACTCGATCAACTTCGATCAAATAATGCCCATCTGCATAATCCCAATTCAAAATTCACAACCCATTATATATATATATATATATCAAAAGTAAACGAAATTATGAGAATGTAGACATGACGATGATGATAGGCTTAGGAATTGGGATTTTACCATTCTGGCCCCAGGGAATTAGGCAACGTGAGCAGTGAGCCATGTCAAAGGCTCTTGACGGGTAAGGAAGCCTGATTGAAGCAATAACTCCAATCAATGCAGGCACCCCTCGCTCAAGAGCAAATTGGACCTGAGCTTCATGTGTGTCTCTTGGTGCAAATGATACTGCCACAATGTTCCTCGAAAGAAGGTAAGCTCCCCAACTAGCCACCTGAAACAAACAAAATTGACATTATACATTTTCTTCAAATTCTGTCTATTAAATATTAACATCTGTCTTTAAAGCGTGAAAATCACATGTTGAAAGAATTTGAAATTAGTTAGAAAGTAAGTAGTGAATGAAGAAAGGGTGGATATGGAGTAGTTACAAGGTGCTGTGATTATGGGGACTTTGGTCTAAAGTACATGTTTTCCTCCTTTCCTACGTTCTATTAACATTTAATTAGTGTTTTAATGGGTATTAATTAAGATAGTAATTACCGTGTGCATTGAATCAACCGCTCCCACAGATTACGAACAAATAAATTAAAAATATAAAATACTCAAAAAATTTCGGTCTTTCATGCATTATTATACTTTGCTTCAATTTGAAGAAATTACCTAAATATAATTTGGAGAGTCAACAATATATTACCTAAAATATTCATGACAGCCTTTATATACCTAGTCTGTCGACTCTGTCTACTGGCACTGGCAGTAATAGTCTGCCAGATTTGGGATTTGAGCAAATCTCAGTAAATACAGTTACTTAATTAGGAAAAATATTTTAACTTTTGTTTCTTGAATTTTTCTTTTATTAACCTTTATGAGGTCATCACACCCGCATTTGATTTATGTAAATTAATGAGATCGATATTCTTGATTTACCTAATTATTCTTAAAATCCTAGAAGAAAAAAAATAATAAATCTAATAATAATTTCGTTCGTCCAACCCAATTGCCATTTCCATCGTCAACAATTTCCCAACTCTGAATCACATACTCCGTGAACCATCTGGTTCAAAAGTCAACTGGGTAGTCACCGGCCTACGATAATCACAAAAAGTAATGATGAAATATTTACCTGTAAAACTGTTCCAACTAATGGCAGACGTTTATCCCAATAAACCCATCTTTAATCCTAATCAACCCCACAGAAATGAAATGAACCAGCCGGTTCGGAGAGTTAACCAGACGGGCAGTCATAACGGAATAAAAAAAGAACTGAAATGTACGTACGTACCCCACAACCGGTATCAATGGCGGTCCTTATAGAGCCATCCTTGAGATTGATCAGCCTCCCAATATCATCAATGTACGCATTCGCACCGTTGGGGAACATGGTCCCGCCGCCGGGGAACCTGAACCGGTCGCGCTCGAACAGGACCCAGTTCTGTTTCTTCTTCTCCACCGTCAACCACTTATGTGGCACGTTGGCGTACCACACCGAGTCCCTGCTCTGCGGCCAACGGAAGGGAACTCTGTAACCGGTCGGCGCGGGGACCCGGCACCGGAGCACCTCGTGCGGCTCGGGGCAGTGCCGCTCTCGGTATATGAGCATGTTGCGGTCGAACTTGAGGGACCTCTGGGCGTCCTCGCATGGCGTGTACTCGGAGAGATTGGCGTCGCAGGGGGGAATTCGGTCGACACGACGCTCATCGTAATTGACAGGAGGGTCCGGACCCTGGTGGTGCGCGGAGAAGTCAAGGTGGACAGTGGTGGTGGTGGTGGTGGCGTTGCGGGGTTGGTCGGAGCATGAGACGCCGGAGAAGGCGGAGGATATAACGGCGGCTGTGGTGGAAGAGGAGTGGGTCCAGAGACCGACGAGGTAGAAGAGGGAGCAGAGGATGGCTGTTGAACCCAAGTAGTAGAGGCTGGCTCTTTTGCTCTTCAAGCACAGCAAATGCAACAGTGGGTTTTGGAAAGCCATTGAAATCAACCCCCACCGCCACCGGCCACCACACAGAGAGAAAGCGAGAGAGATACAGAGAGAGAGAGAGAGCGTGTGTTTATTTATGAATTGTGGGGTTGACGAGTGGAGTTATCAAGGTTGCGCGTGAGGAAGACGCGCTTGAAATGAATTGAAGGATCGCAAAGAAGAGGCGCCTCCACGAGTGTGTTTGTCTGAATTAATGCACACTTTACTACATAACGTGTCTTCTTTGTTATGGGAAGAATATATAGCATGAATCTCAGTGCCTCCTTCTCCTGCGCCCCCTCCCCTGTTCAACTCGGATCGGCTCCCATCCAATTTCTGATTGTTAAATCCTGACCGTGCTTTTGCATCCAACGGATGGAAAACATGCCAGACTCGTTTTCATCTATGTAAGCAGATTTGATCACATACGCGGTGGTCAACTACGAAGAAAAACTTCACCTATTATTTAATTTTCAATTTAAGCATTCGCCGTTCTTGATTTCCAACAATTTGCCGTTGGGATTATTGGATTAATTAGGTAAATATAAGAAAACTCTTATGAACACCTCTTGCAATTGAGAATTTTTTTGATTTTGAGAGGTCCCAATGAGACATACTCGCCGGAGTTGGTGCTTGGATAATCTAAGCACTTATTCAGGCAACTTGGTCTCATTAAGGTCTCTCATAATTGCAAAAAAAAATCTTACAAATTTGGACGGTCCAATTACAAAAGATCTTGATTACTGATTAGTATCTACCTATATAAGATGGATTTAAATATCGAAAAGTTATTGGTTGGATTGATAACAATTCTGACAGTAAATGTGAGAGAGTCTTTATGAGATCCACCTGTTCAAACAGGTAGCCAGGCTTTCTCGTATTTGTTGCCAAATTCAAAAGACAAAATTGCTAAGAATCTCTATCATTCTAATTGCCCGTTGAAACCCTAAGCATTTTTTTGAACCGACGTAACAGACAAGCAACCTGTGGAATATGATTTTTACCCATAAGCTAACCACAACTTGAAGTTATCTGATGATAATTGCAGCAAGAACTTGATGTGCCAACAACTCAATCTTGCTTCTTCTTCTTTTCCTAGACAGAAAACCTTACTTGCCCTGGAGTTTTCTTGATCGATTAATTGATTTCATTTGTATGTGGGGTTTTCTTGTAGGTCGATTGGGCCCCATTTTAGATAGAAGGGGGCCCAGGTAGTTGTTCCTTTCTGTTCACTAGAATCATTCATCTTTGACTCTCAACTTTTGTTAGGAAACCGCCATTTTACAAGTCCATGGCATGTTATCTGCACCAATCTAAATGTAGGGATTTCGTAGCATATTATCTTCCTCCCAAATTTAGAGAATTTTGCCTTTAATTACATTAACTATGCTTACACTCAACACCCAAAAAGAAAACTATGCTTGCGTTTTTATATCACTTTTTCTTTTCTTTTCTTTTTTTAGGAAAAATCAATTTGATTTCATTAATAGTTGTCAAGAGCATAAAAGCTCTTACAATAACAGAGCATATAGTTTTGCAAAATCATAGCTGAAGCTAAAATATTACACGTCATAAAATCGAAAACATAACAGATCTTACAATGAAAAATCAATCTATGATGTCAAACATCTGCTATCCTAGCTCAATCTTTATATTATAGAACAGATTTGCTAATGCAGACTCCTTCCGGAAACACAGGAAATCATTTCCCAAGTATGAGCAAAAAACTCACATCCAAATCATTTCCCTCTCAACCCAAAAGCCAGAAGCATTATTCACGTCCTCAACCCAACGGCTAGGACCATAAAATAAAAACAACAGTAACGTACAAACAAACAACAACAAAAAAACAAAAACAAAAAACCGCACAAGCAGCAGTAAAGAAGCACGACATCGTAAACATCCATTCAGAAGACACGCCTTGGCTGAAAAAAACAATCAAATCTAAGGTTGAAGAGACTATATATGGATATAGATCTAGATCTACAAACTAGGTCTAAAGCAACCCGCACAGAGATTGGTGGAGCCTACAGAGAAGACGCCAAGCACTGCTACCATGAAATGAGAAGAGAGACGATCTAGATCTAAATCTTCCATCAAGTTATTCTTAGTATTGTTTAGATGAAAAGAGAGCACACACTTTTATGTTAACCTCACTTTTAATTGTATTTGTGTAAACATTAGTATATATTTCAATAGCTTTGTCTCTTAGGGTCAGTTCGATTAATAGTTTCAAAACATGAAGTTTAAAAAAATATCGGGTTTAAAACACAGTAAATGAAAATTCCATTTTTTAAAACTCAATTAAATATTTGGTGAAATGGTGATTCGACCTTTAAAATCGTGTGTAAATTTTTTCACTTTTTCAAACCATCATGTTTTTTCAAACATACTTTTTTTTTTTTTTTTTTCAAACATACTTTCAAATTATACACTTTTCACGATATATTAAAAAATATACTTTTTCGTGTCAGGTACCCATTTTGCCACAAAATGTTTTTCCCTTTCAAATTGCAAGGCTTAAAAAATTTAGAAGACATCCCAAACTTGCACGGCATATATATATATATAAAATTAATTTAACCCCCTCAAACTACCACTCCAATAACAATCTACCCTCAAACTATCAATTGCGATAATTTACCTCTCAAACTATAAAAACAATGACAATATACCCCAAATTTTAAAAAAATAACAAAATTATCCTTACTAAAATAAAAACAAAAAATACTAAAAATTATTATTATTTTTTTAATTTTAAGGGTATTTTTGTCTTATTAAAAATTTTATAGGGGTAATTTCGTTATTTTACTAGCATTGGGGGTATATTCTTATTGGAATAGTAGTTTAAAAGGGTTAAATGGACTATATATATATATATATATATATATATATATATGATTTTGACAAAGACACTTGACATTAAAATATTAGTTGGTTATAAAAAAGAAAATATTAGTTGAAGGGCGGTTAGATTACGGCTGTCAGACTGGCTTTTATTTAATTTTTGGTTGTTACTTAGATCTATTTAAATAGGCTTTAATTCTAAAAGATTTAAACTGGCCCCCTCAACATAACTTGTATTTCAACTTCATTTCCATTTATTTCTTATTATTATTTTTAATCATATATTTTTGAGGATACATAAGTCGTCTGACGCCTAATCTAATTTAACGATCTACCAACCCTCCAAACGACATATATATATATAAAATTGACAAGTCACTCTCATGCACGAAATCACAATTTAGGTTCTTCAAAAAAAAAAAAAAAAAAAAAGAAATCACAATTTAAGATTCTTGTAAAAAAAATAAAAAAATAAAAAAAGTTTTTATTTTATTTTTTGTTGTGTTGGCGATACACACCAATTGTTTGGTAGGTTTAGCGGTATTAAAACATGGGGTTTGAAAAAGTAAAGATTTTTTAAAATTATATTTTTGAAAATGCATTTAAGCGTTTGATAAAATCGTAATTTAATATTTATAGTAAACCGCAAATTTTAAAAATGCACTCCTAAATTGAATATGTTTCTATGATTTTATTTTAAAACGTTTACGAAGTTGTGAGGCTAGGCCAAACGCCCTCAAAAAAGCACCCAAGCCATTTTCAAACATATAATAACTTCCCATAAAGGGATTAAGATCCTATGCAATAATCTAGAGGGTGGTTCGACAATAATTCTAGCCACCGGCCACTAAATTCATCGAGAGTACTGGTCGTAACGACCTCCGAACCATTACCCTTTGTCACCAAAAAGGCCACCTTCCATTTTTATTTTTATTTTTTGGTTACATTTGTTATCATGGTCCAAAAAAATGGTATTGTATCCTATTCCTATCCATGCAATAGCAACAATACTGCATGGGATCTCAATCCCCCGTAAAAGATTAATGGTCATGATGACACCTGGAGCAGTGTAAAGTTGTAGGCCAACGAGGCACCTGATTATTCACATGCATGAGATTTTAAGCAGATTTCCTTTAAAAAAATTATAAAGTAATCACTAAACCGAAAAGAGAAGGCAGACACCACGCGCTTGGCGCGTGACCCTCTCGGCCTCGATCGTTTTAAAATACTGGTTAGGCTATTTCTTGCTTAATAGCCATTAATCCATTGTAAAGTACGGCATCGTTTTTCTTAGAAAAAAAGAAAAGGTACGATATCTTTTTTTTTATTGCTTAATAATTCATTTAATTAAATTAAATGAAATAACAATTCAAGATCACTCAAAAAAAAAAAAAAAAAAAAAAATTCAAGAAAGATTGACCAAGATTGAAAAGAGATCGTCCTTACTCCTTAGAAGGAATTTGTATAAAATCTTTTGTAAATAGAAAGGTTCATTTAATTCGTTTGTGTGTTAAATTATATATTAATTTCTACCCAATTACATATTTAGTTATATGTGTTTAATTAAGGACATATATATAATAATCGAACTAAATTACTTTATAAATTAAAGTCCCATCCTTTTAGAAAGGCAAGATATACTTTTCTTTGATAAGGGTTTTTGATTTGTAGGATGGGTTGACATAAAATGTGCTTGAAAAGCTTCGTTGGGAAATTAGATATATCTTGATGCTGACGCCCGCCCGCCCATCAACGTTATTAATTTGATGGAATATTTCCAAACTTTACTGAGCTTTCTCTAGACTGGAACGTGCATGCATGCACTACGTCATGCCTTGTCTTTTCCCGATTAAAAATACAATGATTTTGTTTAGCCACGGATCTTAAAATTGAGTAATGATTCACACAATGCTGGTATATATAAATAGTTTATGCATGTTTAGCAATTTTTTTTTTCTTTTTAATATTTTAATTAAAAAAATAAAAATAAAAATTATTGGACGTATATGAACTGTTCATGCACGCCAGCGTTGTGTTTATCATTACCGTCTAAAAATTATTTTTACTTTACAATGACATATCTAAAAAGTTTTGTCAAACGAACTGAATCCGTTCTTTTTCAACCGCGTTTTTTGTAAGCTCATAAAAAGACAGACATATATGTTTACATATATATGAAACGTCAAAGGTGTGATGGTTGTCTATTTGTAACCCTTGGCTGTGTCGAAAATTTCCGAATATTTCATTAATACTCGCAAAATAGACCTATTCTTTTGTAGTTTCTTTGGTTTTTACTAGGATTCTAAGAACCGTTGATTTTGTTAATTAAGGTCTGTCTACTCTTTGTCTATCTTAAGATTACAAATTAAACAATGCAATTAAAAAAGATTACAGCTTAGATTTTGTTAATTACAGAGGGGCTATGGGCAGGAAAGCGAAAGAAAGGAACAAAAGGACACGTGTAATTAAGTCGAGAAATTGATCGAGATGATGTATATGGCTCATGAATATACACTTCACACATTTCAATTAATGTAATGAACCATTATGGGTGGAACCTACCCCCATCAACTTGGAAAAAGAAGTTGTCAATTTCAAGTGAAATTAAGAGATCCAACTATTTTATGGCTAGAATTTTGTTTTGTTGCGTATTCTTTAGGTTGCATCATTTTAAGAAATTTTAAATGATGTAACAACATATTCACTAAAATATGTAAAATCTAAAATGAATTATGAAATATTTTCTCTAATTTTCACTTAAAACAAAGAGGATCCTAGCATTGGATTAAGATCTTCTGCAATTTCAAAATTTTAAATTACGCAATTTTAGCCATTTTTAGTCATTTTTAGACATCAAAACGCTTGAAAATACCATATATTAAAAATATAGTATGTTATAGTTGATAATTGAATATATTTTTATCAGGTTATTGCTTTCTATGTTGTAAAAAAAGTTTTATATTACCAATTGTCTTATAATCTCATGAAGAAGAAGCATCTCTACAAAAGTAAAGATAAAGCTTTTTTGGAGAAAAAATCTTTTTGATTACCTCGATAACACGTCACCCTTTTAACATGTAGCATCTTTTAAGTTTTAAGTGTTTCGATGCGAGAATCTACCATTTTAAAGAATTTATATATAGAGAATTCTGATCCAGTCCCACAAACTCATGGAACTTTTTAGGAAGGTAATTAAATTGGTATGGCAGAATTAAAATATTTTAAAAAATTAATGAATGTCTTCATCACATGCAAAAGAGACAACTTGGACATTCTGCTTCTTAATTACCTGATAAATGTCTACTTCACACGTGAGGGGACCAATTCACAGCCATTTTAAAGCTGAGTTCAAATAATGTGGTGAACACTTTTTTAGTTCTTTTCCAATAAGATAAGCCATTGTGTCAATGCATGAGTGGATTGAGTACACACATGTTCTGGACTCATGTTCTGGACTCACAATCTTGGGCTTTCATATATGGATCCTGGCCACTGTAATTTAATAATTTTTCTCTTGTTTAAATAAAGAGAGATTTGGGCCATCATACTTTGTTTAATCATGCATCATCAACAAAATGTAAAATGGCTCAAACTATTTGTCAATTTTTGGGAAAACGCTCCATTTGTTAATCAATATTTTAACTCTCCTCTTTAATAAGTGAGTATTAACATGCTTCATTTGAGGCCGATCTCTCATGAATTTTCCTTTTTCAGAAAATTGAGTACACCCAAAAAAATGCTAATGCTAATAATAATAATAATAATACAGTACGTGGAAAAATTAAATAGGTAGATTGTGGGGAACATGACATCAATCAAAATTCAAGAAATTCTTTAAATAGGGACGAGAGAGCCTTAAAAAAACTAGACAAACTTGGAGTTGGAACATTGAACAAGATAGAGGTAGCCCGTCAAAAATTGCTGTGTATAAGATTATGATTCTCTACAATTCCAACAATCTCATAGAGAGGGGCTAACGGGACTCGTCCTGTTTCGGGCAGTTTGAGCTACAATACCAACCTGCCTGAGCCCGAAATAGGTGAGTTTCACAACCTTCTTCTTAAACAATTTCGACACTTGTAAAGAACCCTAATTTACTTATCTTATGGATGCCAGAAAGCTCGATGCAACAGATGGAAAACAAGTTTCCAACAACCTGCCCAAGGATTTGAATTATGGGATACTACACAAAGGTGTACCTGTTCCTCCTGGGCCTAACCTAGGCCCGTTTCACACTCCTCCTCAGCCTCTTGTTGTTTTAGATCCCATTTAGGAACTGAAAATAACCTCCTATTCAACAATTGAAAATTGATTTGAATTAGGTACCGTAAAAAAAACCTTACAATATATGGGAATTTATATTTTTAATGGTTTAGATTTTTTTATTTATTTTTTTTTTTTTATGAGAAGGATAGAAAAGAGATGTTAAATTTGGGCCATTGAAAATTTGAAATAGCAATAATAAAGAAAGGACAATTTTTTTTTTTAATAGAATCTGTTAACTTAATATATGATTCTCACATATATTTTTAAGAAGAGAATTACCTGCTTTAAAAATAAATATTTTAGTTTAATAAACTAAATAAAATAAATTATTTTTTAACCCAATCGGGAGAAAAACTTTATTCTTACATAAATTGCATTATGAGACAAATATAAACCAAATATTAGACATGACCCCTAATATTTTGATTTTGTCCTAACCCTTTTATTCAGTTTAGAGTAATGTTATATATAACACACTTTGATATCATTTTGTTGATATATCACTACTACTACTGATCAACTTTTTTTTATTTTTGTCATAACAATGACTAATCTAATGGCAAATGGATGCTCTCCATTTCATTTGAAAAGGAGAAGAACCGATTTGGTTACTTTTGAGGGGCAAAATTGTTCACAAAAAGTGAAATTACAAATTTATCCCTTAAATTTTAACCAACCGGTTCGTCTCCATTTCTTCCTATTCCAATCTAATGGCAGATCTAGAATATCAGGTAAATAAAACGAGATAATTTTTTTTTTTTTTTTTTTTTTAAAAAAAAAAAGTTTCTAACATTTTTCTTCTTTTATGGAGATGAATGTGCACCATGTTCTTTTTAAATAAGTTTCAATAAATAATATTCCTTTAATTTTGTATCTAATTCGTATTAGTAAAGGAACTAGACTTTTTTTTTTTTTTTTTTCTTTTTTGAAAAATAAAGGAACTAGACTTCTAGTCACTCTCTATGACTTGGTATCTAGACTTCTAGTCACTCTCTATGACTTGGTATGCGGGTTTCATTATAAGAACTCGACCGTTGAAGCCCTAAAATCAGTTTGCTATCATATTCTCTCTACGTTTCTTTTCATAAACCCTACTGCTTTGCCGAGAGAAATCCAGAGGAGAATGCCTAAGCTGTTTCGCAACCCTAAAGGGTACTCTACTTTCCAGTTCTTCCTTCAGAAGATTTTCCATTAGCCATAAGTCTTTCAAATACCGACATCAATTTAGAATTTTGGGTGTTCTTGGTGAGCAGAGCCAGAAAAAGAAAAGGAGAAATGAAGAGGAAGGCAGAGGATCTCGTGTGTGGCCATGGAACAAGTTGGGTGAGAGGGCAAGTGATCGGCAAAGGGAGTTTTGGGTCCGTTTTTCTTGCCACCTCAAAAAACCCCGGATCACGGTTCTCTTGTTTCCCTTCGCCCATGGCTGTGAAATCCGCAAAGGTATCTGGTTCGGCCTCGCTTCAGAAGGAGAAAGAGGTTCTCGACAAGGTCAAAGGCTGCCCTTTTGTGATTGACTGCTTTGGGGAGGAGATTACGACCCAAGAGGACGGTGAGATGGTTTACAATTTGTTATTGGAGTATGCTTCTGGAGGAACCCTAGCCGATTCAATCAAGAAATCTGGTGGTTGTGGGTTGCCCGAATCCGATGTTAAGCGCTACACCAAATCGATTCTCAAAGGGCTTCGTCACATTCATGACTGCGGTTATGTGCACTGCGACCTAAAACCTGAGAATGTTTTACTTGTGCCAAGTATTAATTCTAGTGGTAATTTTGTGGCAAAGATCGGGGATTTTGGGTTGTCGAAGAGGTCAGCACAGAGTAAGAAGAGGAGGTTCGACTTGGACCTTTACTTGAGAGGCACTCCACCGTATTTGGCCCCTGAAACGGTGATTGAGAACGTACAGGAGCTTCCCTCTGATATATGGGCTATGGGATGTGTTGTGTGTGAGATGCTTACTGGGAAATCCCCTTGGGATAGGGCGGAAGAGTTGAACACAAAGGATCTTTTGCGTTTGATTGGTGATCAGCGTGAATTGCCCAAAATTCCGAGTGGCATATCTGAAGACGCAAGGGGTTTCTTGAAGGCATGTCTTGTGAGGAAACCCATGTTCAGATTCACAGTTGAGATGCTAATGGATCATACATTTCTGGCCGGTGTAGGCGAACATGATGATGAAGGTTTACTGGACGTTCATGATGATGAAGAGAGGGGTGAAGGTTTGCTGGACGTTCATGATGAAGAGCCACTTGCTGCTTCTAGTTCTTCATGGACCGAGACTGACGCTGAGCTTAGTGGTTCTTCTTTTTCGGGTGATTGGAGCTTGGTGTCTGATGATGATGATGATGGCATTGATTCGGCCTCTTGTTCTTGGCCGGAAGAAGTTGAAGATGTAGAAGTGCAATTCATTGGGAGCTCAGATAAAGAAGTTTCTCTTTTAGGCTCTTTGAACTGCATCACTCAACCCTACATATTGGAGTATAGCAGTGACTACACAAGATGACAAGAATATTCAGTTTTGGTTCTGCATTTCATTGGGATATCAGATAAAAATGCGTATTTTGTAGGCTCTTTGAACTGCCTGGTTTCAACCATACCTGTATTGGGGCTTAGCAGTGACAAACCACAAAAATATGTATTAACTTTTTAACTGTACATTGTTATCTAGTTATTCCAAATTTTGAAATGTAACAATTTTAGCTAGTTTGCAATTTTACTTGTCTTGCAAGATTTGACAAGTAAGATCTCTGCTGGGAGTTGCTATAATGTAGATTAGGAACCTCACAGAAGAGAGAGAGAGAGTATTAGGAGTTCTTATGTACTTATTCTCATTTCATAATCTAGTAGAGCATTGTTTGCCTTTTATACATAGCCATTGCAATTGTTCTTGCTATTGTTGTTGCTGTGTAGTATGACATAAGCTGAAATGGAGTTTATAGCCTCCCTTAATTCTTGAAAATTGCTTCCAGAATGCTGTCTCAAAAGAATTCTTCTTTCACCATTTGATTTTCTCCAGATGCAAATGTGCAGCAGAGGAATCTGTTCTTGGTGCTATCTATCATATAGATCCACCTAACAAATTTGTAGTGGAGTTACTCTTAGTCTGATATCTGCAATATTGGACTTAAAGATGGATTCCTCCTCATCTCTGAATATATTTGTACGGTGTCTGGCATTCTTTCAATCCAAAGGTGATCCGTGTGAGCACTCCAAGCCAATTTGAGCAGCATCACAATAAGAGAATTGCCTTTCAAATTGGGATGAAATGTTCAAGTGAATATGATCTAATCAATGGCCAAAGCAGAAAGAGAACATTGTCAAATTAAGATTTTTCTGCTTAGTTTAAGTAAGCAGGATAATTGAATGTAAATGTTTTCTTTAGTACTGCGATTTGTAGAACTCTAGTATAGAGCCCATAAAGGAAGCTATACCTCCAATAACTCATAAGCCATATACCCATGCTTACTGCAAAGTAATATATGTGTTCATTTAATCCTAAATTGTTTTTTTTTTTTTTCCCCTGAATAATATGGAAATAGGTGAGGGGATCAAGGAGGTCTTTCCCACTCTTGATTCTAATAGATGTCAAGAAGAAAAAATAAGTCGTTCGCTTCAATAACAACAATGTAAAGCGGCCCATTTAGTAATGGAGTGTGCCCGGAGATTAGCTCTCCTCGAAACCTTGGTTGCAGACCAAGAAAAAAAAAATAAAGGCAAACAATGTCATAAACAATAGGAGCCGGAAACCAATCAGCACAGAATGGTGTTGTTGATGGCCGTAATAACAGAGGGAGAAAGAGTCCCCTTCCAGCAGAACTCTAGCAGAGGTGAAGGAGGCAGTCAAAACTGATGGATATGGTTGTTTATTAGTACTATCACATGAACCAAAACTGATGGTTGGGTATGTGTTAGAGATGGTGGCTTATATTTTGATTGAGGAAGTAACATTGTGTTTCTAGTATAAAGGCCTCGTGAGCCATAGTAGAGTGGGTGAAGCATAAGTGAAACGAATGACTCTCTCTCTCAGCAATGGAGTTCGTTGCAAATGGTTGACTTTTTTTTTTTTTTGTTGGGAGGGGAGAGTACGCAGGCTCAGGTCCAAATGGAGAATACCATTTTAGTGCTTATTATTGTGATTAATTCAGAAGTTGAGGATTATCACATGTATTTAACTATGCAAAAGAAACGGCCTGTCGCTTTCTTCATAATTTAATCAGTATGTTTAAAGATATCTTGCCTTGTTGCTTTTTTTTGGTCTAATCCTCAAATAGTAGCCGTTTAGAGGAAATAGTAGGTAAAGAAGACACTTGGTTAGCTTGGTATTTAAAAGGGGATTAGAAAAACAACACTCCTTGGAGATGTAAAATTACAAGGAAAAAGGTTGGAATCTTTCAGTAGAATAAAGTGAAACGTCAAGTCAAAGGTCATCAATTAAGACCTTTCCATTTGGATAAGGACCTGATAATTAAACTTCTCTGGAGAGGTATGCTCTTATCTTCATGCTCATTATATTTATCCCTCCTTTTCTTATAAAGATAAGTGAGAAGTGAGATGGGCTCTTCTGCCCTAACAGAGGAGTCTTGGTCAGCCATGAAGCCCCCTATCACAACTCTTGTATTATTTCTGCTCTCTTTTTTGGGGCAGGAAATGACAAGGGATTCAAATCATTTATTTTTTTTCAAAAAAATTATATCGCTTGTGTCTAACTTGGTAATCATGCAGCATCCACCCATCCATAGTGGATAGCTCTTTGAGCCTCTAGAATTTTCCTCCACTAAGAGCTCACTTGATGACATTCTGAAATTCCTGATTTGAATAGTTTTTGAGCTTGCTTTGTGTCCGTGTACATTTTAGATCCAACACAGTTATGAGTTTGTTGTTTTCATTGTTCCTAATTTGCTGTCTTTTGAAACTCTCGAGTCTTGACAAACAACTTTGCTCCATAAGCAACAGAGACACAAACACAAACAAATGGAAATGTATAAAGCTTTCAACAGTAAAAGAAAGAGATAATTGATGATCACTAATCTGTGGCCCACAGGCTCTCTGCTGAGTCAGCTGGGGAGAGAACACTTAGCTTTATCATGATTGTGCTGGTCTGCGACAGCTCCTCTTTTTCATTATCTTAATGGTTTAATTGCTTACAAAGTAACGTTGCCTTGTTAGCTTTTATCTTTGTTTTCTTGAAAGTAAGCTGTTATCTTTGTAATCAACCAAACTAGTGGTTTAAAGGAAAATTAAGTAGTGGTTTATCCAAAAATAATCCTTAAAACATTGGCTTTAATTTTCGACTTAAAATTAGTTTTGAAAACCCCATTTTCAATGAGTTTTATGAATTGACTAAACTCAACAAAGTTCAAATGGATGGACGAACAAGTAATCGAAAGACATGCGTATGGTATTTGACTACCATCTCTTGTATTCCTAACGCTCTGTCGTCTATCTTCCTTCTGAGCAGTCCCCCACGAGTTTGTATTACCATAATCACACTCAAATAGAATAGCTACAATTAGTCTCCCTCTCCAACCTTTTTTGAATAATAATAAATAAATAAATCAGTTATCTCATAAACTCGATTGTTTTTATGAAAAAAATACTTCGGAAAGAGAAAAGGAGGGACTTGCTTACTATGTACAAACCCTTCACACTAATCAAATACTTCTTTCTCTACAAACTCTAACTTCAGTTTGTTCTTTGTTTTCTTGAAAGTAAGCTGTTATCTTTGTAATCAACCAAACTAGTGGTTTAAAGGAAAATTAGGTAGTGGTTTATCCAAAAATAATCCCTAAAACATGAGCCTTAATTTTCGACTTAAAATTAGTTCTGAAAACCCCATTTTTAATGAGTTTTATGAATCGACTAAACTCAACCAGGTTCAAATGGATGGATGAACAAGTAATCGAATGACATGCGTATGGTATTTGACTACCATCTCTTGTATTTCTAACGCTCTTTTATTTTTAGGGATAAAAGGACATTCATATAATCAAAATTAAGGTTGATTTTGAGAGTGTGCTTGCAATTTTTGTCGGCCAAGTTTCTCCTGAGCAGTCTTCCACGGGTTGATACTATTATAATCACACTCAGATGGTATAGCTACAATTAGTCTTCCTCTCTAACCTTTTTTGAATAATAATAAATAAAAAAATCAGTTATCTTATAAACTCATTTGTTTTTACGAAAAAAAACACTTCGGAAAGAGAAAAGGGGGGACTTGCTGACTATGTACAAACCCTTCACACTAATCAAATACTTCTTTCTCTACAAACTCTAACTTCAGTATTAGTCTATTAGATCTATTGACCCTGTCGAAATCCGACAAAACACTTTGTGCTCCTTGATCTCGATTTTCTCCATTCAGAATTTAGCGTAACACCAACTTATCTTTAAGCTACCAACATCCTTTTCCCATAATCCCATGAAAGAGAAAGTCGAAAATTAATGGGAAAATGATGGACTCTTTGATTACAACACGGATATTGTAGTGTAAGTAACGGTTAAGATTAAATTTTAAAGTTTATTTATTTTGAAAAATTTTTGATATGAGAAATAAAATGGAGAAAGATTTTGAGATATTCAATATTGACTGTTGCTTAAACTACAATATACAATAACAAAATGTAAATCGGATCCTTATAAGTTTTTTTAGAGTCATCTCAAATGTGATATACTTTTTAAAACTACTAATAGATTAAAAGTCAATAAATCATATTTCAAATTTAACTGTAATTTTAAAAGTCATTAATGGGCATTAATGTGGCACATCATGAGTCACATGGTTCCTTCATCCAATGCAACAAAAATTATCTGGAACCATGTGACACCATAAATCTTCCTGGGCAAATGTTCCGAATTTATCCATCAGGAGATCTTCTGTGGTTATCTGCATGACCGAAATTTGGTCACAGCACAAAGTGAGACAAAAAGGGATAATTATTTTATATTTAATCTCATAGCACGCCATGGATGGATTAGGAAAGTAATTTAATTTAATTTAATTTAATTAATACAAAGTTGTTGAAAAGATAGAGAGGAGTTAAGAAAAGGGATTTTATTTAACATAATAATGCATGGGTTGTGGAGATAAATTATGACCACCTTATAGAATTCTATATCCTGGTTTGACAATTTCAATGGTGACCAAAGTTGGTTGATTAATATTAATCTGTTAAATATCAAAATCAGATCCTTGCCTTGACTTAATTAAATATTAGCAAAAAACTAAATCCACGTCAATTTAGCACATTGTATCTTATACTTATCCACAAACATCACAATGAATGTCATTTTTTTTTTTTTGAAAGATGCAATGAATGTCATTTGCATTGTCACTGTTAGCGCTTGATAAATGGCGGTTAAGCGCGTATTTATTCTACCATTGCTGTTATAGTTTTTATGGTGTTCTCCTAATTATATATGAATATTATTTTTTTAAAAAAAATTTAACTCACTAATCTAGATCAGGATAACACAACAACGAAAAAAAAAAACAGTAGACATGAAGGACTTGGTTTGTTGTCAAATATTTATGTTGGCTGACGTGGCACCATCGTGGCAACGCATAAGCCGCCGTATGTCAAATACGAACGGTCCGCATTTTTCTCAACATTTTGGCGATAGATAAGTAGATTAAGAATCTTGTTAATCCCAGAACAAAACCAGGAGCAGATTCAGGAGCTCTTGTGTTCTTTCTAGCTGTCTGGAACTTTCTGTATCTTGGCTGTGTATTCGTGTGGGTCTGTACGCATCCGCACAGTACCGTATCCTTGGATTCATGCTCATCCACACCCAACCCTTTGAGCTCCACCACAAAATACATGTTCCAAATACTGATTTTTCAGATTTATCATTTCTGCTCGTCGCTGCCCAAACCTTTCTGTCCCACCATTAAGTACATCTCTTTCTGACAAAGTAGTCACCGTTTGAGCTTTGAGCGCAGATTGCTCTTTTGTTATTCTAGTTGGGCTAAATTCCTGGGTTTTCAGGCTTCCTCTGAAATCCGATGCCATTTGTATCACTCGACCTTATCCAAATATCCTCGAATTGAATTCCCTGATTCTGGGACTTGAAATTCCATGAATTTGAATTCCAGTTCTGGGTTTGACATTGCGTTTCTCTCCCTTAATCTCTCCCAGAAAATTTACAAATTCAGGTTCAAATTCAAGCTTTAACCCCAAATTCAGTTTCCGTCTTTGATCAAAGATCTAAACTTTTGGATCCAAATTCGGGGGTTTAGGTTCCGGGGTTGAAATGGGTGGTAATATATCTGTCGGCGTGTCGGACACGGATCCTCCGTTGAAGCTCAGGCTGGGGGATATGCCTGAGAGTTGTGTGGCCTTGGTTCTGATGTACTTGGACCCACCCGAGATTTGCAAATTGGCGCCTTTGAACCGCGCTTTTCGGGCAGCTTCTTCGGCGGATTTTATATGGGAATCGAAATTGCCTCCGAACTATCGGTATATTGTGGAGAAAGTGTTTGATGAGGAAACTTTGGTGAAATTGGGGAAAAGGGATATCTACGCCAGGCTTTGCGGACCTAATCCCTTTGATAATGGCACAAAGGTACCCTCTCTTTCTTTCTCTCTCTCTCTCTCTCTCTCTCTGTGTCTAGCTGTTAAGATTTATTTTTATTTTATTGATTTGTTGGGAATTTTTGTTTTGTGAAGGAACTTTGGCTGGATAAAAGTACGGGCGGCGTTTGTTTGTCGATTTCGTCGAAGGGTCTTCGAATAACCGGAATAGATGACCGGAGATACTGGAATCACATTTCAACTGAGGAATCTAGGTGGGATAATTATCATAAAGACGATGTGATTATGCCATTGTTTCAGTTTCATGTTTGAGGAATAATCTCATAAAGTAACTCTTTTATATGTCCTGCATGAGGCTTGCTTTAGACAGATGATAATCATTTTGCTAAGCAGCCACGCAGATATCGATCGTCTCCATGCTTTTGTGTTGTTTCAACTTTCGAATTGATATTCCTTTCTGAAAATGTGGGGTATCTCGGTTTCCGTAAACTCTCATCCCCTCGATTTTCTCCACAAGTGAAATATGATAGATGAATTGCCAAGTTTGATACCATTTTTGGGTTTTAAGGTAATAACAAGTTGGTTTTAACTTGTTATTGACAACATTCTAATGTTGATCTATAACTACACAGACTATACATGTGATCAATCTAACTTTTATTTTACTGATCTGTAGTACTTTTCTATTATGGTCTTGTTTCCTTGTGTTATGAGAATTCGAGATGATTAACTTGTCATGTTTTCTTCGCATATAGGTTCCAGACGGTGGCGTATCTCCAACAAATCTGGTGGTTGGAAGCAGACGGTGAGTTTGAGTTCCAATTCCCTGCTGGCACATACAGTCTGTACTTCAGACTCCAGCTTGGCAAGTCCTCCAAGAGAAGGGGACGTCGGGTTTGTAATTCCGAGCATATCCATGGCTGGGAGATAAAACCTGTAAGCTTCCAGCTAACAACTTCTGATGGTCAGCATGCTGTGTCCAAGTGCTATTTGGACAATCCTGGGAGCTGGGTCAACTACCATGCGGGAGACTTTGTTGTTGGGAGCACCAATGCATCATCGATGAAGATCAAATTTTCCTTGACTCAGATCGATTGTACTCACACCAAAGGTGGTCTCTGTGTAGACTCTGTGTTCATATACCCCAAAAATGTAGGGAAAGAGTCTAGATTGTTTTTATAGGCAGGAGAGCTGTAAAAATATATAGGTGTGCCGCCCAATAGATGCTTGGCTTCCCTAAAAGGAAGGACATTCAAATAGAGGTCTTGTTTAGGGGCCCATAATGTTCTTTCCATGTATAATTGTGTAATCTTTGCTTCTATATATTGTTAGTTATTTGGATTGTTTGCAGTTGTTTTTGACCAAATTAATAAGATTGTCAAATGCGTGCTTTATCTTTGCTTCCCCATCTTAGATTTCCCTTCTGTTTCTGGTTTCCCCTGCTTTGTTACTCATAAAATTAAAAGGGATAGCTCATTACTTATCAAAAAAAAAAAAAAAATTAAAAGGGATAGCTTGAATGCCTGACTGCCTTTGGCTCCTTCAACATGTTCTTAGGGTATTGAATGAAACTGTTTTAAGAATTGTACGTACTGAGCGAAGCTGATCTATGGAATTGTGTTTCTGGCATTCGATCAATAGTAATGGCAGGCACTCTCACTGTCCTTGGGGAATTGACTTGCAGGTGGTTGAGTTTGTTCATCGCAGTACATGGGGAATTGGGATATATTTTGGGAATGATTTCCTATAGGAGCTACAGTTGGCTGGAAACTGAAAGCTGGCCTTGGAAATACTGAGGATGGCAATTGAAGTACTGCTCAACGCCTAGAGGTTTGTGGCTGCGGCTAGTAGTTTTGGCCTTGCTCTTTGTTATTTTTGTTATTTCTTTCTGTTCTTTCTGCCGAGGAAGTTTTAGGGTATGTTTTCCCAGGCTATCAGCAGTGATTGCATCACTCTTACTCTGTACTTTGTTTACTAGCTCCAAATCCATAATCGTTAACCACATCGTTTGCAGTGTTGACAAGTGACAAAAGTTCTGCGCGTTTTCCATTTCCTTTATTCCCCTTTAGATAAGGCACGTTGTTGGGTAACAGAGCTGGCTTGAACTCGGCATTGGCTGAACTTCGGCTTAGATAGATTCACCCTGCCACTCAATAGTGAATCACCCCTTGTGAGTATCAAGGTGAATCTCTCCCACAATTCCTTTTTTTCTTTAGCTTATTTTTTTTAAAAAAAAATTAAAATAATGTTTATGCGGCATGTGGTACACATACCAGTCGTTGATAGTTTGATTCTAAGTCAATGGAATCGGACCTAAATATGTTACTATATGATTTAAGATATTTCAAAACCTCTCCCCGGAACAACCTAACAAGTAGAGTTGTACAAGTGGTGACGGTGGTTATTGCCTCTAATCTCTAACTGTACCGCTCGTCTAGGGCAAGCAGCTACCACTGGATTAGAATGGAGTGAATAAAGTCCAACCTATTCATTCTGAGAATTAATGAGAATAACACCAGGAAATCGATCATTCAACACCCCAATAAAATCCTATAAGAAGATCTGATCCTCTGTTTCAAGCAGCCGCCAAAACAGATCAAGATTTCACACAAAGATCTGACAGTAGAAGGAAAGAAGACTGTTAAATCAATTGAAATTCAGTCATTGTAACACCACAATACATAAACACAAACAGCACAATGAAATCAAAGTGGGTGTTTTAGGATTCCATGATTCTCAATAATGCTTGCAATATGGTGTTCTTGCAGGTATTTGCAGAACATGAAACATATCCTGCCTTCTGCCCCCCTGATTTGTCAATGGTGGTTCATCAACAATTATCCAAACAAGTTTTTGCCTCCAAGTAGCAAGTTCTTCTCTAACTGCTATTACAAGGGGAAGAAAATCAAAACACAAACACAGATAGATTTTTTAAAGTAATTTTTTTTTTTAAAAAAAAAAATTGCCTATTGGTAAAAATTAAGCAACTTATGAAGACGTACAATATTATAAAAAAAAAAAAAAAAGAAAAAAAAAAAGAAAAAACAAGACCCACTTCTTCAAACACCGTCATAAGCAGTAAAAAAGGAGAATTCTTTTTCTTTCTTTTTTTCCTGTGCTCATGGTAGGTGTTAATACTATATATAATGGAATTTATCATCCTTGCAATGAGTTTCATATAGAATAGGATCCTTTCCATTATCCATTTAGTATAAAATCAAGGATAATATTATAAACTTTGTTATTCAACTTTAATGTTAAGACAATATTAACTTTCCTTTTTTTTTTTTGGAAAATAATACTTTAGAACTTCTCATTAAACAAAGAAATCAAGACTGAGCAGATTGCTCAAGCCTTACAATATTATTGATATAACCCAGGAGTTCATTCTACCAAGTTCTATCCATGACATATTTTGTTGCCTCCTTAGCTAAGTGATGGGCAACTCTATTTGCATCTCTACGCACATGTCCACATTTCCATTGAGAGAAAGAATTAAGCATCACTTTTGTATCATCCACAATATGCCCAAACGTACTCTCATTGCGGCCAATAGAGACTAAAGCATCAATAACCACCTGAGAATCACTTTATAAAAAGATATGTTGAACCGGCAGAACTTGACAGAGAGATGCCCCATAGAAAGTTGCAATCGCTTCAGCCAGTGTTGATTCCAGAAGAATATTATATCTTATTTTACAATCAATTGATATTCTCCATTTCAACTAAAATGGAGAGGATCCTATTCCGTTTCGTATTGGGTACGTTTGAGATTACAATTTTACTTCTCATTTTACACTCAATGGATATTCTCCATTTTAACGAAAATTGAGAGGATCCTATTCAGTTTCGTATTGGGTATACAATTTTGTAGACAAAAAGTACAATTTTAAACCTAATCGTTGCACAATTTACCAAAAACATGTCTAATAAAACAAAAAATTAAAGACTTAATTTTTCCCTAACTTTTCTTGAGATTAAACTCACTTCTTTGAAATAAATAAACAATCTAATCCACCATGAATAGTTTAAAGACAAAGAAAAATAAATTCATTAAATTTTTTTTTTCGTGTTTATCATGAATAATAATTTTAGAGATTTGTATGATATTCATACCAATACCCAACAGGTTAGGCAATAGGTTTTTTTTT